>NW_027441824.1:620910-931366 GCF_048569485.1 Anomaloglossus baeobatrachus
TATTGTACTGGCAAAATTATAGATGGAAAGGGAGAAGGGGAGGGGGGAGAGAGGAGGCTGTAATTGACTACAAGGGTATGAGTTATGAGTGATCATAGGGATAGTGTTACATAAGTGGAAATACCTATGGAGGACCGGATGTGTAAGCGCATACCTTATACAAACCTATAGAGTGCTGATGGGTGAGAGTGTGATGTTAGATATAAGACATCCTATAGTGAATAGTGAGCCGTAATCAAGTGCAACAGGGATATTTCACGTGACTATGGGAACCTGGAAGGTAAAGAAAGGGGAGAAAAAACTGTTAGACAAGGTAATCAGACATAATGTAACCAGTTGATCAGACATGATCACCTGGTTTGAGACCCCCTGCCTTACACTATATAGATATCATGTTCATTCCCCATCTATCTTGCTCAGGAGAGCATCTCCCTCCCCCGGCACCAAGAGCAGCTCATACTGAATTGTTACATTGACTAGTAACACTGCACACAGAAATGCACCTTAATATTCCACTGTTAACCCTTTCCTCCCAGCAGTAACACACAACTCCTCACCTTGATATCATGGTGATTTATGGTCAGAATGACTTCAATGCGATCAGTGATTTCTATTCTAGCTCTGCTCACATAGATTTTATATCCACACTCAACTATAGGCCGTTCTTCATATTTTGGGGGCTTTTAGTCAGATATACTAGTTTGTGCCTGTATAGTATTGGTGTAGATGGGAGTGTAGGGCATGGGTTACATGGCACTGTGGTGGAATACTGATGGGAGGTATTGGTGCTGTGTTTGATGCTTCTACTGGGTATTTTCCTACAAATACTGGAACAGCTCACTGCTTAGAATGATCCTTCCCAGCTCTATAATATATTATATATACCCCACAATGCAGGCTCACACACACATTTGTCTCAAGTGTGTTGTAGGGACACAGATACAGTCTTGGTCATGTGACTAAAGGCTACTTTACACACTGCGATATCGGTCCCGATATCGCTAGTGTGGGTACCCGCCCCCATCTGTTGCGCGACACGGGCAAATCGCTGCCCATGCCGCACAACACCGACCAGACCCGTCACACATACTTACCTGCCCGGCGACGTCGCTGTGTCCGGCGAACCGCCTCCTTTCTAAGGGGGCGGTCCGTGCGGCGTCACAGCGACGTCACTGAGCGACCGCCCAATAGCAGCGGAGGGGCGGAGATGAGTGGCCGGAACATCCCGCCCACCTCCTTCCTTCCTCATAGCGGCTGGGAGGCAGGTAAGGAGAGGTTCCTCGTTTCTGCGGTGTCACACGGAGCGATGTGTGCTACCGCAGGAGCGACGAACTACATCGTTACTGCTGCAGTAACGATAATCGAGAATGGAGACCCATGTCACCGATGAGCGATTTTGCACGTTTTTGCAACGATGCAAAATCGCTCATCGGTATCACACGCAGCAACATCGCTAATGCGGCCGGATGTGCGTCACAAATTCCGTGACCCCAACGACTCCGCATTAGCGATGTCGCAGCGTGTAAAGCCCCCTTTAGTGGGAGTGGTGTACAGGGTCTTAGCAGTAAAGAGTATTCCATATTTCTGCCAGATACCCACAGAGATATTGAAATCTGAAAAAAGAGACTTCTGCTCATTGAAGGTAAGAACTACTCACATAGCGTTCAGCTCCACAGCAAACGAGTGCTCTAGCACTGGCATCTCAGCAGGGATATTCCCCTACTACACATGTGTGTCTAGGTCACTGTGACAGTTTACAGGACATAACTCAGGGCACCTAGACAGAAGGCAGAGGGACTACTTTCTATTTCTGGTGTAGAGCTTAGTACAATATATATATATTTATACTATTACATGGGACACATGTACCTTGTATTACCATTATTCGCTGTATATGAACCCCTTTTCTCCGGGCATTATTTGTCTATAGCATTTTTCACGAACCTGAGGCAACTGAGAACCCTTCAGTGAAGGAATTCCACTAACCCTCACAATACCTACCAGGGGCCTCCCTGCAGTAACTCAGGTAGTTGTACCCATTCTCTTTCCGCATTCTATGTGTTCTTCTTCTTTCTTCTTTTTTTTCTTTTTTCTTCTTTTTATTTCTATCATGTAGTTCAGGGGTTTATAGATATATGTCCTGCATCTCATATTTCCTTTAGTGGTGCTTCTTACCCATTCTCATATCATTTACCCTAGTATTTCATGATCCTGAGGCGACTGAGAACCCTTTAATAAAGGAATCCTTTTTCACCTGAATTGTCAAGTGATACTTACCAGTGACTATCACGTAATGTTACAGGTAGTTCCATTTTCTTCCTCTTCTTTCTCTCCTTTCTTCTTTGTCACACGGTCCATTGTGTTATAGCCCACGTGTCATGATAACACTTGTACCATCTTTTCATTTAGATTCCACCTACAATTATTTACCGATTCCAGTTCTGGAATAGGCTTTCATCATCTACTCACTAGAATTCTCAAGTTCATAAGGTACTGAGACATATACATGTTCACACCATTATAAAGAACAAAGTATAAACATTGAGGTTTTTCTCACACCCATGTTCCTGTGTTCTTTGATATGATATGTGTTCATTTCCTTCACTATATAGGATTGCAAGTTTTCCATTTGTACCTTAATGGCAATGACGCTATACAATTGAACACATATCATCCTGTTATCCATATAGGTGTGTATTTACCTGCTTGACTATTTTTGGCTGTTTGATCCAGAATGTTTCTCCAGATAGGTCATGTGGAAATTTTCTTTCCTCAGTACAAATGTTTTCACTATGGCTTTGGAAAATCTTTTTGTATGTGCATCATGGTCATTTGACCCATTGTACTCTCAAGTAGCAATATATTGTACTGTTATGTTGTACTATGTACTAATTACGTGTTTATATGGTTTTGTAACCCTTTATGATCTTAGATAACTTTATCCTTGATAAAGACCTAAAAACAAGCTCGAAACGTTGGATGAATTATCCTTTTGCACAAATAAAGAATTTTCAGCATTCTAAGAGTTCTTTTCTTACGTTATTGATCACTATAGTGTGCCAGAGCTATTTCTATTGAATTGACTCTTATTTTTTCTGACCACCTGCTATATACACAGTGAGCCAGACATATTCAATTTTCATTCAGAAGGCAGAGGGAAGCCTTAGCAGCTGAGCCTATATCTTGGCTTGTGAGCATTAGAACAGGCCGGCGATTACAGGGTAACATGAAAAATGTCCAGCTTGCATTATGACTAGAACATGACAATATCCTTTTAAGTACTAACCTATGATGCGTTCCTAAGCAGTTGATGTTATATGTTCTACATTTCATTTTCTGCATACTTTCCAAGTAGTAGAATTTGCAGAGCAAAAACAAGGAGAATGGTGCTTTTTGCAGCCGCCGCCCACTGCAATGAATCTGAATAACTCCTCCTTTTGGGCACAAGCACCTCCCCTCCCCCTTGCAGTCTTTCCAATTCATGATACAAAAAGACGGACGGACAGGACAGGACAGGACCATCTGCCTGACTTTCCGTCACTGCCACCCTTTGCCATCCTTGCCCGTAGAAAGCCCTTTCATCATCCCCAAACCCTAATCTTTTCCCTTCCCTTCCCAGCTGCGTCTCACTCCCTTTCATTAGGAAGTGAGCGCAGCCTTTTCTCCGTTCTGCACATGCGCGACGTTAAACACAAATGCGCAGGCGTGCGTTCCATTAGCCTCACTGCATTCCACTCCCATACAGGAAGTGGGCACAGCTATTACTACGGTCGCACATAAAAGAACCCACGGCCACCACTGCACATAGCTGACTCCACCACAGGACACCCACTTCTACACCAACGCAGGTAAGACAGGATCGGCACCTCTATGCTCCCGTTACAATCAGGCTCAGTCACCATGTGATAACGCTCTCAACTCTTTAGTTGCAGGCTCCCCTTGCTTCACCTCCACTGGCTGTGCTGCCATTTCCTCTCCCACCTGGAAGGTATACTTTATTCCACTATTTTCCTGTTTCTCTCTTCCCCCTTTTCCCATAACCTACTTTTATCTGCATTTGTGGGGTATCTATATGCTATTTACATCATAGTTTTATTCATTAATATGGAAGGGAAGAGTGCCCATGAGAGTGTTGAACTGCGGAGAGCAAAAGATTAAGCTGCTCCGATTTGCCACCATTGATAAGCTGTTCTCAGTAGATACACATGCTATCCAAACAGCAGCATCCACCATTGCTTCAGCCCACCCATTCAGTGACAGCTCACCAAGTCAGCCAGAGGAGTGGTGTAAGGAATTACACGTAGGCACTGACTCCACACCTTCACATCACAAGAAGGGGGTCTACAGGCTAGTGCAAGAATACGAGCAAGTCTTCAGCAAACATCCGCTAGACTTTTGAAAAATAAAAGGGGTCAAACACTACATCCCCACAAGTGCACACCCACCCATCAAAGAGAGATATAAGCCAAATCTACCTGCACATTACCAGTGTACCAAGGACATGTTGAGCAACATGAAGGAGGCTGGGGTTATCCGTGACAGTTGTAGCCTCTGGGCAGCTCCGTTGGTCCTGTTAAAGAAGAAGGACAGCACCACTCCCCTGTATTGAGGAATAGCTAGCTGCATTGACAACTGCAAATTATTTTTCTACCCTTGATCTCACTAGTCACTATTGGCAAGTGTCCGTTGCTGAGGCAGACCGGGAGAAGACCGCCTTTGCCACCCCGATGGGTCTCTGCGAGTTCAAAAGCATGCCCTTCGAGCTGTGCAATTTGCCAGGAACCTTCCAGAGGCTGATGGAATGCTGCTTGGGACACCGAAACTTTGAAACGGTACTGCTATACCTTTATGATGTTATTGTTTATTCTAACGCAAACAAGATTTTAGGGTGTATAAAAAGGGAGATTAGATCCGATGATCCCAACGTATTGTTACCCCTCTATAAATCACTTGTAAGGCCACATCTGGAATATGGGGTAAAGTCCTGAGCAGGTTGATAACCATTGGTTTGAGCATGGTAGGGTGTAGTACGCATCTTCCTGCATCGGTAAAAGCTGCAGAAGTCCTTGAAGATTTCCGCTTCAAAGGCAGTGCCTTGATCTGTGAGGACTCTCTCTGAGTAGCCATGAGGTCTGCATAAGTGTGCTTGGAAGACCTTCGCTGCAGTATGGGCCATTAGATCTTTGACTTGTACCACAACCATAAATCTCGAGTAGTTGTCTACCATCGTAAGTGCATACGTGAGCTCACCTCGATATTCTGCAACAAAACTCCCTTTTTCGATTTCAGTTTCAGCAAACACTCCTCTTCCTGTAGAAAATATTTATCATTACCTAAGACAGTCATTCTAATGCATGACAATATTAAGGCAATTTAGTTAAAACTTGTTTTAACTCACCTTTAAGGGGATTGATGTATTTCATGGTCAATCCAGGTTTGTCAGTGATGGCACTGACATAATGTATGGCGTCTTTTTCGGGCGTTATCCTTTGCCTTTTCATTGTGAAAATCCAGTTGCCTATATCAAAGCAAATTCTACTACTTGGAAAGTATGCAGAAAATGAAATGTAGAACATATAACATCAACTGCTTAGGAACGCATCATAGGTTAGTACTTAAAAGGATATTGTCATGTTCTAGTCATAATGCAAGCTGGACATTTTTCATGTTACCCTGTAATCGCCGGCCTGTTCTAATGCTCACAAGCCAAGATATAGGCTCAGCTGCTAAGGCTTCCCTCTGCCTTCTGAATGAAAATTGAATATGTCTGGCTCACTGTGTATATAGCAGGTGCTCAGAAAAAATAAGAGTCAATTCAATAGAAATAGCTCTGGCACACTATAGTGATCAATAACGTAAGAAAAGAACTCTTAGAATGCTGAAAATTCTTTATTTGTGCAAAAGGATAATTCATCCAACGTTTCGAGCTTGTTTTTAGGTCTTTATCAAGGATAAAGTTATCTAAGATCATAAAGGGTTACAAAACCATATAAACACGTAATTAGTACATAGTACAACATAACAGTACAATATATTGCTACTTGAGAGTACAATGGGTCAAATGACCATGATGCACATACAAAAAAATTTTCCAAAGCCATAGTGAAAACATTTGTACTGAGGAAAGAAAATTTCCACATGACCTATCTGGAGAAACATTCTGGATCAAACAACCAAAAATAGTCAAGCAGGTAAATACACACCTATATGGATAACAGGATGATATGTGTTCAATTGTATAGCGTCATTGCCATTAAGGTACAAATGGAAAACTTGCAATCCTATATAGTGAAGGAAATGAACACATATCATATCAAAGAACACAGGAACATGGGTGTGAGAAAAACCTCAATGTTTATACTTTGTTCTTTATAATGGTGTGAACATGTATATGTCTCAGTACCTTATGAACTTGAGAATTCTAGTGAGTAGATGATGAAAGCCTATTCCAGAACTGGAATCGGTAAATAATTGTAGGTGGAATCTAAATGAAAAGATGGTACAAGTGTTATCATGACACGTGGGCTATAACACAATGGACCGTGTGACAAAGAAGAAAGGAGAGAAAGAAGAGGAAGAAAATGGAACTACCTGTAACATTACGTGATAGTCACTGGTAAGTATCACTTGACAATTCAGGTGAAAAAGGATTCCTTTATTAAAGGGTTCTCAGTCGCCTCAGGATCATGAAATACTAGGGTAAATGATATGAGAATGGGTAAGAAGCACCACTAAAGGAAATATGAGATGCAGGACATATATCTATAAACCCCTGAACTACATGATAGAAATAAAAAGAAGAAAAAAGAAAAAAAAGAAGAAAGAAGAAGAACACATAGAATGCGGAAAGAGAATGGGTACAACTACCTGAGTTACTGCAGGGAGGCCCCTGGTAGGTATTGTGAGGGTTAGTGGAATTCCTTCACTGAAGGGTTCTCAGTTGCCTCAGGTTCGTGAAAAATGCTATAGACAAATAATGCCCGGAGAAAAGGGGTTCATATACAGCGAATAATGGTAATACAAGGTACATGTGTCCCATGTAATAGTATAAATATATATATATTGTACTAAGCTCTACACCAGAAATAGAAAGTAGTCCCTCTGCCTTCTGTCTAGGTGCCCTGAGTTATGTCCTGTAAACTGTCACAGTGACCTAGACACACATGTGTAGTAGGGGAATATCCCTGCTGAGATGCCAGTGCTAGAGCACTCGTTTGCTGTGGAGTTGAACGCTATGTGAGCAGTTCTTACCTTCAATGAGCAGAAGTCTCTTTTTTCAGATTTCAATATCTCTGTGGGTATCTGGCAGAAATATGGAATACTCTTTACTGCTAAGACCCTGTACACCACTCCCACTAAAGGGGGCTTTACACGCTGCGACATCGCTAATGCGGAGTCGTTGGGGTCACGGAATTTGTGACGCACATCCGGCCGCATTAGCGATGTTGCTGCGTGTGATACCGATGAGCGATTTTGCATCGTTGCAAAAACGTGCAAAATCGCTCATCGGTGACATGGGTCTCCATTCTCGATTATCGTTACTGCAGCAGTAACGATGTAGTTCGTCGCTCCTGCGGTAGCACACATCGCTCCGTGTGACACCGCAGAAACGAGGAACCTCTCCTTACCTGCCTCCCAGCCGCTATGAGGAAGGAAGGAGGTGGGCGGGATGTTCCGGCCACTCATCTCCGCCCCTCCGCTGCTATTGGGCGGTCGCTCAGTGACGTCGCTGTGACGCCGCACGGACCGCCCCCTTAGAAAGGAGGCGGTTCGCCGGACACAGCGACGTCGCCGGGCAGGTAAGTATGTGTGACGGGTCTGGTCGGTGTTGTGCGGCATGGGCAGCGATTTGCCCGTGTCGCGCAACAGATGGGGGCGGGTACCCACACTAGCGATATCGGGACCGATATCGCAGTGTGTAAAGTAGCCTTTAGTCACATGACCAAGACTGTATCTGTGTCCCTACAACACACTTGAGACAAATGTGTGTGTGAGCCTGCATTGTGGGGTATATATAATATATTATAGAGCTGGGAAGGATCATTCTAAGCAGTGAGCTGTTCCAGTATTTGTAGGAAAATACCCAGTAGAAGCATCAAACACAGCACCAATACCTCCCATCAGTATTCCACCACAGTGCCATGTAACCCATGCCCTACACTCCCATCTACACCAATACTATACAGGCACAAACTAGTATATCTGACTAAAAGCCCCCAAAATATGAAGAACGGCCTATAGTTGAGTGTGGATATAAAATCTATGTGAGCAGAGCTAGAATAGAAATCACTGATCGCATTGAAGTCATTCTGACCATAAATCACCATGATATCAAGGTGAGGAGTTGTGTGTTACTGCTGGGAGGAAAGGGTTAACAGTGGAATATTAAGGTGCATTTCTGTGTGCAGTGTTACTAGTCAATGTAACAATTCAGTATGAGCTGCTCTTGGTGCCGGGGGAGGGAGATGCTCTCCTGAGCAAGATAGATGGGGAATGAACATGATATCTATATAGTGTAAGGCAGGGGGTCTCAAACCAGGTGATCATGTCTGATCAACTGGTTACATTATGTCTGATTACCTTGTCTAACAGTTTTTTCTCCCCTTTCTTTACCTTCCAGGTTCCCATAGTCACGTGAAATATCCCTGTTGCACTTGATTACGGCTCACTATTCACTATAGGATGTCTTATATCTAACATCACACTCTCACCCATCAGCACTCTATAGGTTTGTATAAGGTATGCGCTTACACATCCGGTCCTCCATAGGTATTTCCACTTATGTAACACTATCCCTATGATCACTCATAACTCATACCCTTGTAGTCAATTACAGCCTCCTCTCTCCCCCCCCTCCCCTTCTCCCTTTCCATCTATAATTTTGCCAGTACAATATTAGTTTACATTAGGCACACACTCACATATTCCTTTCCTTAGTGATTTATTGTAATTCACATTCACATACAATTCTCTATGCCTGCCCCATTACTACATTCATACCTACTTGACCCTATCCTGATACCCCTTGTCTCACCTTGTTGGTCCCTACACCTGTTATCATGTCCTTTCCTGTGTCTGTCTTGTTACACAACACATTTTAGCATATAACTTGTGCTCCTTATTACCTGTCCTGCCTATTAGAATTATGTCCATTATGTCCATGCATGGCCCAATGAATCAAGTCTGTACTTCATATTCATGGTTTAAGCCTTTGGGTTCCAATGTGCCCAGAGTATATATCCAGAAAGATTCCCTTTCTTTGAGCTTCCTAATTCTATTGCCTCCTCTGCGTATGGCTTGGACATGTTCGATGACTTGGAATGTTAATTGGATCACTGTGTGATTATGCGTCACAAAATGGTGTGGGACTGGTAATAGAATCTGCTTACAATGTATTGTTGACTTGTGTTTAGCTCAAAGAAAGAGAATCTTTCTGGATATGTACTCTGGGCACATTAGAACCCAAGGGCTTAAACCGTGAATATGAAGTAAAGACTTGATTCATTGGGCCGTGCACCATGTCACCAAGTGTCCAATTGCATTGTCCAATGGCTCACAATGGTTATGCGTTTTCATTGGATGGATAATCGAAGCCATGTTTTTTTCCTTTCTGTTGGGTTTGTTGTGTGAGTAGCCTATAGGATTAAGTTGGTTACCGCAGGCAGTGGATTTAACTTCCTGTCTTTGGTCCAGTGGTAGATGGATTGTCTGGTCTATGAGCTGTTATTGGTTTGAATGCAGGTGAATGCCCATGGGCTGCTTATGACTGTGTAAAATAGTATTGATTCATGATGGATTTCAGACTACATGTAGATATCTTCAGTCTTTCTATCCACATCATTTAAATGAACATTATCCATGCAGCTTGAAATCCATCCAATAAGAGAAGCAACCTTGTACAACCAATCTGATAAGGGCACAGTATATCCTAAGGGAAGGTTATGGCGGATGCAGGAAGATGCGCACTACACCCTACCATGCTCAAACCAATGGTTATCAACCTGCTCAGGACTTTACCCCATATTCCAGATGTGGCCTTACAAGTGATTTATAGAGGGTTAACAATACGTTGGGATCACCGGATCTAATCTCCCTTTTTATACACCCTAAAATCTTGTTTGCTTTAGAATAAACAATAACATCATAAAGGTATAAGATGACGCCATTATTAGCGTCACCATACCGCTACTCTGCCTTCTAAAACGGTCTCTGCTCAAAACCAAACATGATGCATTGCAGGCGGAGCGCGATGAGTTGCAGCAAGAAACAGTAGTGGGTGTGGGTGATAACACACAGCCCAGCCTCGTCTCATCACAACGTGCAGTGGAGGACTATGACGAGGAGGAGGATGAAGACATGGAGCAAATCTCCGGCCAAATTGAGGATATGACATGCACACCAGTCATATCCTCGGTTCAGCGTGGCTGGCCAGAGGACAGGGTAGATGAGGAGGAGGAGGAGGAGGAGGAGGAGGACAGCATGTTCAGTCAACGTGTTGGTCAGGCTACTGAAGTCCTGGCTGTTAAGAGTCTGGCGCACATGGCTGACTTTATGGTAAGCTGCCTGTCTCGTGACCCTCGCGTTAAGAACATCTTGGCCGACAATCATTACTGGTTGGTAACACTGTTAGACCCACGCTACAAGGAGAACTTTATGTCTCTTATTCCCGAGGCGGAGAGGTCAACCAAAATGCAGCAGTTCCGGAAGGCCATAGTCACGGAAGTAGGCAAAGCATTCCCCTCACAAAACGCTAGCGGCATAGGTCAGGAATCAGTGGACAACCAAGGCGTACAGCCGAGAGAGGCACAAGTCCAATCCGCCAGAGGTAGGGGAACAGTCTTTAAGATGTGGGACAGTTTTCTCAGCCCCTCACGTACCACAGCCCCTGAGGTGCGGGGTAGTGCCACAAGAAATCCTAAGTTTGCCCAGATGCTCAAGGAGTACCTTGCAGATCGAACAACTGTACTCCGACATTCCTCTGTGCCTTACAATTATTGGGTATCCAAGGTGGACACGTGGCATGAATTGGCTCTCTACGCCTTGGAAGTCCTGGCCTGCCCTGCCGCTAGCGTTTTGTCAGAGCATGTTTTTAGTGCCGCAGGTGGAATCATTACAGATAAACGCACCCGCCTGTCAACTGAAAATGCTGACAGGCTGACTCTGATCAAGATGAACAAGGGTTGGATTGGGCCAGACTTCACCACACCACCAGCAAATGAGAGCGGAATTTAAAGTTTGTAACGGGAATTTGCCATGTACCTCCAGTCACCCATGGGTACACACTTCTGGACTTTGGATAATCGCTGGACTGCTCCTCCTTCTCCTCATGCGCCACCATGATGACCGTTACAAGAGTTAGGCCTTTGTTTCAGGTATACCCCCAGTGGTAAATTTTTTCGCCCATTCTTTGCAGAATGGACATTACAACGACAGGAGACCCGCTCCTTTGCAATGGGAACAATGTTTTGAGGCCCTCATGCACGTCTCTATGCAGGGACAACGTGGAGCCTCCCAATTTTTGGCTGCCCTGCCAAAGGGCTATACTATAATACACCCACTTCCTGACAATGGACACTTAATGTTTTGAGGCCCTCATGCACGTCTCTATCCAGGGACAACGTGGAGCCTCCCAATTTTTGGCTGCCCTGCCAAAGGGCTATACTACAAAAGACCCACTTCCTGACAATGGACACTTAATGTTTTGAGGCCCTCATGCACGTCTCTATCCAGGGACAACGTGGAGCCTCCCAATTTTTGGCTGCCCTGCCTAAGGGCTATACTATAATACACCCACTTCCTGACAATGGACACTTAATGTTTTGAGGCCCTCATGCACGTCTCTATCCAGGGACAACGTGGAGCCTCCCAATTTTTGGCTGCCCTGCCAAAGGGCTATACTACAAAAGACCCACTTCCTGACAATGGACACTTAATGTTTTGAGGCCCTCATGCACGTCTCTATCCAGGGACAACGTGGAGCCTCCCAATTTTTGGCTGCCCTGCCTAAGGGCTATACTATAATACACCCACTTCCTGACAATGGACACTTAATGTTTTGAGGCCCTCATGCACGTCTCTATCCAGGGACAACGTGGAGCCTCCCAATTTTTGGCTGCCCTGCCAAAGGGCTATACTATAATACACCCACTTCCTGACAATGGACACTTAATGTTTTGAGGCCCTCATGCACGTCTCTATCCAGGGACAACGTGGAGCCTCCCAATTTTTGGCTGCCCTGCCAAAGGGCTATACTACAAAAGACCCACTTCCTTCCAATGGGCACTTCAGGTTTACAGGCCCTCATGCACGTCTCTATCCAGGGACAACGTGGAGCCTCCCAATTTTTGGTTGCCCTGCCTAAGGGCTATACTATAATACACCCACTTCCTGACAATGGACACTTAATGTTTTGAGGCCCTCATGCATGTCTCTATCCAGGGACAACGTGGAGCCTCCCAATTTTTGGCTGCCCTGCCAAAGGGCTATACTACAAAAGACCCACTTCCTTCCAATGGGCACTTCAGGTTTACAGGCCCTCATGCACGTCTCTATCCAGGGACAACGTGGAGCCTCCCAATTTTTGGCTGCCCTGCCAAAGGGCTATACTACAAAAGACCCACTTCCTTCCAATGGGCACTTCAGGTTTACAGGCCCTCATGCACGTCTCTATCCAGGGACAACGTGGAGCCTCCCAATTTTTGGCTGCCCTGCCTAAGGGCTATACTATAATACACCCACTTCCTGACACTGGACACTTAATGTTTTGAGGCCCTCATGCACGTCTCTATCCAGGGACAACGTGGAGCCTCCCAATTTTTGGCTGCCCTGCCTAAGGGCTATACTACAATAGACCCACTTCCTTACAATGGGCACTTCAGGTTTACAGGCCATCATGCACGTCTGTATGCAGGGGCATTGGTGAACCTCACAATTTTGGACTGCCCTGGCAAAGGAAAATACTACAAAGACTCAGTTCCTCAAAATGGGCACATTAGACTCAGAGGCCTTTATGCACGTCTCTTCTCAGGGACATCGGAGTGCCACACAATGTTTTACGTAAAATCTTTCATGTATTGATCTCAAAAAGTAACATACATTAGCTCTATCTCACTATTGGGTATGTGCCCTTAACATTTCCGCTATGAAAAATCATTTTGGTGTCATTTTGGAAGGTTTTCTGGTGAGTCCGTAAAAATGGCGTAAAACGTGGACAAAATTATTCACAGCTGTGACTTTTGAGTGATAAATGCTTCAAGGGGTCTTCCCCATGCTGTTGCCATGTCATTTGAGCACTCTTCGGAGACTTTTGTGCCATTTTTAGGGTTTCTACATGCTGCCGGTGGTCATTTCACAAAAATACTCGGGTCTCCCATAGGATAACATTGGGCTCGGTGCTCGGGCCGAGTACACGAGTATCTTGGGAGGCTCGGCCCGAGCTTCGAGCACCCGAGCTTTTTAGTACTCGCTCATCACTACTAATAAACCTAAAAAATAAAAATAAATTGAATAAAAATCATGAATGTTGTGTTATAACAGGAAATTCGGTGTAAGAATGAATATCCGGGATGAGAGTTCAGCGAATGAGTTATAGAAATTGTTACAAAAAGGAGTGTGTACGGTTTATGCGTAAATTTTCAGAATGCGTACATGAAAATTATATGTATGTGAGAATGTCCCCCATGCTTTGTAAAAAGTTATTTATGAAAATGTAAATAAAATATATAAAAATGCCTAATTATTTATAATTTATGAGAAAGATATATATGTATGGAAGAATGTTATAAGGTGTCCAAGAACCATAAAGAAAAAGGGTGCATATATAATGTTAGAGGTCTAGAGTTCCACCAGGCTATATCACCCCTAAAGAAATAGAAAGAAGACCTTACTACCTGTGTACCCCAAAAAAAGCTATATTTCTTAGCCAGGATTATGGTGGAGATATGCACAAGTGAAATAAGAATATAAAGTAATACAATAAGATTATAAAACCAATATGTGTGCATTCATGCACCACCCGGTACGCTACCCTTGCCAAATTGTTCACTCTAGATCCCCACACGATCCATGAAGCCGTTCCCCCGGTCACACCGCCTGCTGCCGGTTCCCACTCATCCCTGGGGGAGTTAGGCGAGTGGTATCGAGAGCTACATGTCGGCACTGATGATACCCCCATACACCACAAGGAAGGGGTATACCGGGTGGTACAGGAGTATGAGCGGGTTTTTAGGCAAGCACCCTCTAGATTTTGGGCAGATTAAAGGGGTTCAACACCACATCCCTACCGGTACACACTCCCCTATTAAAGAGAGATACAGGCCTATTCCCCCTGCGCACTACCAATGCGCCAAAGACATGTTGAGGAACATGAAGGAGGCAGAGGTTATTAGGGACAGCTGTAGTCCCTGGGCGCTCCGTTGGTGCTGGTTAAGAAGAAGGATGGCACCATGCGGATGTGTGTGGATTACCGGAAGATTAACCAGATAACGCATAAGGATGCCTACCCTCTGCCCCGCATCAAAGAGTCCCTGGCCTCGCTGAGAACCGCTAACTACTTCTCCACCCTTGACCTCACCAGCGGGTACTGGCAGGTGGCCGTGGCACCGGAAGACCGAGAGAAGACTGCCTATGGGACCGTTTTGCTGTACTTGGATGATGTGATTGTGTACTCACAGACGTATGAAGCCCACCTGGAGCACCTAGCCGAGGTGTTCGCGTCCCTTGCCAAGTATGGGATGAAGTTGAAGCCCTCAAAGTGTCATCTGCTGAAACCCAGAGTGCAGTACCTAGGGACATGTGGTTGGTGCGGAAGGTGTCGCCCCAACCCCGAGAAGATCACCGCCATCCAAGACTGGCCGAGACCGACCACAGTGAGGGAAGTGAGGCAGTTTCTGGGCCTGGTGGGATATTACCGTCGCTTCATTAAGGGGTACACAAAGATGGCTGCCCCCATGCAAGACCTCCTCGTAGGACAGACCAAGGGTGGTAGATCCCTAGTAGCCCCATTGGTGTGGGAAGAAAAGCATGAGGAATCCTTCCGCCAGCTGAGAACAGCCCTGACCGGAGAGGAAATCCTAGCGTACCCTGACTACAGCCGCCCATTCATCCTCTACACCGACGCCAGCAATGTGGGCTTGGGGCTGTTCTATCCCAGGTCCAAGACAGAAGGGAAAAGGTAATAGCTTATGCTAGCCGAAAACTCCGACCGACTGAGAGGAACCCTGAGAACTACATCTCCTTCAAGCTTGAGCTCTTGGCACTGGTGTGGGCTATCACCGAGCGGTTCCGCCATTACCTGGCAGCAGCCAAGTTCACCGCGTACACAGACAATAACCTGCTGACCCATCTAGATACGGCCAAGCTGGGCGCGTTGGAGCAGCGGTGGGTGACCAGGTTAGCCAACTACGATTTCACCATCAAGTACCGGGCCGGCCGTACCAACGTCAATGCCAATGCACTCTCCCGGATGCCCCACCTGTCGGAAGAGGGGCCAGAGGATGATGACCTCGAAGAGATCGAGTTGCCTGCATTTCACCGGCCATTCACTGAGAAGGTGCACGTCTACCAACAACGGGTGAACCTGGATCCCGCTGCCCCGACAGGACTGGCAGGAAGCTCAGGACCAGGCACCTGCTGTCCGCCTGGTCAAGACTCTAGTGGAACAGGGTTCTGCTGGGATAGACCCTGCTGCCCCTGCCGAAGCCCAACGTCTGTGGCAAGAACGGACCCGGCTATACCTACACCAGGGGAAGTTGTATCGCGAGCTGATTAATCCAAAGACTCACGAGAAGATCCGCCAGCTGGTGATTCCCCAGGCTAAAGTGCCCACCGTCCTGCAAGCATACCATGATGGTGCAGTGCACTTCGGGTGGAAGAAGCTAGAGATGTTGTTAAGAGAGCGGTTCTATTGGAGTGGAATGCGGGAATCTGTGGAGGCCTGGTGCCGAGAATGTGGCCCTTGCGCATTGAGAAGGAAGGACGAGGCCAGCCAGAAGGCACCCCTACACCCGATCATTACACACCAACCGCTGGAGCTGGTTGCCCTTGACCATGTAAAGCTCACCCCCAGCCGAAGTGGGTACACCTACGCTCTGACCATCGTAGACCACTACTCGAGGTTCCTGGTGGTTGTCCCAGTTAAGGACTTAACCGGCCGCACCGCTGCTAAGGCTTTCCAGGCTTATTTCTGTTGACCGCATTGGTACCCGGAGAGGGTGCTTACCGACCAGGGTCCGGCCTTTGAAGCAGAGGTATTCCAGGAATTCTGCCAGTTGTACGGCTGCAAGAAAATCCGGACCACGCCTTACCACGCCCAAACCAATGGCATTTGTGAAAAGATGAACCACTTGGTCCTGGGCCTCCTCAAGACGTTACCACTGGAAGAGCGGAACCTGTGGCTGGAGAAGCTACCTGACCTGGTCGATATGTACAACAACATCCCTTCCAGCTCTACGAAATGCACTCCAGCATACCTGATGAGAGCTCGTCCCGGCCGGCTACCAGTGGATCTGGAAATGGGCTTGGAAGCTTCAGAAGCACTCCTGTCGACAGCTGAATGGGACACTCGGCGGAGGACACAGTACCGACAGGTCCAGGAGTATGTTGAAAAGAACTTGTGCCGGAGTCGGGGACAACAGGAGCAGTGCTTCAACAAGAAGGCGCCTGCCGGTTTCCTTCCAACCTGGGGATGTAGTGCTGAAGCGGAAAAGAAGGGCCCACAAGCTGGATGATCAATGGGAAAAAACCCCGTATGTAGTCCAGCCCACAGGATGGGAGAATGGGAAGGCCTACCAGATCAGCCGTGACCAGGGGGGGACTTTGGCCACGGTTTCCCGAGACCACCTGAAGAAGTGCCCACCAGCATTGAGAGTAGCGGATGAGGCTCCAGTTCCCAGTCCAGTGGAGAAGGAAAAAGAGGTAATCCACACCATGATGGGTGATTTTCCAGCAGACTGGCCTACACAGAACGGTGCGGTGATCCTTCCAGTGATACTGTTCCCACAACCCGTGGATGAAGAAATGATGGAAACGGTTAACCGCGAGCCAGTGCCCAGGGATGTACCTGTACCCAGCTCCCCTACGCCTCCGCCTGCCCCACATGATAGCAGGGAGGAGGAACTGACTGTTCCCTCTGCCCCACTGCCTGTCACCACTGACACCGGACCCCGAAGGTCCACTCGCTCCAACCTAGGTAGACCCCCACTTAGGTACAGGGAAACTACTCTTTAAAAGGGGGGGGCTTTATGTGTTGAGTGTACCAGTTTGAAAGTTTTAAATGATAAGTAAAGATGATCAACCTCTATAAATCACTTGTAAGGCTACATCTGGAATATGGGAACCAGTTTTGGGCTCCACATTTTAAAAAGGACATTCAGAAGTTAGAGTCAGTTCAAAGGTGGGCAACTAGACTACTACAAGGAATGGAAGGCCTCCCATATGATGACAAGTTGAAAAAGTTATTAAGTGATTATTGGCTGCAATGGGGCTTTCTGGCTGGTGCCAGCCTCTCTTCTTAGCACACAGGAACCACAATCCCTACACCATGCTTCAATGGATTCTCTCATCCCAGCCCAGTAAAACTACATATTTTACACAGTCATAAGCAGCCCATGGGCATTCACCTGCATTCAAACCAATAACAGCTCATAGACCAGACAATCCATCTACCACTGGACCAAAGACAGGAAGTTAAATCCACTGCCTGCGGTAACCAACTTAATCCTATAGGCTACTCACACAACAAACCCAACAGAAAGGAAAAAAACATGGCTTCGATTATCCATCCAATGAAAACGCATAACCATTGTGAGCCATTGGACAATGCAATTGGACACATGGTGACATGGTGCACGGCCCAATGAATCAAGTCTTTACTTCATATTCACGGTTTAAGCCCTTGGGTTCTAATGTGCCCAGAGTACATATCCAGAAAGATTCTCTTTCTTTGAGCTAAACACAAGTCAACAATACATTGTAAGCAGATTCTATTACCAGTCCCACACCATTTTGTGACGCATAATCACACAGTGATCCAATTAAGATTCCAAGTCATCGAACATGTCCAAGCCATACGTAGAGGAGGCAATAGAATTAGGAAGCTCAAAGAAAGGGAATCTTTCTGGATATATACTCTGGGCACATTGGAACCCAAAGGCTTAAACCATGAATATGAAGTACAGACTTGATTCATTGGGCCATGCATGGACATAATGGACATAATTCTAATAGGCAGGACAGGTAATAAGGAGCACAAGGGATATGCTAAAATGTGTTGTGTGACAAGACAGACACAGGAAAGGAGATGATAACAGGTGTAGGGACCAACAAGGTGAGACAAGGGGTATCAGGATAGGGTCAAGTAGGTATGAATGTAGTAATGGGGCAGGCATAGAGAATTGTATGCGAATGTGAATTACAATAAGTCACTAAGGAAAGGAATATGTGAGTGTGTGCCTAATGTAAACTAATATTGTACTGGCAAAATTATAGATGGAAAGGGAGAAGGGGAGAGGGGAGAGAGGAGGCTGTAATTGACTACAAGGGTATGAGTTATGAGTGATCATAGGGATAGTGCTACATAAGTGGAAATACCTATGGAGGACCGGATGTGTAAGCGCATACCTTATACAAACCTATAGAGTGCTGATGGGTGAGAGTGTGATGTTAGATATAAGACATCCTATAGTGAATAGTGAGCCGTAATCAAGTGCAACAGGGATATTTCACGTGACTATGGGAACCTGGAAGGTAAAGAAAGGGGAGAAAAAACTGTTAGACAAGGTAATCAGACAAACATGACAAATAAAAAACAAGGAAGAATGGAACTCCATACATACTGGAGCCATATATAGTGTGAACACGAAAAAGAACCGGGCGTTAGAAAAAATGTGCACGGCCCAATGAATCAAGTCGGTTCTTCATATTCATGGTTTAAGCCCTTGGGTTCCAACGTGCCCAGAGTATATATCCAGAAAGATTCCCTTTCTTTGAGCTTCCTAATTCTATCGCCTCCTCTGCGTATGGCTGGGACATGTTCGATGACTTGGAATCTTAATTGGGCCACTGTGCGATTATGCGTCACAAAATGGTGTGGGACTGGTAATAGAATCTGCTTACAACGTATTGTTGACTTGTGCTTAGCACAAAGAAAGGGAATCTTTCTGGATATGTACTCTGGACACATTAGAACCCAAGGGCTTAAACCGTGAATATGAAGTACAGACTTGATTCATTGGGCCGTGCACCATGTCACCATGTGTGCAATTGCATTGTCCAATGGCTCACAATGGTTATGCGTTTTCATTGGATGGATAATCGAAGCCATGTTTTTTTCCTTTCTCTTGGGTTTGTTGTGTGAGTAGACTATAGGATTAAGTTAGTTACCGCAGGCAGTGGATTTAGCTTCCTGTCTTTGGTCCAGTGGTAGATTGATTGTTTGGTCTATGAGCTGTTATGGGTTTTAATCCAGGTGAATGCCCATGGGCTGCTTATAACTGTGTGAAATATGTAGTTTTACTGGGCTGGGATGAGAGAATCCATCGAAGCATGGTGTAGGGATTGTGGTTCCTGTGTGCTAAGAAGAAAGGCTGGCACCAGCCAGAAAGCCCCATTACAGCCAATAATCAACCGCTAGCCGCTGGAACTCGTTGCTCTAGATCATGTCAAACTCACACCAAGCAGGAATAGATACATTAGCCCACCATCCCACCCAAAGAGCAACTTCTGCTGCGCAGCTGGCTTTCTAGGCAGCAGCGCTATCGTGATGTCAGCGGGGGACATTGTGACAAGCCAGTGTTCCGTCACTTCATGTTGTGCACTGTTCAAACGGAAAATACATCAACAGGCAGACTACAGAAAAGCTTACTAACAAAGGTTAGAGAGGGGCTTTCTCAGAGGGCTTTTTACAGTTTGTCTATTCCCAATTAGCCGTTTAAGTATGCTTAATGAAAGTACTAATTCTTTCATAGGCCGCCCATTCTTAGTATTTGACGTTCCTTATATTGCGGTATCAGGCTTCGCAGCAGGTTGCAAAACATTCATCACCCATGACTGTCCCCAATTGGGCTCAGAAGCTAAATGTCTATCATGACCTCTCTTTTTGAAAGTCCAAGAGCAAGCAAACTCTTCCTCCAGGAGAGGGAGCCAACAGATCACTAAAGACATCATCATTGCTCAAAGAAAACACCGAAAAACAATGGAAGCTTTAATTGGAGTGGAATCTGATAGACAGCACCTGATGCCAAGTCTGCATCTTCTAACACCTGCAGTCACTGCAGCAGCTGAATCCAATGTGTCCAAAAGGGATCTATTCTATTCAATTGCAAATGATCTAGATAAGACTGAGAATAAGATACTGCACGGGACATAGCAGAGTTGGTCAAGTTGAGTGGAGATGAGTTTGCTATTTGGCACAGCTTTTGCATCAATAAAGCAAGTAAAAGGTGTGAAAGATAAAAAAAAGGGTGAAAGTGTGAAAAGTGAATTGGCCAAATTGAGGTGCATATAAAGTTTTTGCTTTCTTTCAATTCACTAATGGGGCTCATTTGAATCAGGTGAATTGAGTTCTGCTTTTGGAAACTGGGTTAAGAAGGGGTGCACCGGTCCTGGAGGTACTGCAATACCAGGTCAATGCGTGGAGTGGACAGAGCAAGATTTTTTCCATCTCCTTGTTCTAAAAATCCATTTAATATATGGTCCCCAGAGAGGGGACGTATCAGATATTAAACTGATAAGAACAGATTTAATTTTTTTTTTTTTCTGTTTATCAGTAGGACTTCAAAATAACAAAGGTGATCGCCTCCCGTTGCCTGGGAACCGTCCAGGCACAAGAGGGCTATGTGTCACCAGAAGGCGCACACACTTCCTCAAGGCCGGCAGACGTGCAATCCCAGGCACCTTCCAGTACCGACCAAGGTAGCGTCCTCCGAAACTACACTTGATCTTAGCCAAAAGGCCGAGAAGCTATAACCCGAATTGGTTACGGCCTTGAGTGGCACCCTGGCCTATACCGGACACATCTTAGGGAGAGGGAGACAAACCCACGCCTACAGAAGACATTTTGTCACCCAAGCCAACCCTTGAAAAGGCTGTTTTGCAGAGCAAAAACAAGAAGAATGATGCTTTTTGCAGCCGCCGCCCACTGCAATTAATCTGAATAACTCCTCCTCCTCCAAGCACCTCCCCTCCCCCTTGCAGTCTTTCCAATTCATGATACAAAAAGACGGACGGACAGGACAGGACAGGACAGGCTGCCTGACTTTCCGTCACTGCCACCCTTTGCCATCCTTGCCCGTAGAAAGCCCTTTCATCATCCCCAAACCCTAATCTTTTCCCTTCCCTTCCCAGCTGCGTCTCACTCCCTTTCATTAGGAAGTGAGCGCAGCCTTTTCTCCGTTCTGCACATGCGCGACGTTAAACACAAATGCGCAGGCGTGCGTTCCATTAGCCTCACTGCATTCCACTCCCATACAGGAAGTGGGCGCAGCTATTACTACGGTCGCACATAAAAGAACCCACGGCCACCACTGCACACAGCTGACTCCACCACAGGACACCCACTTCTACACCAACGCAGGTAAGACAGGATCGGCACCTCTATGCTCCCGTTACAATCAGGCTCAGTCACCATGTGATAACGCTCTCAACTCTTTAGTTGCAGGCTCCCCTTGCTTCACCTCCACTGGCTGTGCTGCCATTTCCTCTCCCACCTGGAAGGTATACTTTATTCCACTATTTTCCTGTTTCTCTCTTCCCCCTTTTCCCATAACCTACTTTTATCTGCATTTGTGGGGTATCTATATGCTATTTACATCATAGTTTTATTCATTAATATGGAAGGGAAGAGTGCCCATGAGAGTGTTGAACTGCGGAGAGCAAGAGATTAAGCTGCTCCGATTTGCCACCATTGATAAGCTGTTCTCAGTAGATACACATGCTATCCAAACAGCAGCATCCACCATTGCTTCAGCCCACCCATTCAGTGACAGCTCACCAAGTCAGCCAGAGGAGTGGTGTAAGGAATTACACGTAGGCACTGACTCCACACCTTCACATCACAAGAAGGGGGTCTACAGGCTAGTGCAAGAATACGAGCAAGTCTTCAGCAAACATCCGCTAGACTTTTGAAGAATAAAAGGGGTCAAACACTACATCCCCACAAGTGCACACCCACCCATCAAAGAGAGATATAAGCCAAAACTACCTGCACATTACCAGTGTACCAAGGACATGTTGAGCAACATGAAGGAGGCTGGGGTTATCCGTGACAGTTGTAGCCTCTGGGCAGCTCCGTTGGTCCTGTTAAAGAAGAAGGACAGCACCACTCCCCTGTATTGAGGAATAGCTAGCTGCATTGAGAACTGCAAATTATTTTTCTACCCTTGATCTCACTAGTCGCTATTGGCAAGTGTCCGTTGCTGAGGCAGACCGGGAGAAGACCGCCTTTGCCACCCCGATGGGTCTCTGCGAGTTCAAAAGCATGCCCTTCGAGCTGTGCAATTTGCCAGGAACCTTCCAGAGGCTGATGGAATGCTGCTTGGGACACCGAAACTTTGAAACGGTACTGCTATACCTTTATGATGTTATTGTTTATTCTAAAGCAAACAAGATTTTAGGGTGTATAAAAAGGGAGATTAGATCCGGTGATCCCAACGTATTGTTAACCCTCTATAAATCACTTGTAAGGCCACATCTGGAATATGGGGTAAAGTCCTGAGCAGGTTGATAACCATTGGTTTGAGCATGGTAGGGTGTAGTGCGCATCTTCCTGCATCGGTAAAAGCTGCAGAAGTCCTTGAAGATTTCCGCTTCAAAGGCAGTGCCTTGATCTGTGAGGACTCTCTCTGAGTAGCCATGAGGTCTGCATAAGTGTGCTTGGAAGACCTTCGCTGCAGTATGGGCCATTAGATCTTTGACTTGTACCACAACCATAAATCTCGAGTAGTTGTCTACCATCGTAAGTGCATACGTGAGCTCGCCTCGATATTCTGCAACAAAACTCCCTTTTTCGATTTCAGTTTCAGCAAACACTCCTCTTCCTGTAGAAAATATTTATTATTACCTAAGACAGTCATTCTAATGCATGACAATATTAAGGCAATTTAGTTAAAACTTGTTTTAACTCACCTTTAAGGGGATTGATGTATTTCATGGTCAATCCAGGTTTGTCAGTGATGGCACTGACATAATGTATGGCGTCTTTTTCGGGCGTTATCCTTTGCCTTTTCATTGTGAAAATCCAGTTGCCTATATCAAAGCAAATTCTACTACTTGTAAAGTATGCAGAAAATGAAATGTAGAACATATAACATCAACTGCTTAGGAACGCATCATAGGTTAGTACTTAAAAGGATATTGTCATGTTCTAGTCATAATGCAAGCTGGACATTTTTCATGTTACCCTGTAATCGCCGGCCTGTTCTAATGCTCACAAGCCAAGATATAGGCTCAGCTGCTAAGGCTTCCCTCTGCCTTCTGAATGAAACTTGAATATGTCTGGCTCACTGTGTATATAGCAGGTGCTCAGAAAAAATAAGAGTCAATTCAATAGAAATAGCTCTGGCACACTATAGTGATCAATAACGTAAGAAAAGAACTCTTGGAATGCTGAAAATTCTTTATTTGTGCAAAAGGATAATTCATCCAACGTTTCGACCTTGTTTTTAGGTCTTTATCAAGGATAAAGTTATCTAAGATCATAAAGGGTTACAAAACCATATAAACACGTAATTAGTACATAGTACAACATAACAGTACAATATATTGCTACTTGAGAGTACAATGGGTCAAATAACCATGATGCACATACAAAAAATTTTTCCAAAGCCATAGTGAAAACATTTGTACTGAGGAAAGAAAATTTCCACATGACCTATCTGGAGAAACATTCTGGATCAAACAACCAAAAATAGTCAAGCAGGTAAATACACACCTATATGGATAACAGGATGATATGTGTTCAATTGTATAGCGTCATTGCCATTAAGGTACAAATGGAAAACTTGCAATCCTATATAGTGAAGGAAATGAACACATATCATATCAAAGAACACAGGAACATGGGTGTGAGAAAAACCTCAATGTTTATACTTTGTTCTTTATAATGGTGTGAACATGTATATGTCTCAGTACCTTATGCACTTGAGAATTCTAGTGAGTAGATGATGAAAGCCTATTTCAGAACTGGAATCGGTAAATAATTGTAGGTGGAATCTAAATGAAAAGATGGTACAAGTGTTATCATGACACGTGGGCTATAACACAATGGACCGTGTGACAAAGAAGAAAGGAGAGAAAGAAGAGGAAGAAAATGCAACTACCTGTAACATTACGTGATAGTCACTGGTAAGTATCACTTGACAATTCAAGTGAAAAAGGATTCCTTTATTAAAGGGTTCTCAGTCGCCTCAGGATCATGAAATACTAGGGTAAATGATATGAGAATGGGTAAGAAGCACCACTAAAGGAAATATGAGATGCAGGACATATATCTATAAACCCCTGAACTACATGATAGAAATAAAAAGAAGAAAAAAGAAAAAAAAGAAGAAAGAAGAAGAACACATAGAATGCGGAAAGAGAATGGGTACAACTACCTGAGTTACTGCAGGGAGGCCCCTGGTTGGTATTGTGAGGGTTAGTGGAATTCCTTCACTGAAGGGTTCTCAGTTGCCTCAGGTTCGTGAAAAATGCTATAGACAAATAATGCCCGGAGAAAAGGGGTTCATATACAGCGAATAATGGTAATACAAGGTACATGTGTCACATGTAATAGTATATATATATATATTGTACTAAGATCTACACCAGAAATAGAAAGTAGTCCCTCTGCCTTCTGTCTAGGTGCCCTGAGTTATGTCCTGTAAACTGTCACAGCGACCCAGACACACATGTGTAGTAGGGGAATATCCCTGCTGAGATGCCAGTGCTAGAGCACACGTTTGCTGTGGAGTTGAACGCTATGTGAGCAGTTCTTACCTTCAATGAGCAGAAGTCTCTTTTTTCAGATTTCAATATCTCTGTGGGTATCTGGCAGAAATATGGAATACTCTTTACTGCTAAGACCCTGTACACCACTCCCACTAAAGGGGGCTTTACACGCTGCGACATCGCTAATGCGGAGTCGTTGGGGTCACGGAATTTGTGACGCACATCCGGCCGCATTAGCGATGTTGCTGCGTGTGACACCGATGAGCGATTTTGCATCGTTGCAAAAACGTGCAAAATCGCTCATCGGTGACATGGGTCTCCATTCTCGATTATCGTTACTGCAGCAGTAACGATGTAGTTCGTCGCTCCTGCGGCAGCACACATTGCTCCGTGTGACACCGCAGAAACGAGGAACCTCTCCTTACCTGCCTCAAAGCCGCTATGAGGAAGGAAGGAGGTGGGCGGGATGTTCCGGCCACTCATCTCCGCCCCTCCACTGCTATTGGGCGGTCGCTCAGTGACGTTGCTGTGACGCCGCACGAACCGCCCCCTTAGAAAGGAGGCGGTTCGCCGGTCACAGCGACGTCGCCGGGCAGGTAAGTATGTGTGACTGGTTCTGTTCGGTGTTGTGCAGCATGGGCAGCAATTTGCCCGTGTCGCGCAACAGATGGGGGCGGGTACCCACACTAGCGATATCAGGACCGATATCGCAGTGTGTAAAGTAGCCTTTAGTCACATGACCAAGACTGTATCTGTGTCCCTACAACACACTTGAGACAAATGTGTGTGTGACCCTGCATTGTGGGGTATATATAATATATTATAGAGCTGGGAAGGATCATTCTAAGCAGTGAGCTGTTCCAGTATTTGTAGGAAAATACCCAGTAGAAGCCTCAAACACAGCACCAATACCTCCCATCAGTATCCCACCACAGTGCCATGTAACCCATGCCCTACACTCCCATCTACACCAATACTATACAGGCACAAACTAGTATATCTGACTAAAAACCCCCAAAATATGAAGAACGGCCTATAGTTGAGTGTGGATATAAAATCTATGTGAGCAGAGCTAGAATAGAAATCACTGATCGCATTGAAGTCATTCTGACCATAAATCACCATGATATCAAGGTGAGGAGTTGTGTGTTACTGCTGGGAGGAAAGGGTTAACAGTGGAATATTAAGGTGCATTTCTGTGTGCAGTGTTACTAGTCAATGTACAAATTGTCTCTCCAGTAAAGGAGACAAACTCTAGCACAGCGCCACCTATTGGAAGTAGCGATCCTAAAAGTCACAAGTGGATTTTCAACAATCCATTGCAATATGACTCAGGATATATAAGCCAGATCAGAATCCCAATTTGCAGACACGGTGTTTCGGGGTGCTTGCCCCTCGTCAGTGCAAAGTATGGGGGTGTCAATGTAGTCATTGTAACAATTCAGTATGAGCTGCTCTTGGTGCCGGGGGAGGGAGATGCTCTCCTGAGCAAGATAGATGGGGAATGAACATGATATCTATATAGTGTAAGGCAGGGGGTCTCAAACTCGGCTGGGTGTATGGGCCGCACAGAGGAAAAAAATAATGTGGGGGGCTGCATTCTTTGCAGGACAAAGTGACATTTTTATTGGTACCATATATATATTTTTTTTTCACACACCTTTGGATGACTGATTTTCAACATTTTTCACTTGTTTATTATAACAAATGTGCACATTCTTTGGTTAAATCTAAAAAAAAAAAATTGATGTTAAAAAAAAGTTATGCCTTATTTTGTTTTTTTTACAGTTTATCCCTTTCTTTTAACTAATAGTGTTACAATTATGACGCTAGCGTTTTGTGAAGGGAATGCTTTGCCTACTTCCGTGACTATGGCCTTCCAGAACTGCTGCATTTTGGCTGACCTCTCCGCCTCGGGAATAAGAGACATAAAGTTCTCCTTGTAGCGTGGGTCTAACAGTGTTACCAACCAGTAATGATTGTCGGCCAAGATGTTCTTAACGCGAGGGTCACGAGACAGGCAGCTTACCATAAAGTCATCCATGTGCGCCAGACTCTTAACAGCCATCACTTCAATATCCAGACCAACACGATGACTGAACATGCTGTCCTCCTCCTTCTCCTCCTCCTCCTCCTCATCTACCCTGTCCTCTGGCCAGCCACGCTGAACTGAGCATATGACTGGTATGCATGTCATATCCTCAATTTGGTCGGAGAGTTGCTCCATGTCTTCATCTTCCTCCTCGTCATAGTCCTCCACTGCACGTTGTGATGAGACGAGGCTGGGCTGTGTGTTATCACCCACACCCACTACTGTTTCTTGCTCCAACTCATCGTGTTCCGCCTGCAATGCATCATGTTTGGTTTTGAGCAGAGACCGTTTTAGAAGGCAGAGAAGCGGTATGGTGACGCTAATAATGGCGTCATCGCCGCTCACCATCTTGGTGGAGTCCTCAAAGTTTTGGAGGATGGTACATAGGTCGGACATCCATCTCCACTCCTCAGGTGTTATGTGTGGAGTTTGACCCATTTCCCGATGGCTTAGGTGATGCAGGTACTCAACAACTGCCCTCTTCTGCTCACATATCCTGATCAACATGTGCAGAGTTGAATTCCAATGCGTGGGGACATCACACACCAGTCTGTGAGCCGGAAGATGCAAATGACGCTGAAAGCCGGCAAGGCCGGCTGAAGCAGTAGGTGACTTTCGAAAATGTGCAGACAGGCGGCGAACTTTTACCAGCAGATCAGACAGCTCTGGGTATGAGTTTAGAAACCGCTGAACCACGAGGTTGAGCACATGGGCCACGCATGGAACATGTGTCAGCTGGCCTCGCCTCAAAGCCGCCACCAGGTTCCGGCCATTGTCACACACAACCTTTCCTGGCTTTAGGTTCAGAGGTGTGAGCCAGTGATCTGCATGCTGTTTTAGAGCTGTCCACACCTCTTCTGCATTGTGGGGTTTGTCACCTATGCAGATTAGCTGCAGCACAGCCTGTTGCCGCTTCGCCGAGGCAGTGCTGCAGTGCTTCCAGCTTGGGACTGGTGTGGAGGGTAAAGTGGATGAGGATGCGCAGGAGGAGGAGGAGGCTGAAGAGCATGACATTCCGGAGCTGTAGAGTGTGGGTGAAACCCTGACTGAGGTAGGGCCTGCAAACCTTGGTGTGGGAAGGACTTGTTCCGTTCCTCGCTCAAACTGGGTCCCAGCTGGGCTGGGCTGGGTCCCTACCCGGCTGGGTAGGGCGTTGTGGGGGGTTTGTCTATCTCCGTTTGAGGTGAGTTTGTTTAAGTTAGCCTTTTCTTTGGCGTTTTTTGGAGCCCTGCGGGTTGGGGAGTTGGTATCGCCCAGTAAGGCGTTCCCCGGGGGCTTGGATTGGGGTGACATTATGTCAGTGGAAAACGGAGTTGAATTTTGGATTAGGAAATCGAAAACTGATCAGAGAGGTGTGGGTAGACTAGTCCGTTTGGGGATGGTTGTGGCATCTGATATGTGCCCGTTCAAGTGTCTCGGGAATTTTCAACAGATCCGTCCGAAGGTGGATGGCCCCTTATTACATATATCTTTTTATCGAGATACCAATTTGTGAGTGTTTTTAGGGCATGTTTGAAGTCGTTGGGGTTAGATCCGAAGTCTTTCGGATTGGGGCAGCGACGGAGGCCTCTATATGCGGCCTACCGGAGGAGACAGTTAAGCAGATTGGTAGGTGGAAGTCGCAGCGCTTTAAGTCGTATGTACGTCCCCAGGTGGTTGTTGGCAATTGAGGGGAAAAGGGGGGGGGTATTAGGGTATTAGGGTAGCAATGGGGGGGGTGAGAGTGTGTGTTTTTTGTCAATTTGGTTTGGTGAGGCAATAAAATGGTGTCGTCTGTACATTTTGTATTGCAGAAGCACCCCCCCTTCCTTCCCTGGTCTGGATCCTTGGCCACTCTTATGTGTATTGGGGAGCCCGACGAGCGGACGCGAGATGGAACTGGAGACAGCTAGGTTTTGAGAAGGACCTGGCTCTCGTGCGATGGCTCGGTGTTCGGGGGTTAGGGTGCAGGAGGTGCATAGATACGCCCGGTTGGACAGACCTCCTGACATCTTAGTGTTGCATGCCGGGGGGAATGATTTGGGTGGGCGTCCTTTTCGAATCTTGATAAAGGACATCAAACATGATTTGTTACGGTTATGGGCGTCGTTTCCAGGTCTAACGATAGTCTGGTCAGAGATAGTAGCGAGAAAGAGTTGGCAGAAAGCGCGGTCAGTTGACAGGTTGAACAAGGCGCGGGCGAAGGTTAATAGGGCGATCTCGAAGTTTGTTAGTCGGAACGGGGGTATAGCAATACGGCATGTTGAGTTGGAAAGGACGGAAGAGGAATTTTGGTTGGCTGACGGGGTACACCTTAATGCGGTGGGAACTGACTTATGGGCTCTTGGCTTGCAGGGAGGTATTGAGAGGGCCCTTTGCTTGCGGGGGGTCTCAGGCACTTGAAGGGTTTCAAGGTGCCTTCGTTGTGGTGTTGTTTATTGGTGGGTCCTTGAAGTTGGTTTAAAATTGGTTCGGGGATTCATCCGGGTATGGATCCCCTCATTGGCAGAATTGATGGTCCCCTGGTGATTTTGGGGGGGAACCCCGACGGGGTATGTCGGGGCCCCTGGGGGTGTGGTTGGGGTTGACGGAGGATTAACCCTTATAATTTGGTGCTCCTGAGCCAGTGTGGGTAACGGCTGGGAGCAAGTTGAGGTTTTTTATTGCTCGGTTATGGGAATCACCAGGGTTTTGGTAGCTTCAAGGACCTTACCACATTGCAAATTTAATTGGTTATGTATTCTTGTTAATAAAATGGCTGCTATGGCCAAAATTATCCAAAGATAAATTTGTGTCTGTGTAATTACTTTTAAATAAGAAATGGGAATGGAGGTGTGGGGTATGAAAGGAAGACCGGAGTCAACAATTCCAGGGTCAAGCATGTTTATTTGCGTAAGCTTCGTTCCAGGGTAGAAAGGGTAAGAGTGCCTTTCAGAATTCGAAGTGGTCAGACTGTACGGACCACCAAGAACTGCAGGAGAGCTTGAACATCTTCCCATGGATTTGCGACATCCTCCCTCATCAGTTACGTAGGTAAGCAGGTTCTCAGCATTGCAGCCCATTTGTTGTCTTAAGTTAGTTAAGCGGGGTTAACTAACCTGTCAGTTCAGCCTCAGGTCTAAAGCAGAGGCCTGGACTCCACTCCTTACTCCTCACTCCACAACTCTCCTTAAAAACAACTGACTCCTTTTTCCTGCCCCGGGGTCTCCAGACCCCTAGGTGGGCGTTTCCTTCCGTCTGGTCCTGCCCACTGGTGTGCCTGTCTTTCCCTAGGGGAGGTGACTAGGGTTTTCTGGTTGGCTTTGTGTGACTTAGGTGAGGGAAGTTGTTATGCGGGGGCCTATGTGTGACTATCTGCAGTGTCAGGGCGTCACATATGTATGTGTGTATGTCTGCTAAAGGAATCCGCACCGTCATATTTACAAACACAAAATTTTGCAGACACCTCATGTGACTCAGGGAACGTTGTAGACTATGTTTTAACAGGAATATTTAACCTTTACAGTTACTCTCCAAAAAACCTGCCTCCATTAAACTGAATGGAGGTGGGAGCTGCAAGTTATTAATAGCAGCTGTGATTGGTTGCTATAGGAACAAAGGACATTCATAGTATAAGAAGCTTATGTGTGAGATAATATGATGTCAGTGGGGAGACAGATAGAGAGAGACAGACACAGACTGAGAGACAAACAGACAGAGACAGATAGGCATAGACAGACAGGGAAAGAGACAGAGACAAACAGACAGAGGCAGACAGGGAAAGAGACAGACAGAGATAGACAGGGAAAAAAGGCAGACAGACAGAGACAGAGAAAGAGACAGAGGCAGATAGGGAAACAGACAAAGACAAACATACAGAGACAGGCAGGAGAAAAGGCAGACCGACAGGGAAACAGACAGACAGGGGAAGAGACAGACAGAGAGAGACAGACAGATAGAGACAGACAAAGAAATACAGAGATAGACAGGGAAAGAGACAAACGGGGAATGAGTCAGACAGAGAGAGACAAAGAGAGACAGGCAGAGAGAGACAGGGAAAGAGACAGACAGGGGAAGAGACAGACAGAGACAGACAAAGAAATACAGAGACAGACAGGGGAAGAGACAGACAGGGGAAGAGACAGACAGGGGAAGAGACAGACAGACAGGGAAAGAGACAGACCTGGAAAAGAGACAGACCTGGAAAAGAGACAGACAGACATAGAAACAGACAGCCACAAAGAGAGAAAGACAGACAGACACAGAGAGACAGACAGAGATAGAGAGACAGAGAGACATGGATAGAGATAGAGACACACAGAGACAGACAGATGACAGAGACTGGGAGAGAGACAGACAGAAGCATAAATCCCTAACTAAAACTTAACATTTAATGATAGTTTTAAAAGGTAAAAAAACACAAATCATGTAAATAGCATGACTCTCTTCTGTGCATAGAGTCAAAATTTTGTGTTTGTAAATATGACGGTGCGGATTCCTTTAGCAGACATACACACATACATATGTGACGCCCTGACACTGCAGGTAGTCACACATAGGCCCCCGCATAACAACTTCCCTCACCTAAGTCACACAAAGCCAACCAGAAAACCCTAGTCACCTCCCCCAGGGAAAGACAGGCACACCAGTGGGCAGGACCAGACGGAAGGAAACGCCCACCTAAGGGTCTGGAGACCCCGGGGCAGGAAAAAGGAGTCAGTTGTTTTTAAGGAGAGTTGTGGAGTGAGGAGTAAGGAGTGGAGTCCAGGCCTCTGCTTTAGACCTGAGGCTGAACTGACAGGTTAGTTAACCCCGCTTAACTAACTTAAGACAACAAATGGGCTGCAATGCTGAGAACCTGCTTACCTACGTAACTGATGAGGGAGGATGTCGCACATCCATGGGAAGATGTTCAAGCTCTCCTGCAGTTCTTGGTGGTCCGTACAGTCCGACCACTTCGAATTCTGAAAGGCACTCTTACCCTTTCTACCCTGGAACGAAGCTTACGCAAATAAACATGCTTGACCCTGGAATTGTTGACTCCGGTCTTCCTTTCATACCCCACACCTCCATTCCCATTTCTTATTTAAAAGTAATTACACAGACACAAATTTATCTTTGGATAATTTTGGCCATAGCAGCCATTTTATTAACAAGAATACATAACCAATAAAATTTGCAATGTGGTAAGGTCCTTGAAGCTACCAAAACCCTGGTGATTCCCATAACCGAGCAATAAAAAACCTCAACTTGCTCCCAGCCGTTACCCACACTGACTCAGTAGCACCAAATGGTTAGGGTTAATCCTCCGTCAACCCCAACCACACCCCCAGGGGCCCCGACATACCCCGTCGGGGTTCCCCCCCAAAATCACTAAGGGACCATCAATTCTGCCAATGAGGGGATCCATACCCGGATGAATCCCCGAACCAATTTTAAACCAACTTCAAGGACCCACCAATAAACAACACCACAACGAAGGCACCTTGAAACCCTTCAAGTGCCTGAGACCCCCCGCAAGCAAAGGGCCCTCTCAATACCTCCCTGCAAGCCAAGAGCCCATAAGTCAGTTCCCACCGCATTAAGGTGTACCCCGTCAGCCAACCAAAATTCCTCTTCCGTCCTTTCCAACTCAACATGCCGTATTGCTATACCCCCGTTCCGACTAACAAACTTCGAGATCGCCCTATTAACCTTCGCCCGCGCCTTGTTCAACCTGTCAACTGACCGCGCTTTCTGCCAACTCTTTCTCGCTACTATCTCCGACCAGACTATCGTTAGACCTGGAAACGACACCCATAACCGTAACAAATCATGTTTGATGTCCGTTATCAAGATTCGAAAAGGACGCCCACCCAAATCATTCCCCCCGGCATGCAACACTAAGATGTCAGGAGGTCTGTCCAACCGGGCGTATCTATGCACCTCCTGCAACACCCTGTTCCACCCTAACCCCCGAACACCGAGCCATCGCACGAGAGCCAGGTCCTTCTCAAAACCTAGCTGTCTCCCGTTCCATCTCGCGTCCGCTCGTCGGGCTCCCCAATACACATAAGAGTGGCCAAGGATCCAGACCAGGGAAGGAAGGGGGGGTGCTTCTGCAATACAAAATGTACAGACGACACCATTTTATTGCCTCACCAAACCAAATTGACAAAAAACACACACTCTCACCCCCCCCATTGCTACCCTAATACCCCCCCCTTTTCCCCTCAATTGCCAACAACCACCTGGGGACGTACATACGACTTAAAGCGCTGCGACTTCCACCTACCAATCTGCTTAACTGTCTCCTCCGGTAGGCCGCATATAGAGGCCTCCTTCGCTGCCCCAATCCGAAAGACTTCGGATCTAACCCCAACGACTTCAAACATGCCCTAAAAACACTCACAAATTGGTATCTCGATAAAAAGGACCCATCCTCGTGACATAATAAGGGGCCATCCACCTTCGGACGGATCTGTTGAAAATTCCCGAGACACTTGAACGGGCACATATCAGCAATGCGTGGGGACATCACACACCAGTCTGTGAGCCGGAAGATGCAAATGACGCTGAAAGCCGGCAAGGCCGGCTGAAGCAGTAGGTGACTTTCGAAAATGTGCAGACAGGCGGCGAACTTTTACCAGCAGATCAGACAGCTCTGGGTATGAGTTTAGAAACCGCTGAACCACGAGGTTGAGCACATGGGCCACGCATGGAACATGTGTCAGCTGGCCTCGCCTCAAAGCCGCCACCAGGTTCCGGCCATTGTCACACACAACCTTTCCTGGCTTTAGGTTCAGAGGTGTGAGCCAGTGATCTGCATGCTGTTTTAGAGCTGTCCACACCTCTTCTGCATTGTGGGGTTTGTCACCTATGCAGATTAGCTGCAGCACAGCCTGTTGCCGCTTCGCCGAGGCAGTGCTGCAGTGCTTCCAGCTTGGGACTGGTGTGGAGGGTAAAGTACTGATGGGGTGGGTGTCTGTGTGGCCCAATTTTTGGAAAAAAGGGAGACTCCGCTTGGAGTAACCCTTGCTTGCTGTGTTTTTAAAAGAAGCCAAGATGAACAGAGCTGGGATCAGGAAAGACTTTGCTACCTACCCCGGTGTCATCCTGGGGACGGTTAATTATGGCGTATTTTTGAATTTGCTTGATGCAAATCAAAACATCCTGTTTGCAACTAGGGCCCAAGTGCTGCCACTGATGGGGTGGGTGTCTGTGTGGCCCAATTTTTGGAAAAAAGGGAGACTCCGCTTGGAGTAACCCTTGCTTGCTGTGTTTTTAAAATAAGCCAAGATGAACAGAGCTGGGATCAGGAAAGACTTTGCTACCTACCCCGGTGTCATCCTGGGGACGGTTAAGAATAGCGTATTTTTGAATGTGCTTGATGCAAATGTAGCTGTGAAGTGTACAACTGGGGCACAACTGCTGCCACTGAAGGGGTGGGTGTGTGTGGGGCCCAATTTTTGGAAAAAAGGGAGACTCCTCTTGGAGTCACCTTGCGGTGTTTTACATGATTTTAGAATGGCGTGCCATGCCTATATCTGTGTGTCCTCCTCTTTTTCCTTGTCCAGCTGTTTTGTTTTCGCATGAGTATATGTCCTTGTCACTTTCCCATGTGTTTGTGTTGTGTTGTGAGTTGTTTGTCACCTTTTGGACACCTTTGAGGGTGTTTTCTAGGTGTTTTACTGTGTTTGTGATTGCCTGCCATTGTTTCCTATTGGCTCGAGTTCGGTTGGTCGAACGTTCGACGAGCCGAACTCGAACGGGAGCTCCGTTCGGCGAACCGACCTCGAGCCGAACCTGGACCGGTTCGCTCATCTCTACTCCTGGACATACCTACCCCGGTGTCATCCTGGGGACGGTTAAGAATAGCGTATTTTTGAATGTGCTTGATGCAAATGTAGCTGTGAAGTGTACAACTGGGGCACAACTGCTGCCACTGAAGGGGTGGGTGTGTGTGGGGCCCAATTTTTGGAAAAAAGGGAGACTCCGCTTGGAGTAACCCTTGCTTGCTGTGTTTTTAAAAGAAGCCAAGATGAACAGAGCTGGGATCAGGAAAGACTTTGCTACCTACCCCGGTGTCATCCTGGGGACGGTTAATTATGGCGTATTTTTGAATGTGCTTGATGCAAATCAAAACATCCTGTTTGCAACTAGGGCCCAAGTGCTGCCACTGATGGGGTGGGTGTCTGTGTGGCCCAATTTTTGGAAAAAAGGGAGACTCCGCTTGGAGTAACCCTTGCTTGCTGTGTTTCTAAAAGAAGCCAAGATGAACAGAGCTGGGATCAGGAAAGACTTTGCTACCTACCCCGGTGTCATCCTGGGGACGGTTAAGAATAGCGTATTTTTGAATGTGCTTGATGCAAATGTAGCTGTGAAGTGTACAACTGGGGCACAACTGCTGCCACTGAAGGGGTGGGTGTGTGTGGGGCCCAATTTTTGGAAAAAAGGGAGACTCCGCTTGGAGTAACCCTTGCTTGCTGTGTTTTTAAAAGAAGCCAAGATGAACAGAGCTGGGATCAGGAAAGACTTTGCTACCTACCCCGGTGTCATCCTGGGGACGGTTAATTATGGCGTATTTTTGAATGTGCTTGATGCAAATCAAAACATCCTGTTTGCAACTAGGGCCCAAGTGCTGCCACTGATGGGGTGGGTGTCTGTGTGGCCCAATTTTTGGAAAAAAGGGAGACTCCGCTTGGAGTAACCCTTGCTTGCTGTGTTTTTAAAAGAAGCCAAGATGAACAGAGCTGGGATCAGGAAAGACTTTGCTACCTACCCCGGTGTCATCCTGGGGACGGTTAATTATGGCGTATTTTTGAATGTGCTTGATGCAAATCAAAACATCCTGTTTGCAACTAGGGCCCAAGTGCTGCCACTGATGGGGTGGGTGTCTGTGTGGCCCAATTTTTGGAAAAAAGGGAGACTCCGCTTGGAGTAACCCTTGCTTGCTGTGTTTTTAAAAGAAGCCAAGATGAACAGAGCTGGGATCAGGAAAGACTTTGCTACCTACCCCGGTGTCATCCTGGGGACGGTTAAGAATAGCGTATTTTTGAATGTGCTTGATGCAAATGTAGCTGTGAAGTGTACAACTGGGGCACAACTGCTGCCACTGAAGGGGTGGGTGTGTGTGGGGCCCAATTTTTGGAAAAAAGGGAGACTCCGCTTGGAGTAACCCTTGCTTGCTGTGTTTTTAAAAGAAGCCAAGATGAACAGAGCTGGGATCAGGAAAGACTTTGCTACCTACCCCGGTGTCATCCTGGGGACGGTTAATTATGGCGTATTTTTGAATGTGCTTGATGCAAATCAAAACATCCTGTTTGCAACTAGGGCCCAAGTGCTGCCACTGATGGGGTGGGTGTCTGTGTGGCCCAATTTTTGGAAAAAAGGGAGACTCCGCTTGGAGTAACCCTTGCTTGCTGTGTTTTTAAAAGAAGCCAAGATGAACAGAGCTGGGATCAGGAAAGACTTTGCTACCTACCCCGGTGTCATCCTGGGGACGGTTAATTATGGCGTATTTTTGAATGTGCTTGATGCAAATCAAAACATCCTGTTTGCAACTAGGGCCCAAGTGCTGCCACTGATGGGGTGGGTGTCTGTGTGGCCCAATTTTTGGAAAAAAGGGAGACTCCGCTTGGAGTAACCCTTGCTTGCTGTGTTTTTAAAAGAAGCCAAGATGAACAGAGCTGGGATCAGGAAAGACTTTGCTACCTACCCCGGTGTCATCCTGGGGACGGTTAATTATGGCGAATTTTGGAATGTGCTTGATGCAAATCAAAACATCCGGTTTGCAACTAGGGCCCAAGTGCTGCCACTGATGGGGTGGGTGTCTGTGTGGCCCAATTTTTGGAAAAAAGGGAGACTCCGCTTGGAGTAACCCTTGCTTGCTGTGTTTTTAAAAGAAGCCAAGATGAACAAGTCATGGGTCAGCAAAGACTTTATCTACCTACCCCGGTGTCATCCTGGGGACGGATAAGAATGGCGTATTTTTGAATGTGCTTGATGCAAATCAAAACATCCTGTTTGCAACTAGGGCCCAAGTGCTGCCACTGATGGGGTGGGTGTCTGTGTGGCCCAATTTTTGGAAAAAAGGGAGACTCCGCTTGGAGTAACCCTTGCTTGCTGTGTTTTTAAAAGAAGCCAAGATGAACAGAGCTGGGATCAGGAAAGACTTTGCTACCTACCCCGGTGTCATCCTGGGGACGGTTAATTATGGCGTATTTTTGAATGTGCTTGATGCAAATCAAAACATCCTGTTTGCAACTAGGGCCCAAGTGCTGCCACTGATGGGGTGGGTGTCTGTGTGGCCCAATTTTTGGAAAAAAGGGAGACTCCGCTTGGAGTAACCCTTGCTTGCTGTGTTTTTAAAAGAAGCCAAGATGAACAGAGCTGGGATCAGGAAAGACTTTGCTACCTACCCCGGTGTCATCCTGGGGACGGTTAATTATGGCGTATTTTTGAATGTGCTTGATGCAAATCAAAACATCCTGTTTGCAACTAGGGCCCAAGTGCTGCCACTGATGGGGTGGGTGTCTGTGTGGCCCAATTTTTGGAAAAAAGGGAGACTCCGCTTGGAGTAACCCTTGCTTGCTGTGTTTTTAAAAGAAGCCAAGATGAACAAGTCATGGTCAGCAAAAACTTTATCTACCTACCCCGGTGTCATCCTGGGGACGGATAAGAATGGCGTATTTTTGAATGTGCTTGAAGCCAAGATGAACAGAGCTGGGATCAGGAAAGACTTTGCTACCTACCCCGGTGTCATCCTGGGGACGGTTAAGAATAGCGTATTTTTGAATGTGCTTGATGCAAATGTAGCTGTGAAGTGTACAACTGGGGCACAACTGCTGCCACTGAATGGGTGGGTGTGTGTGGGGCCCAATTTTTGGAAAAAAGGGAGACTCCGCTTGGAGTCACCTTGCGGTGTTTTACATGATTTTAGAATGGCGTGCCATGCCTATATCTGTGTGTCCTCCTCTTTTTCCTTGTCCAGCTGTTTTGTTTTCGCATGAGTATATGTCCTTGTCACTTTCCCATGTGTTTGTGTTGTGTTGTGAGTTGTTTGTCACCTTTTGGACACCTTTGAGGGTGTTTTCTAGGTGTTTTACTGTGTTTGTGATTGCCTGCCATTGTTTCCTATTGGCTCGAGTTCGGTTCGTCGAACGTTCGACGAGCCGAACTCGAACGGGAGCTCCGTTCGGCGAACCGACCTCGAGCCGAACCGGGACCGGTTCGCTCATCTCTACTCCTGGACATAGCATTCGAATTACCAGGTCCCTGAAGGCTGAAATGCGTAGTGGCCGGAAATCATGAACAATTACAATGGGCGTATGTGCTGTAGATCCTGCGTCAGTTGTAGCTTGGAACTTTGTCTTTTCACGGATTTGCCCGTCTCTCATGGTGTTGGGCTATTTTCGGATCAAAATGGTGTGTCCCTCCTTGGCCCGTATCATGGGTTATTTCAGGGGCAAATTTAACTCTCTTAGCACTTTTCTCCTTAATTGTGGCCGTTGAATTGTTGGGTCAAGGTCTATCCAACCAGCATATTTGTTGTTTTTCAGACAATTTAGGGCTCGTGCATAGTAATAATAACACAGGTTTCCAAGGGTAAAAATTTTTGAAAGATGTGATTTTTTTCATACTTTTGATCATTGGACTCAGTAAAAATATTGAAAAAATATCATCACGTACAGTTTTTTCACAAACACTGATTCTATAGGTGTTAGGGCCAGGTGGACGGGCAGACCCAGGAGGTGGATCCACTGGGCCGAACACCTTAATGAAGGCAAGGGGTCCGGTAGCCGGAGCACTACGGGTAGCAGGACAGTCCGTGCAAAAGAGTGGAATGGAGAAGTCCCTGGGACCACGGAGTCACTGATGGTAGTCCGGGTGACGGAGCTCAGGTTCGGAGGCCGAGATGTCAGGCAGAGTCCGGAACCGATGGAGCGAGAGGACGGGTCACCACAGGGATCAGAGATGGTACGGACTGACGGGATGGCAGATAGTCAGCGTTCGGGGTTCGGGAATCGGCAGGACCGGATGGCGAGGCAGGAGCGGCTCTAGAAGAGAGATAGGTAAGTATATCACAGAGACACAAGGAGACCTGACTCCTAGCTTAGGAAACACGAAGAACAGGCCCCGCCCACTTGGACATTAAACCCCTTTATACCCTGTACCTGTGTGTTCAATTTCCTGTCAGTGGACGCTGGCCCTTTAAGAGAGGGTCAATGACCGCGCGCGCGCCCTAATGCGCATGCGCGAGGCCCGGGTGCCAGAAGCCAGGGCAGGGAGCGGTGTATAGGAAGCAGGGGAGCCGGCCTGGAGCAGGGCTGCCGACGGGCGCCGGGAGTGGGGACCGGGCCGCCTGGGGACCGCAGGTGGTGGAGGCTGGAGACCGTGGAGCGGGGGATGTCTGCCAGAGGAGCCGGGGAGCGAAGCAGGGAAGCCGGGGAGCGTGGCAGGTGAGCCGGGGGGCAGAGCAGGGGACCCGGAGAGCGTGACAATAGGTTTCCAAAAGGTTAGAATTCTGAAAAGATTCCCTCCATACTTTTCTGAAGATGGTGCTCTAGTGTATTCAAGCGATGTTCCTGTGCTGATGGAAAATGTAACATTAAGTACAATGTGAGCGAGTGGAGACACGTCATTGTTTCATCCAAAAAGTCTGAAAGCTGTGCTACTGCTCAATGGCAGTAAGTATTCTTCAGTGTGTGTAGGGCATGTGTCGCGGGCAGAGGGGCCACGCACGCTACGCTCGGGTTCGGGGACTTCTGCTGCTGCTGCTGCTCGGTGGCTCGAGCGGAGGGCCAGATCCGGGGACTCGAGCAGCGCTCCTCGCCCACGAGTGAAAAGGGGGTGGTTTGTTTGGGGAGATAGTTAGTGACGTCACCCACAGGTCGTGGTGATAATGGGCACCACCACTGCTGGTGACGGGGATCCCGGGAGCGATGGCAGGGAGCAGCTAGGATGTTGGTTCCCCCTCCGTGGGTAGGGGTTGGTGATCCCGGGGCCCGGTGGCGGTACGGGGAGGCTGGATGGCTGGGGTGTACGTACCGAGGGAGCCCGTTTGCCCGCAGGCGCTGGCCCTTGGATCTCTAGCCTATGGCGGTGGCTTTTTATCCTCACGGTGTGGACGGTTGCCTTCTGTCGGGTCTTGGGTGTTAGGGAACCCCTGGGATTCCGGTCACTCTCGGATTTGACCATTGTCGGCGGCTCCTAGCCTGGTCAGGGTCCAATGGCCCTGCCTTTGTGCTTGGTACAGATCCGCTCACCGGTTCAGTTCCCTTCGGGTCACCGCCCGTCCCCGGTCCTACGGTTCAGCTGACTTGTACCACCTCCTGCAGACGGCCACCACCGTCTGCCGACCTTGCTGACAGTGCCTGGGCTCCTACCCAGACACTAACAGTTTCTGTCCTCTCACTTTCCACTACAAAACTAAACTAACTGCTTTTTCCCGCCTCCAGGCCTGTGAACTCCTCGGTGGGTGGGGCCAACCGCCTGGCTCCGCCCCACCTGGTGTGGACATCAGACCCTGGAGGAGGCAACAAGGATTTTGTGTGACTGATGTAGACTATCCAGGGGAGGGGGTGTGTGTGATTTTGTGTTTGTGACTACCTGGCTAGTCCAGGGCGTCACACATGCTATGCACTTGGAAGAAAGCTGTGAGAATTTAGACTTTATTCTCAAGAAACTTAACTACAAGGAGCATGGATGGTCAATATGTGGTGGTCTAAAAATGTTCTCATTGCTTCTTGGGCAGCAAGGAGGATATATTAAATACCCATGCTGTTCTGCCTCATGGCAGCCTGCTAATAGTCATTCATTAAAATTTCTGTTACAACCCCTAGAGGTCATTGTTATTCTTTTGAATTGCTGAGTTTCCCTTTAAGCTAAATGTATTCTGGGTAAGGAATGCCTCCCTGAGCTGAGAAGAAGCCTGCAGCCATTTTCTCTTTGGATTTGTCAGGAAAGGACATGCCGACTTACCTCTCTGTACATTCACCCCTGCCTAGTGTAATCCGGTGAGCAAAGCAAATTACATGTGTTAGTGATAGAATCCTAGATGGAAGAGTGTAGTAAATGCATTGTACATTGTACTTCTACACCTTTAGTGTCATCCCTGTCTTGTTTGTCTAGATAAGATTTCTATGTATTGCAGATGCAGTGACCTTTCACCTACATTCTCGTAAGAACTGCATCTCATGTACTGTTATGCTATGTTAACTCTGTATTAACACTGTACTGACTGTAATCATTTTCTTGTTATAGTTTTTACCCGTATAAAACAGTATCTTGGATATACCGTATTCTGTCTTCAACTGCATCTTGGATATTCCTATATTCACTGTATATTCCATGTATACTGCAATCAAGTTCACGTTACCAGCTAATAAATCAAGGCTATTGAACTCCACAGTCTGTTTATTTGAAATGTGAACTAGGGTTTAGCTGTATGCTAGAGATTCACAGCATTACGTAAAAGAAGGCAGAACACATGCTTTTTGTGTGAATTGGAAAGCCAGGTTAGGACTCTTCACTGGAGCAAAAAAAATTGGCCAACAAGAACATCTTTGTAACCGGGACTCAAGAACATTGTTGCATAAAGCTTAGTTGATCCCACCTAAAGTTCTCTTGCCACCACTCCACTGTAAGCTTGGACTGATGAAGCTGTTTGTGAAAGCGCTACTGAAAGAAGGAGAGATGTTTAAGTACCTGTGTACCAAGTTTCAGGGACTGTCAGAATCAAGTCTGAAGGAAGGTGTGATGCCCTGGCAAAACCAGGTAGTTACAGATAGGCCCCCGCACAACACCTTTCCTCACTTAGGAAACACACAGCCGACCTGAAACCCTAGTCACCTAGGACCCTGAAGCCAGGACCGAAAACAGCGGCCTAGCTAATTAAATGATTGAGGGCAGGATTATAGGTCCTATCCCACCTAAAGTCCCTCAAAGAAGACAACAGCCCACTGATAGGGATAAGGCCACCGCCAGGGCCCTTAGATCCCACGGGCCAGCGCCTGCGGGCACGGCTCCTTAGGCCATATCCAGCCGGGAGCGGACTCCTGAGTTCCAGACCAGGCAGTCCACCATACACAAAAACAAGTGCAGAGTAAAGGACAGCGACCACCAGCCTGGGTGGGGGACCTGAATGCAACCGGCCGGGGCGGCAGGCCACCAGCACCTTTGGTTTACCGAAAGACTCGTGTGATTCATTTACTGTGAGTAACCAAACATCCCCCTGCTTGCTCAGGCGCGCCGGCCCTTGCCATCACCATACCCTGCACAAAGACACTGGGCCCCGGGGCAATCATCCCTACACACGGAGGGGTTAACATCCAGCTGCCACTACATCTCTCCCGGGTATCCCATAACGGCAGCGGTGGTGTCCCACCTCACCACACACCGTTGGTGGCGTCACAAACTTAATACGGCCTAGCCCATACATCTACATTCCTCCTTTTATTCGACATGTCCGCGAGACCCCCGGGTCGAGCCACTCTCTTAGAAGGTCTGGATCCGACCAACGGCGGCTGCTGGCACAGGGGCAGCACAAAAGCATTTTTGTGGGTTCGGATATTCAGAAACCCATGAATGAAGGATGACGTGTTTTAAACAATAATGAAAACTGTTGAAAAAAGGGCTTGGGACTCTTTGAAAGAAGCAATAAATACGTTTCTAGGTAACAACAAAGAATCAAAATTTAAGTCCATCGTGGAGAACATGCTGAAACGTTTCAAAGCCTTGGGTTGTCTAATGAATTTGAAGTTACATTTTTTACATTCCTATTTGGACTACTTGTCTGAAAACCTTGGTGCTGGTGGGAAGAACAAGAAGGTTTTCATCGGAATATCAAGGAGATGGAACGACGATACCAAAGTAAATGAAACGTGAACATGATTGCCGGATGCTTCACAGAGAAGATCCACAGGCCTTCTATAAGAGAAAAGGGGGATCTAGAGAAAAGGAAAAAGTGCAAGAATAAATTTCTAATAAAGTTGCAGAATGACTGTACAATAAATAAATGTATTTTATATATAAAATTGTGAATATTTTTGGTTACAATAAGTATTTTTCTTGTTCATGTCACTTGTATGTAACTTCACACATGGATTGTACAAAATCAATATTTGATGGTTAAAAAAAAATATTTATTTTTTTTTTTAAATCAGGACATTAGAAAACATAATAATCAGTCACTGGATTTGAAGTTTCATAAACCAAAATTTTACATAGCTGTGTAATTTGTCGGGCACCCACCGACAATAGAATAGCGCCAGATTTAGGAAGCTGGCTGAGGTCTGCAAAGTCTGTAGCCAGGTGACAAAATTGTCCAACCTGGGTTTCTTCCTTAAGTAGTCTCTGGTATGATGATATGGTATAATCCTGGCAGCCGGAGTCGAAATCCCTAGATTGCGGTTATGATCTCCAATCGGAATTGGAGCCCCTAGATTGAAGCCATGTAGCCAAGTGATCCTCTAGTTGAAGCCAAAGTCCCTAGACCGAGTCCACAAGGCATCCTGGTTCTGATCCCCTAGCCAGCTCCTAAGAGCTTAGACTAGATCATGCAACATCCATCAACAACCTGGTGACTCCAAGAAGTCCCCTTTTATAGCCATAACCTTCCCTTAGGATATACTGTGCCCTTATCAGATTGGTTGTACAAGGTTGCTTCTCTTATTGGATGGATTTCAAGCTGCATGGATAATGTTCATTTAAATGATGTGGATAGAAAGACTGAAGATATCTACATGTAGTCTGAAATCCATCATGAATCAATACTATTTTACACAGTCATAAGCAGCCCATGGGCATTCACCTGCATTCAAACCAATAACAGCTCATAGACCAGACAATCCATCTACCACTGGACCAAAGACAGGAAGTTAAATCCACTGCCTGCGGTAACCAACTTAATCCTATAGGCTACTCACACAACAAACCCAACAGAAAGGAAAAAAACATGGCTTCGATTATCCATCCAATGAAAACGCATAACCATTGTGAGCCATTGGACAATGCAATTGGACACTTGGTGACATGGTGCACGGCCCAATGAATCAAGTCTTTACTTCATATTCACGGTTTAAGCCCTTGGGTTCTAATGTGCCCAGAGTACATATCCAGAAAGATTCTCTTTCTTTGAGCTAAACACAAGTCAACAATACATTGTAAGCAGATTCTATTACCAGTCCCACACCATTTTGTGACGCATAATCACACAGTGATCCAATTAAGATTCCAAGTCATCGAACATGTCCAAGCCATACGCAGAGGAGGCAATAGAATTAGGAAGCTCAAAGAAAGGGAATCTTTCTGGATATATACTCTGGGCACATTGGAACCCAAAGGCTTAAACCATGAATATGAAGTACAGACTTGATTCATTGGGCCATGCATGGACATAATGGACATAATTCTAATAGGCAGGACAGGTAATAAGGAGCACAAGTTATATGCTAAAATGTGTTGTGTGACAAGACAGACACAGGAAAGGACATGATAACAGGTGTAGGGACCAACAAGGTGAGACAAGGGGTATCAGGATAGGGTCAAGTAGGTATGAATGTAGTAATGGGGCAGGCATAGAGAATTGTATGTGAATGTGAATTACAATAAATCACTAAGGAAAGGAATATGTGAGTGTGTGCCTAATGTAAACTAATATTGTACTGGCAAAATTATAGATGGAAAGGGAGAAGGGGAGGGGGGAGAGAGGAGGCTGTAATTGACTACAAGGGTATGAGTTATGAGTGATCATAGGGATAGTGTTACATAAGTGGAAATACCTATGGAGGACCGGATGTGTAAGCGCATACCTTATACAAACCTATAGAGTGCTGATGGGTGAGAGTGTGATGTTAGATATAAGACATCCTATAGTGAATAGTGAGCCGTAATCAAGTGCAACAGGGATATTTCACGTGACTATGGGAACCTGGAAGGTAAAGAAAGGGGAGAAAAAACTGTTAGACAAGGTAATCAGACATAATGTAACCAGTTGATCAGACATGATCACCTGGTTTGAGACCCCCTGCCTTACACTATATAGATATCATGTTCATTCCCCATCTATCTTGCTCAGGAGAGCATCTCCCTCCCCCGGCACCAAGAGCAGCTCATACTGAATTGTTACATTGACTAGTAACACTGCACACAGAAATGCACCTTAATATTCCACTGTTAACCCTTTCCTCCCAGCAGTAACACACAACTCCTCACCTTGATATCATGGTGATTTATGGTCAGAATGACTTCAATGCGATCAGTGATTTCTATTCTAGCTCTGCTCACATAGATTTTATATCCACACTCAACTATAGGCCGTTCTTCATATTTTGGGGGCTTTTAGTCAGATATACTAGTTTGTGCCTGTATAGTATTGGTGTAGATGGGAGTGTAGGGCATGGGTTACATGGCACTGTGGTGGAATACTGATGGGAGGTATTGGTGCTGTGTTTGATGCTTCTACTGGGTATTTTCCTACAAATACTGGAACAGCTCACTGCTTAGAATGATCCTTCCCAGCTCTATAATATATTATATATACCCCACAATGCAGGCTCACACACACATTTGTCTCAAGTGTGTTGTAGGGACACAGATACAGTCTTGGTCATGTGACTAAAGGCTACTTTACACACTGCGATATCGGTCCCGATATCGCTAGTGTGGGTACCTGCCCCCATCTGTTGCGCGACACGGGCAAATCGTTGCCCATGCCGCACAACACCGACCAGACCCGTCACACATACTTACCTGCCCGGCGACGTCGCTGTGTCCGGCGAACCGCCTCCTTTCTAAGGGGGCGGTCCGTGCGGCGTCACAGCGACGTCACTGAGCGACGGCCCAATAGCAGCGGAGGGGCGGAGATGAGTGGCCGGAACATCCCGCCCACCTCCTTCCTTCCTCATAGCGGCTGGGAGGCAGGTAAGGAGAGGTTCCTCGTTTCTGCGGTGTCACACGGAGCGATGTGTGCTACCGCAGGAGCGACGAACTACATCGTTACTGCTGCAGTAACGATAATCGAGAATGGAGACGCATGTCACCGATGAGCGATTTTGCACGTTTTTGCAACGATGCAAAATCGCTCATCGGTATCACACGCAGCAACATCGCTAATGCGGCCGGATGTGCGTCACAAATTCCGTGACCCCAACGACTCCGCATTAGCGATGTCGCAGCGTGTAAAGCCCCCTTTAGTGGGAGTGGTGTACAGGGTCTTAGCAGTAAAGAGTATTCCATATTTCTGCCAGATACCCACAGAGATATTGAAATCTGAAAAAAGAGACTTCTGCTCATTGAAGGTAAGAACTACTCACATAGCGTTCAACTCCACAGCAAACGAGTGCTCTAGCACTGGCATCTCAGCAGGGATATTCCCCTACTACACATGTGTGTCTAGGTCACTGTGACAGTTTACAGGACATAACTCAGGGCACCTAGACAGAAGGCAGAGGGACTACTTTCTATTTCTGGTGTAGAGCATATATATATATTTATACTATTACATGGGACACATGTACCTTGTATTACCATTATTCGCTGTATATGAACCCCTTTTCTCCGGGCATTATTTGTCTATAGCATTTTTCACGAACCTGAGGCAACTGAGAACCCTTCAGTGAAGGAATTCCACTAACCCTCACAATACCTACCAGGGGCCTCCCTGCAGTAACTCAGGTAGTTGTACCCATTCTCTTTCCGCATTCTATGTGTTCTTCTTCTTTCTTCTTTTTTTTCTTTTTTCTTCTTTTTATTTCTATCATGTAGTTCAGGGGTTTATAGATATATGTCCTGCATCTCATATTTCCTTTAGTGGTGCTTCTTACCCATTCTCATATCATTTACCCTAATATTTCATGATCCTGAGGCGACTGAGAACCCTTTAATAAAGGAATCCTTTTTCACCTGAATTGTCAAGTGATACTTACCAGTGACTATCACGTAATGTTACAGGTAGTTCCATTTTCTTCCTCTTCTTTCTCTCCTTTCTTCTTTGTCACACGGTCCATTGTGTTATAGCCCACGTGTCATGATAACACTTGTACCATCTTTTCATTTAGATTCCACCTACAATTATTTACCGATTCTGACTCGCCCACCCCAGGGCTATGGGACACCCGGTGCCGGGCCGGACTAGTCCGGTGGTAGTCAGTGGTGGCTGGGCCCGGCTCCGTGGCCCTGGTGGGTGTCAGTTGAATATGTGGCTGATGACTTTAATGTTTGTGTTCGTGACGCCACCTGTGGTATGCGGCTATTAAGCCGCCGCTGCTGTGTGAGGCCACCGGGATGATGTTATGGCAGCAATGGTGATACTGCTCCCCACAGGTGGAGCAATGCCCGGGGCACAGTTGGTGCTTGTGGAAGTCTATGGTGCTGCGTGACTAACACGGTGCAGGGCCGACAAGCAATGAAAGAAACAGGCACAAACAATAGTCTCTTTACCTTCTCCTCTTTTACTCGGCAGAAACTTAGTCCAGGGAGACCGTCACAGATGGTATAGATGATCCGGCCGGCCTGGAAGTGCCTGGGGTGATCTTTGGCCAGTTGAGTATGAGGCCTACTCCTTAATCTTTCTCTGCTGTTTTAGGACACTGCACTTTGGGTTCGCAATTGCCCTCTTGCTGCTGGGACTTGTTGTTCGTCCCCTCTTCTGTGTGGTAGACTGCGCAGGCCCTCTCTGGTGCTTCTCTGCTGGAGCCCACACCAGGCCCTTGGGATGCAGTTGTACCTTCGGATTGCTTCTGGGGCAGGGGGCTTACAGCTCTCCTGCCCTCCGGATTCAGCTACCAGGGATGGATTTTATGCCCTGGCAACTACAGACTCCGATGTCCGAGTCTCTGCTGTGCCTCTCTGCTCCCCTTGCTTCACTGGGCCAAGCTATCCCAGCTCTAGGCCCCAGTTTACAAGGCAGCACTACTCTGCGTCTGCACTCTTTCACTCCTGTCTCCCGACTAACTAACACTTCCTCCTTCCAGCCAGACTTAAGGAATGCTCCCTGAAGTTCCAGGTTCAGAGCTCCCCCTGCTGGCCGGAGGGAGAACTGTGTTGAGTGTTAACTTACTGGCCAATAGATCTCCCAATTACCTCCAGGCTCAGCATTAACCCTTTTGGGAGGGCAATGCTGTTGTGGCGACCAGGTCCTGGGGCGCCACACTCCCCCTTAGTTAAATTCAGTACTCCCGGACTGTAGAGACAAACATGACATGTTAGAACATTTCATCCCATTATGGGAGGCGCAATTACTTTAACGTTACAACCTTAAACATTACTATAAGAGTCCAGTGTGGCTCCCTGCCGGGTGTCCATTACACTGCTCCATGGGGGACCCGCCGCGTTCAAACCCCCAACGTAGGCTCTGGGCGTGCGTCAGAGCATTGATGACCCCACTCTATGCACGCCGGACGGGTTTTTCTTCAGGGGTGTTGAGCACACTGGTGCTAACTATGAACAATTTAGGTGTTGGCCACCCATAGTCCAGTGGCCCAATTGTCCATTTTCGCAATCAAAGAAAAAGAAAACATTTTGTACACAACATGGCAGACATTTTGCATAACTATTTACATCCTAATAAGTACTCTTTCCCTTATACAGTTGACTCCCTATACCTTAGAGGGGGTTGTCCCCGAGTGCTGCGCTGGGACCTACGTAGCTCTGGTGTTTGCCCCTGACTACGTGGTGCGTCTTCTATCTCAGCACTACAGGTGGGCCTAACCCCCATAGGTAAGCGTGATGGTTGCCTTTGTGATCTAGGAGTCGCCAAGGGTATGACAGGTTCACCACTGACAGGGGGTTGATCCTCCTGCTCCACTGCTGGCGTGTCATCTCGTGCCGGAGCGGACGATTCTTTAGGTGGATCCGGAACCTTTTCTGTTTCTGGCTCGACCAACTGCGGAAACGTCAAAACTGGTACCACTATGGCATTGTTTATTCGGGTCCAAGTTTTGGGGAACTTTCCAAGGATGGTTTGAATCATCTCCCCTCCTTTCTCTTGACTTTGGGGACTTCCTTGTACTCCTTCCATTTCTCTTTGGATTCTGCACCGTTCAGGGCACGCTTTCAGGCGGTCTCGGGAAATTGCTTGATAGGTCTTGCCTTCATCTTTGCTTATGAGGCATACCTTACTATTGTCAAAGTTGGAGGGGATAATGGTGTAGGGCTCGTTTTCCCACTGATCATCCAATTTATGCGTCTTCCGCTTCTTCTTGAGGACTTGTTCTCCAGGTGCTAAGGGAGTTGCTGGGGCTGTTTGATTGTAATGCTGTTCTTGCCTCGTTCTTGCTTGAGACAGGCTCCTCTCTACGCACTCCTGGACCTTACGGTACCGCTGCTGCCGTTCTGTATCCCAATCCTCTATTTCTTGAACCGCCTCAGGCGACACAGTCCCCATCTCAAAGTCTACAGGCAACTTGCCTGGTCTGGCTCGCATCAGGTAAGCGGGGCTGCAGTTGGTCGAATTCACTGGGATGTGGTTGTACAGGTCTACCAGATCTGGCAACTTTTCTGGCCATTGGTTCCTTTCCTCCAGCGGTAGGGTCTTCAGCATATCAATAACCACATGGTTCATTTTCTCGCACAGTCCATTGGTTTGGGGGTGGTACGGTGTGGTTCGGATTTTCTTACAACCGTACATGTTACAGAACTCTTGGAACACTTCAGCCTCGAATGCAGGACCCTGATCAGTCAGTACCCTTTCCGGATAGCCGTGAGGTCGACAAAAGGATGCCTGGAACGCTCTAGCTGCTGTCCTGGCTGTCTGGTCCTTCACAGGCACTACTACCAGGAAACGAGAGTAATGGTCCACAATGGTGAGGGCGTACACATAGCCTGACCGGCTTGGTGTTAACTTCACGTGGTCCAGGGCCACCAACTCCAGGGGCTGCTTTGTGACAATTGGCTGTAGGGGAGACCTTTGGCTGGCATCGTCTTTCCGCCTCAGGTTACACGGGCCACAGTCTCGGCACCACTTCTCGATCATCTTTCTCATGTGCACCCAATAGAACCGATCACGGAGTAGGGCTTCCAACTTCTTCCACCCGAAGTGTCCTGCGTTATCATGATATGCTGCTAGGACCATTGGAGCATCTCTCTGCGGAACCACTATCTGCCAGACAAGTTCATTTGTTCGATAGTTGACATATCTCTTGCAGAGCTTGCCTTGGTAGGTGAACAGTCGTCCCCTCTCCTTCCACAGCTGCTGGGCTTCCTCTGGAGCGTCTGGGCCAAGATGGGTCTCAGCTTGCGCTAGCTTCTCTTTGACCAATCGCACGGCCGGGTCGCCGTTCTGTGTTTCTTCCCAATTATGGTGGAGTAAGGGGTTGACCGAGACCCCGTGCTGGCTTGAGCGCTTCACTCCTACAGCATGCTCACACTGGGACACACCTTGGTGATGGAAAGCCGGTAACTCTATCTCTTCGAGTTCATCCATGTCTTCTCCAGACTCGGGCAAGTGAGGCATTCTGGACAGCGCATCAGCATTGTTATTCTTCTTGCCAGCCCGATACTTGATGGTAAAGTCAAAGTTAGACAGCCGGGCCATCCATCGCTGTTCCATCGCACCTAACTTGGCTGTTGCCAGGTGTGTCAACGGATTGTTGTCCGTGAAGATGGTGAACTTGGCCGATGCCAGATAGTGCTTGAAGCGTTCAGTCACTGCCCAAACAATAGCGAGGAACTCCAGCTTGAAGGAACTGTAGTTTTCTGGATTCCTTTCTGTGGGCCGAAGCTTCCTACTGGCGTACGCTATCACCCTCTCTCTGCCTCCCTGTACCTGGGACAGAACTGCTCCCAGTCCCACGTTGCTGGCGTCTGTATACAGTACAAACGGTTGGCTGTAGTCAGGGTAGGCCAGAATTTCTTCTCCCGTGAGAGCCCCTTTCAGCCGGACAAAGGATGTTTCCAGTTGGCTGCTCCATTCAAATGGAGGGCTCTGCTTCTTAGCCTGCTTTGGCTGGCCCACCAGGAGATCTTGAAGGGGCGCTGCTATCTTGGTGAAACCATCAATGAACCTTCGGTAGTAGCCCACCAGTCCAAGGAACTGCCGCACCTCCTTCACTGTGGTGGGTCTTGGCCAGTCCTTGATTACAGTGACTTTCTCCGGATCAGGTGCCACACCTTCTGCGCTGACCACATGACCCAGGTACTGTACCTTTGGCTTCAAGAGGTGACATTTGGACGGCTTGATCTTCAGGCCATATTCCGACAAGGATTCAAACACTTCTGCTAAGTGCTTCAGGTGGTCCTCATAAGTCTTGGAGTAGACTATTACGTCATCCAGGTACAACAGCACGGTTTCAAAGTTGTGATGGCCCAAGCAGCACTCCATCAACCTTTGGAATGTCCCTGGGGCGTTGCAGAGCCCGAATGGCATACAGTTGAACTCACAGAGACCCATTGGTGTCGTGAATGCAGTCTTCTCTTTGTCCGCCTCTGCCACGGGAACCTGCCAATACCCACTGGTGAGATCCAAGGTGGAGAAATAGTTAGCTGACTTTAAGGCTGTTAGTGACTCCTCTATTCTGGGCAGTGGATAAGCATCTTTATGTGTAATGCGGTTAATTTGCCTGTAATCTACACACATTCTCATTGTACCATCTTTTTTCTTTACGAGCACTAGTGGAGCTGCCCAGGGGCTACAACTATCTCTGATAACCCCAGCCTCCTTCATTTCCCGTAACATTTCCTTGGCACACTGATACTGTGCGGGGGGTACAGGGCGGTATCTCTCTTTAATGGGATGCTGATCACCCGTGGGGATTTGATGTTTAACCCCTTTCACCTGCCCAAAATCTAGGGGGTGTTTGCTGAAGACCCGCTCGTACTCCTGTACCACCCGGTAAACCCCATGCTTTTGGTGCGAGGGGGTGGAGTCGGTGCCTACATGTAATTTTTGGCACCAGTCTTCCGGCTGCCCCTTGGAGCCATTGTCTTCCGCCTGGTCGGACGGGATCAAGGGTTCCACTGCTTTAATGGTATTGTTACTGACAGTGTACAGTTTTGCTACAGTGGCGTACCGGGGCAATTTGGCCTCCTCCTCCCCACAATTCAGGACACGGACGGGCACTCTCCCCTTGCGGACGTCCGCTACCCCTCTGGCTATCAGGACTCCAGGCCTACTGTCTGAATACACTGGTTCTACCAAGGCATGGTAATCCTGACCCTTGAGGCCTATTGCTGCCCGACACCATATCAACATTTCACTTCTTGGGGGTATTACAATGGGGAGGGGGTCACTTACCCTCACACTGCCAATTTCTCCTCCGGCTAGCTCTACTTGCTGCCTCCTCATCAGGGCTCTGATCTCCCTCTGTAGGACACGCTGCTGCCCGGAGCTGGCAGTTTCAGACGCCTGTTGCAACAAAATTATCACTTCGGCAATACAATTTTCTATCACATTTGTACCAAGGGTTAGCAGTGGGTCAGATTCTTTGCGATCAATATCTACAATTATCATCCCCTGACATGGCAATTCCACCCGCCCCACTTTAATGGTTACTTCTTTGTACCCAATTTGAGGTAAGGGCTGACCATTACTGGCCACAATCGTTAAATCATCATCTGGGCCATGGTCAATGTCTGAATCAGCCCAATATCTTTTGTACAGTTTGTGGGGGATGGTTGTTACCTGGGACCCCGTATCCAGGAGGGCATTCAAAGGGATCCCATCCAGCACAATGGGAAGGACCGGTCGTCCTCCCACATACTTGCTGCGGCTGGGGTTTGAGCCGGGCTTCCTCACACCTGGGGGTTGGCTCCTGGCCCCAGGCTCAGCCCGTTTAAAGGACAGCGTCGTGCAATGTGGCCCGCCTGGTTGCAGTGGCGGCAGATCGGTTGTCCTGTTGAATCATACCGGTCTGTGTCTCTGCCTCGGGTCGGCGGAATCCTCCTCTGTCGCATCCATGGGACGTCTTCTGGGCTGGAGGCCAACTCGATTTTTGCAGGCAAGGGGGTCATTTGTAGAGACTGCACGGTCTTGGCAAGGGCAGCCACAGTCTTGGTCAGCTCCTGGAACTGCTGTCTGAGCTCTGCCATGGGATCCTTATCCAGGGACTGCGCCTCAGCCCCTGCAGTGGCTCGTGTTGCAGGCACCACCCCGGGGTACGTGATAGCAAGAGGCCGGAGGGGTACTGGGTCATTCGGTGTAGATTCTCTCAGTACCCTGATGGCCTGGTCCTTAAACTTTGCAAAGTCCAGAGCAGGGTTCTGCAGGACCATGATACGCAGCTGTGTCCTGTGGGCGTCTGACAGGAGCCCCTCTATGAACTGCTCAGTTAGGAGTTTGTCTTCTTCACGTACACTCTCTGGGTCCACCTGTTTAACTGCTTTCAGGGCCTCCTGCAAGTTTAAGGCATAGTCCCTTATGCTGTCTGTGGCCCGTTGCTTGCACCCAAAGAATCTCATCTTTATCTCTGCTGCGGTGCGGGTGTCAAAAGTGCTCTTTAGTTTGGCCAGTATCTGGGCTGCTGTCCCTTTATCTGTATCAGGCCAGGACTTCGCTTCACGCTGGGCTGCGCCGGCTAGCTGCCCCATTAATATGCCCACCTTCTGGCTCTCAGTCAGAGGATACACCCGGAACAAGCTGTGCAGGCTTTCTCTGAAGTCACTCAAGGTATGGGACTCCCCGGAGTACTGCGGCAGCCATTCTGCTCCTGGTATGTACGGCATGGTGATCGGCATTACCGGCGCTATAGTGGGGGCTGGGGCGACGGCGACTGGGACTACTTCGGCCGGTGCTGCGGCGGCCTGGGCGATGGCAGCCACCTGCTCTCCCTCGGAGTCGGCCATCTTCCTCCCCCTTAGTGAACCTTACCAGGCTCCGTTCACTTTTCAAATTTTCTTCCGGGTCGCGCGGGGTTAACAGCGCTCTGCTCTGATGGCGCGCTCCCTTCGCGCTCTTTGTCAGGCACGCCCCCCTTCTTCCTGCGCTCGGCGCGGCTAATGGCGGCGGCAATTTACAACCAGTACACAGTCTTTTACACAGTTCTTCAGGCGCACAGTACCCGGTGTGACCGGGCACGAAATCCTGTTCGTGACGCCAAAAGTTGACTCGCCCACCCCAGGGCTATGGGACACCCGGTGCCGGGCCGGACTAGTCCGGTGGTAGTCAGTGGTGGCTGGGCCCGGCTCCGTGGCCCTGGTGGGTGTCAGTTGAATATGTGGCTGATGACTTTAATGTTTGTGTTCGTGACGCCACCTGTGGTATGCGGCTATTAAGCCGCCGCTGCTGTGTGAGGCCACCGGGATGATGTTATGGCAGCAATGGTGATACTGCTCCCCACAGGTGGAGCAATGCCCGGGGCACAGTTGGTGCTTGTGGAAGTCTATGGTGCTGCGTGACTAACACGGTGCAGGGCCGACAAGCAATGAAAGAAACAGGCACAAACAATAGTCTCTTTACCTTCTCCTCTTTTACTCGGCAGAAACTTAGTCCAGGGAGACCGTCACAGATGGTATAGATGATCCGGCCGGCCTGGAAGTGCCTGGGGTGATCTTTGGCCAGTTGAGTATGAGGCCTACTCCTTAATCTTTCTCTGCTGTTTTAGGACACTGCACTTTGGGTTCGCAATTGCCCTCTTGCTGCTGGGACTTGTTGTTCGTCCCCTCTTCTGTGTGGTAGACTGCGCAGGCCCTCTCTGGTGCTTCTCTGCTGGAGCCCACACCAGGCCCTTGGGATGCAGTTGTACCTTCGGATTGCTTCTGGGGCAGGGGGCTTACAGCTCTCCTGCCCTCCGGATTCAGCTACCAGGGATGGATTTTATGCCCTGGCAACTACAGACTCCGATGTCCGAGTCTCTGCTGTGCCTCTCTGCTCCCCTTGCTTCACTGGGCCAAGCTATCCCAGCTCTAGGCCCCAGTTTACAAGGCAGCACTACTCTGCGTCTGCACTCTTTCACTCCTGTCTCCCGACTAACTAACACTTCCTCCTTCCAGCCAGACTTAAGGAATGCTCCCTGAAGTTCCAGGTTCAGAGCTCCCCCTGCTGGCCGGAGGGAGAACTGTGTTGAGTGTTAACTTACTGGCCAATAGATCTCCCAATTACCTCCAGGCTCAGCATTAACCCTTTTGGGAGGGCAATGCTGTTGTGGCGACCAGGTCCTGGGGCGCCACAATTCCAGTTCTGGAATAGGCTTTCATCATCTACTCACTAGAATTCTCAAGTTCATAAGGTACTGAGACATATACATGTTCACACCATTATAAAGAACAAAGTATAAACATTGAGGTTTTTCTCACACCCATGTTCCTGTGTTCTTTGATATGATATGTGTTCATTTCCTTCACTATATAGGATTGCAAGTTTTCCATTTGTACCTTAATGGCAATGACGCTATACAATTGAACACATATCATCCTGTTATCCATATAGGTGTGTATTTACCTGCTTGACTATTTTTGGTTGTTTGATCCAGAATGTTTCTCCAGATAGGTCATGTGGAAATTTTCTTTCCTCAGTACAAATGTTTTCACTATGGCTTTGGAAAATTTTTTTGTATGTGCATCATGGTCATTTGACCCATTGTACTCTCAAGTAGCAATATATTGTACTGTTATGTTGTACTATGTACTAATTACGTGTTTATATGGTTTTGTAACCCTTTATGATCTTAGATAACTTTATCCTTGATAAAGACCTAAAAACAAGCTCGAAACGTTGGATGAATTATCCTTTTGCACAAATAAAGAATTTTCAGCATTCTAAGAGTTCTTTTCTTACGTTATTGATCACTATAGTGTGCCAGAGCTATTTCTATTGAATTGACTCTTATTTTTTCTGAGCACCTGCTATATACACAGTGAGCCAGACATATTCAATTTTCATTCAGAAGGCAGAGGGAAGCCTTAGCAGCTGAGCCTATATCTTGGCTTGTGAGCATTAGAACAGGCCGGCGATTACAGGGTAACATGAAAAATGTCCAGCTTGCATTATGACTAGAACATGACAATATCCTTTTAAGTACTAACCTATGATGCGTTCCTAAGTAGTTGATGTTATATGTTCTACATTTCATTTTCTGCATACTTTACAAGTAGTAGAATTTGCTTTGATATAGGCAACTGGATTTTCACAATGAAAAGGCAAAGGATAACGCCCGAAAAAGACGCCATACATTATGTCAGTGCCATCACTGACAAACCTGGATTGACCATGAAATACATCAATCCCCTTAAAGGTGAGTTAAAACAAGTTTTAACTAAATTGCCTTAATATTGTCATGCATTAGAATGACTGTCTTAGGTAATGATAAATATTTTCTACAGGAAGAGGAGTGTTTGCTGAAACTGAAATCGAAAAAGGGAGTTTTGTTGCAGAATATCGAGGTGAGCTCACGTATGCACTTACGATGGTAGACAACTACTCGAGATTTATGGTTGTGGTACAAGTCAAAGATCTAATGGCCCATACTGCAGCGAAGGTCTTCCAAGCACACTTATGCAGACCTCATGGCTACTCAGAGAGAGTCCTCACAGATCAAGGCACTGCCTTTGAAGCGGAAATCTTCAAGTGATTTATAGAGGGTTAACAATACGTTGGGATCACCGGATCTAATCTCCCTTTTTATACACCCTAAAATCTTGTTTGCTTTAGAATAAACAATAACATCATAAAGGTATAAGATGACGCCATTATTAGCGTCACCATACCGCTACTCTGCCTTCTAAAACGGTCTCTGCTCAAAACCAAACATGATGCATTGCAGGCGGAGCGCGATGAGTTGCAGCAAGAAACAGTAGTGGGTGTGGGTGATAACACACAGCCCAGCCTCGTCTCATCACAACGTGCAGTGGAGGACTATGACGAGGAGGAGGATGAAGACATGGAGCAAATCTCCGGCCAAATTGAGGATATGACATGCACACCAGTCATATCCTCGGTTCAGCGTGGCTGGCCAGAGGACAGGGTAGATGAGGAGGAGGAGGAGGAGGAGGAGGAGGACAGCATGTTCAGTCAACGTGTTGGTCAGGCTACTGAAGTCCTGGCTGTTAAGAGTCTGGCGCACATGGCTGACTTTATGGTAAGCTGCCTGTCTCGTGACCCTCGCTTTAAGAACATCTTGGCCGACAATCATTACTGGTTGGTAACACTGTTAGACCCACGCTACAAGGAGAACTTTATGTCTCTTATTCCCGAGGCGGAGAGGTCAACCAAAATGCAGCAGTTCCGGAAGGCCATAGTCACGGAAGTAGGCAAAGCATTCCCCTCACAAAACGCTAGCGGCATAGGTCAGGAATCAGTGGACAACCAAGGCGTACAGCCGAGAGAGGCACAAGTCCAATCCGCCAGAGGTAGGGGAACAGTCTTTAAGATGTGGGACAGTTTTCTCAGCCCCTCACGTACCACAGCCCCTGAGGTGCGGGGTAGTGCCACAAGAAATCCTAAGTTTGCCCAGATGCTCAAGGAGTACCTTGCAGATCGAACAACTGTACTCCGACATTCCTCTGTGCCTTACAATTATTGGGTATCCAAGGTGGACACGTGGCATGAATTGGCTCTCTACGCCTTGGAAGTCCTGGCCTGCCCTGCCGCTATTGTTTTGTCAGAGCGTGTTTTTAGTGCCGCAGGTGGAATCATTACAGATAAACGCACCCGCCTGTCAACTGAAAATGCTGACAGGCTGACTCTGATCAAGATGAACAAGGGTTGGATTGGGCCAGACTTCACCACACCACCAGCAAATGAGAGCGGAATTTAAAGTTTGTAACGGGAATTTGCCATGTACCTCCAGTCACCCATGGGTACACACTTCTGGACTTTGGATAATCGCTGGACTGCTCCTCCTTCTCCTCATGCGCCACCATGATGACCGTTACAAGAGTTAGGCCTTTGTTTCAGGTATACCCCCAGTGGTAAATTTTTTCGCCCATTCTTTGCAGAATGGACATTACAACGACAGGAGACCCGCTCCTTTGCAATGGGAACAATGTTTTGAGGCCCTCATGCACGTCTCTATGCAGGGACAACGTGGAGCCTCCCAATTTTTGGCTGCCCTGCCAAAGGGCTATACTATAATACACCCACTAATAAAGGAATCCTTTTTCACTTGAATTGTCAAGTGATACTTACCAGTGACTATCACGTAATGTTACAGGTAGTTGCATTTTCTTCCTCTTCTTTCTCTCCTTTCTTCTTTGTCACACGGTCCATTGTGTTATAGCCCACGTGTCATGATAACACTTGTACCATCTTTTCATTTAGATTCCACCTACAATTATTTACTGATTCCAGTTCTGAAATAGGCTTTCATGATCTACTCACTAGAATTCTCAAGTGCATAAGGTACTGAGACATATACATGTTCACACCATTATAAAGAACAAAGTATAAACATTGAGGTTTTTCTCACACCCATGTTCCTGTGTTCTTTGATATGATATGTGTTCATTTCCTTCACTATATAGGATTGCAAGTTTTCCATTTGTACCTTAATGGCAATGACGCTATACAATTGAACACATATCATCCTGTTATCCATATAGGTGTGTATTTACCTGCTTGACTATTTTTGGTTGTTTGATCCAGAATGTTTCTCCAGATAGGTCATGTGGAAATTTTCTTTCCTCAGTACAAATGTTTTCACTATGGCTTTGGAAAAATTTTTTGTATGTGCATCATGGTCATTTGACCCATTGTACTCTCAAGTAGCAATATATTGTACTGTTATGTTGTACTATGTACTAATTACGTGTTTATATGGTTTTGTAACCCTTTATGATCTTAGATAACTTTATCCTTGATAAAGACCTAAAAACAAGGTCGAAACGTTGGATGAATTATCCTTTTGCACAAATAAAGAATTTTCAGCATTCCAAGAGTTCTTTTCTTACGTTATTGATCACTATAGTGTGCCAGAGCTATTTTTATTGAATTGACTCTTATTTTTTCTGAGCACCTGCTATATACACAGTGACCCAGACATATTCAAGTTTCATTCAGAAGGCAGAGGGAAGCCTTAGCAGCTGAGCCTATATCTTAGCTTGTGAGCATTAGAACAGGCCGGCGATTACAGGGTAACATGAAAAATGTCCAGCTTGCATTATGACTAGAACATGACAATATCCTTTTAAGTACTAACCTATGATGCGTTCCTAAGCAGTTGATGTTATATGTTCTACATTTCATTTTCTGCATACTTTACAAGTAGTAGAATTTGCTTTGATATAGGCAACTGGATTTTCACAATGAAAAGGCAAAGGATAACGCCCGAAAAAGACGCCATACATTATGTCAGTGCCATCACTGACAAACCTGGATTGACCATGAAATACATCAATCCCCTTAAAGGTGAGTTAAAACAAGTTTTAACTAAATTGCCTTAATATTGTCATGCATTAGAATGACTGTCTTAGGTAATGATAAATATTTTCTACAGGAAGAGGAGTGTTTGCTGAAACTGAAATCGAAAAAGGGAGTTTTGTTGCAGAATATCGAGGCGAGCTCACGTATGCACTTACGATGGTAGACAACTACTCGAGATTTATGGTTGTGGTACAAGTCAAAGATCTAATGGCCCATACTGCAGCGAAGGTCTTCCAAGCACACTTATGCAGACCTCATGGCTACTCAGAGAGAGTCCTCACAGATCAAGGCACAGCCTTTGAAGCGGAAATCTTCAAGGACTTCTGCAGCTTTTACCGATGCAGGAAGATGCGCACTACACCCTACCATGCTCAAACCAATGGTTATCAACCTGCTCAGGACTTTACCCCATATTCCAGATGTGGCCTTACAAGTGATTTATAGAGGGGTAACAATACGTTGGGATCACCGGATCTAATCTCCCTTTTTATACACCCTAAAATCTTGTTTGCTTTAGAATAAACAATAACATCATAAAGGTATAGCAGTACCGTTTCAAAGTTTCGGTGTCCCAAGCAGCATTCCATCAGCCTCTGGAAGGTTCCTGGCAAATTGCACAGCTCGAAGGGCATGCTTTTGAACTCGCAGAGACCCATCGGGGTGGCAAAGGCGGTCTTCTCCCGGTCTGCCTCAGCAACGGACACTTGCCAATAGCGACTAGTGAGATCAAGGGTAGAAAAATAATTTGCAGTTCTCAATGCAGCTAGCTATTCCTCTATACAGGGGAGTGGTGCTGTCCTTCTTCTTTAACAGGACCAACGGAGCTGCCCAGAGGCTACAACTGTCACGGATAACCCCAGCCTCCTTCATGTTGCTCAACATGTCCTTGGTACACTGGTAATGTGCAGGTAGTTTTGGCTTATATCTCTCTTTGATGGGTGGGTGTGCACTTGTGGGGATGTAGTGTTTGACCCCTTTTATTCTTCAAAAGTCTAGCGGATGTTTGCTGAAGACTTGCTCGTATTCTTGCACTAGCCTGTAGACCCCCTTCTTGTGATGTGAAGGTGTGGAGTCAGTGCCTACGTGTAATTCCTTACACCACTCCTATGGCTGACTTGGTGAGCTGTCACTGAATGGGTGGGCTGAAGCAATGGTGGATGCTGCTGTTTGGATAGCATGTGTATCTACTGAGAACAGCTTATCAATGGTGGCAAATCGGAGCAGCTTAATCTCTTGCTCTCCGCAGTTCAACACTCTCATGGGCACTCTTCCCTTCCATATTAATGAATAAAACTATGATGTAAATGTAAATAGCATATAGATACCCCACAAATGCAGATAAAAGTAGGTTATGGGAAAAGGGGGAAGAGAGAAACAGGAAAATAGTGGAATAAAGTATACCTTCCAGGTGGGAGAGGAAATGGCAGCACAGCCAATGGAGGTGAAGCAAGGGGAGCCTGCAACTAAAGAGTTGAGAGCGTTATCACATGGTGACTGAGCCTGATTGTAACGGGAGCATAGAGGTGCCGATCCTGTCTTACCTGCGTTGGTGTAGAAGTGGGTGTCCTGTGGTGGAGTCAGCTATGTGCAGTGGTGGCCGTGGGTTCTTTTATGTGCGACCGTAGTAATAGCTGCGCCCACTTCCTGTATGGGAGTGGAATGCAGTGAGGGTAATGGAACGCACGCCTGCGCATTTGTGTTTAACGTCGCGCATGTGCAGAACGGAGAAAAGGCTGCGCTCACTTCCTAATGAAAGGGAGTGAGACGCATCTGGGAAGGGAAGGGAAAAGATTAGGGTTTGGGGATGATGAAAGGGCTTTCTACGGGCAAGGATGGCAAAGGGTGGCAGTGACGGAAAGTCAGGCAGCCTGTCCTGTCCTGTCCTGTCCGTCCGTCTTTTTGTATCATGAATTGGAAAGACTGCAAGGGGGAGGGGAGGTGCTTGTGTCCAAAAGGAGGAGTTATTCAGATTCATTGCAGTGGGCGGCGGCTGCAAAAAGCACCATTCTTCTTGTTTTTGCTCTGCAAAACAGCCTTTTCAAGGGTTGGCTTGGGTGACAAAATGTCTTCTGTAGGCGTGGGTTTGTCTCCCTCTCCCTAAGATGTGTCCGGTATAGGCCAGGGTGCCACTCAAGGCCGTAACCAATTCGGGTTATAGCTTCTCGGCCTTTTGGCTAAGATCAAGTGTAGTTTCGGAGGACGCTACCTTGGTCGGTACTGGAAGGTGCCTGGGATTGCACGTCTGCCGGCCTTGAGGAAGTGTGTGCGCCTTCTGGTGACACATAGCCCTCTTGTGCCTGGACGGTTCCCAGGCAACGGGAGGCGATCACCTTTGTTATTTTGAAGTCCTACTGATAAACAGAAAAAAAAAAAAATTAAATCTGTTCTTATCAGTTTAATATCTGATACGTCCCCTCTCTGGGGACCATATATTAAATGGATTTTTAGAACAAGGAGATGGAAAAAATCTTGCTCTGTCCACTCCACGCATTGACCTGGTATTGCAGTACCTCCAGGACCGGTGCACCCCTTCTTAACCCAGTTTCCAAAAGCAGAACTCAATTCACCTGATTCAAATGAGCCCCATTAGTGAATTGAAAGAAAGCAAAAACTTTATATGCACCTCAATTTGGCCAATTCACTTTTCACACTTTCACCCTTTTTTTTATCTTTCACACCTTTTACTTGCTTTATTGATGCAAAAAGCTGTGCCAAATAGCAAACTCATCTCCACTCAACTTGACCAACTCTGCTATGTCCCGTGCAGTATCTTATTCTCAGTCTTATCTAGATCATTTGCAATTGAATAGAATAGATCCCTTTTGGCTGCTTATGACTGTGTAAAATATGTAGTTTTACTGGGCTGGGATGAGAGAATCCATTGAAGCATGGTGTAGGGATTGTGGTTCCTGTGTGCTAAGAAGAGAGGCTGGCACCAGCCAGAAAGCCCCATTGCAGCCAATAATCACTTAATAACTTTTTCAACTTGTCATCATATGGGAGGCCTTCCATTCCTTGTAGTAGTCTAGTTGCCCACCTTTGAACTGACTCTAACTTCTGAATGTCCTTTTTAAAATGTGGAGCCCAAAACTGGTTCCCATATTCCAGATGTAGCCTTACAAGTGATTTATAGAGGTGTAACAATACGTTGGGATCACGGGATCTAATCTCCCTTTTTATACACCCTAAAATCTTGTCCCAAGCAGCATTCCATCAGCCTCTGGAAGGTTCCTGGCGCATTGCACAGCTCGAAGGGCATGCTTTTGAACTCGCAGAGACCCATAGGGGTGGCGAAGGCGGTCTTCTCCCGGTCTGCCTCAGCAACGGACACTTGCCAATAGTGACTAGTGAGATCAAGGGTAGAAAAATAATTTGCAGTTCTCAATGCAGCTAGCAATTCCTCAATACGGGGAGTGGTGCCGTCCTTCTTTTTTAACAGGATCAACAGAGCTGCCCAAAGGCTACAACTGTCACGGATAACCCCAGCCGCCTTCATGTTGCTCAACATGTCCTTGGTACACTGGCAATGTGAAGGTGGTATTGGCTTATAGCTCTCTTTGATGGGTGGGTGTGCACCTGTGGGGATGTGGTGTTGGACCCCTTTTATTCCCCCAAAATCTAGCGGGCTTCCCACCGGTAACCCGCTCCCCAGCTTGGATGGATGCTGAGGGAGCCCCTTTTGCCCGCAGGCTCTGGCCCTGGGAACTGTAGCCTTGGCGGTGACTGTGCTTCCCTCTACGGTGTGAGCTGTTGCCTTCAATCGGGTCTTGACTGCTGGGAAACCCTGGAGGTTCCTGTCGCTAACGGATTTGACCGGTTTTACGGCGACTCCTAGCCTGGTCGGGGTCCGTAGGCCCTGCCGGATGGTGCTGGCTTCTCTTCACTCCCCGATCTGGTACCGGCGGGCCACCGCCCATCCCCGGTCCGTACGGTTCACTCCAATCAGCCTCTCCTGCAGAAGGTCACCACCGTCTGCCAACCTTGCTGAGTGCCCGGGCCACACACCCGGACACGGTCAGTCTCCTCTCCTCTTCACTTCTCTAACTCCAAAACTGATCTCTAATCTGACTCCTTTTCCCGCCTCCAGGACTGTGAACTCCTCGGTGGGTGGGATCAACCGCCTGGCCCACCCCCTGGTGTGGACATCAGCCCCTGGAGGAAGGCAACTAGGATTTGTGTTTAGCTTCGGTGTGCCTAGCCGGAGTGTAGAGTGTGTTGGTGTAGTACCTGTGACGACCTGGCTTGTCCAGGGCGCCACATTCCCCTATAGTAAAATGCAGACCGTCCGCGGGCTGCCCGTCCATCACCGGTTTTATTTTCACAACTGAAAAAGAATAAAACGGTAAAACATGTAAAAGCATCATAAACATTTTACAACGGTACAGCTTCCGCTCTTCTCCCACCCAAACAACCTGGCCCTGATGCTGCCCCTAAGAAGCGGGCAGCACCCCTTGACCCCAGTCCAGCACCAAGTTGCCCGAGCGGGTTCTGTCTCTTTCAGGGGGCCCACGTCCAAGGGGACCCCTGAACCCCCGGAGGATCGCCACCGGTTACGGTAGTGGCGGGCCTAGGCCATCCCTTTCCTCCAGGCCCATCCTCCCAAATCAGCCTCTCCGGAGGCGGTAACGGTGTCAAGCCAACAAACATTTTTATTTACATTGCACTAAGTTTGTGGTTGCCCTGCAAGTTCTCGGGCTTGTCCGTAAGCAGTTCCTTACGCAATGGTTGCACAGTCCCTACGGGGACAACAGTTGCCGGCAACGGCCGGTTTAATCACGGTTCAATCAGGTAAACTTCTTTGGTTGATCATCTTTACTTATCATTTAAAACTTTCAAACTGGTACACTCAACACATAAAGCCCCCCCCTTTTAAAGAGTAGTTTCCCTGTACCTAAGTGGGGGTCTACCTAGGTTGGGGCGAGTGGACCTTCGGGGTCCGGTGTCAGTGGTGACAGGCAGTGGGGCAGAGGGAACAGTCAGTTCCTCCTCCCTGCTATCATGTGGGGCAGGCGGAGGCGTAGGGGAGCTGGGTACAGGTACCTCCCTGGGCACTGGCTCGCGGTTAACCGTTTCCATCATTTCTTCATCCACGGGTTGTGGGAACAGTATCACTGGAAGGATCACCGCACCGTTCTGTGTAGGCCAGTCTGCTGGAAAATCACCCATCATGGTGTGGATTACCTCTTTTTCCTTCTCCACTGGACTGGGAACTGGAGCCTCATCCGCTACTCTCAATGCTGGTGGGCACTTCTTCAGGTGGTCTCGGGAAACCGTGGCCAAAGTCCCCCCCTGGTCACGGCTGATCTGGTAGGCCTTCCCATTCTCCCATCCTGTGGGCTGGACTACATACGGGTTTTTTTCCCATTGATCATCCAGCTTGTGGGCCCTTCTTTTCCGCTTCAGCACTACATCCCCAGGTTGGAAGGAACCGGCAGGCGCCTTCTTGTTGAAGCACTGCTCCTGTTGTCCCCGACTCCGGCACAAGTTCTTTTCAACATACTCCTGGACCTGTCGGTACTGTGTCCTCCGCCGAGTGTCCCATTCAGCTGTCGACAGGAGTGCTTCTGAAGCTTCCAAGCCCATTTCCAGATCCACTGGTAGCCGGCCGGGACGAGCTCTCATCAGGTATGCTGGAGTGCATTTCGTAGAGCTGGAAGGGATGTTGTTGTACATATCGACCAGGTCAGGTAGCTTCTCCAGCCACAGGTTCCGCTCTTCCAGTGGTAACGTCTTGAGGAGGCCCAGGACCAAGTGGTTCATCTTTTCACAAATGCCATTGGTTTGGGCGTGGTAAGGCGTGGTCCGGATTTTCTTGCAGCCGTACAACTGGCAGAATTCCTGGAATACCTCTGCTTCAAAGGCCGGACCCTGGTCGGTAAGCACCCTCTCCGGGTACCAATGCGGTCAACAGAAATAAGCCTGGAAAGCCTTAGCAGCGGTGCGGCCGGTTAAGTCCTTAACTGGGACAACCACCAGGAACCTCGAGTAGTGGTCTACGATGGTCAGAGCGTAGGTGTACCCACTTCGGCTGGGGGTGAGCTTTACATGGTCAAGGGCAACCAGCTCCAGCGGTTGGTGTGTAATGATCGGGTGTAGGGGTGCCTTCTGGCTGGCCTCGTCCTTCCTTCTCAATGCGCAAGGGCCACATTCTCGGCACCAGGCCTCCACAGATTCCCGCATTCCACTCCAATAGAACCGCTCTCTTAACAACATCTCTAGCTTCTTCCACCCGAAGTGCACTGCACCATCATGGTATGCTTGCAGGACGGTGGGCACGTTAGCCTGGGGAATCACCAGCTGGCGGATCTTCTCGTGAGTCTTTGGATTAATCAGCTCGCGATACAACTTCCCCTGGTGTAGGTATAGCCGGGTCCGTTCTTGCCACAGACGTTGGGCTTCGGCAGGGGCAGCAGGGTCTATCCCAGCAGAACCCTGTTCCACTAGAGTCTTGACCAGGCGGACAGCAGGTGCCTGGTCCTGAGCTTCCTGCCAGTCCTGTCGGGGCAGCGGATCCAGGTTCACCCGTTGTTGGTAGACGTGCACCTTCTCAGTGAATGGCCGGTGAAATGCAGGCAACTCGATCTCTTCGAGGTCATCATCCTCTGGCCCCTCTTCCGACAGGTGGGGCATCCGGGAGAGTGCATTGGCATTGACGTTGGTACGGCCGGCCCGGTACTTGATGGTGAAATCGTAGTTGGCTAACCTGGTCACCCACCGCTGCTCCAACGCGCCCAGCTTGGCCGTATCTAGATGGGTCAGCAGGTTATTGTCTGTGTACGCGGTGAACTTGGCTGCTGCCAGGTAATGGCAGAACCGCTCGGTGATAGCCCACACCAGTGCCAAGAGCTCAAGCTTGAAGGAGATGTAGTTCTCAGGGTTCCTCTCAGTCGGTCGGAGTTTTCGGCTAGCATAAGCTATTACCTTTTCCCTTCTGTCTTAGACCTGGGATAGAACAGCCCCCAAGCCCACATTGCTGGCGTCGGTGTAGAGGATGAATGGGCGGCTGTAGTCAGGGTACGCTAGGATTTCCTCTCCGGTCAGGGCTGTTCTCAGCTGGCGGAAGGATTCCTCATGCTTTTCTTCCCACACCAATGGGGCTACTAGGGATCTACCACCCTTGGTCTGTCCTACGAGGAGGTCTTGCATGGGGGCAGCCATCTTTGTGTACCCCTTAATGAAGCGACGGTAATATCCCACCAGGCCCAGAAACTGCCTCACTTCCCTCACTGTGGTCGGTCTCGGCCAGTCTTGGATGGCGGTGATCTTCTCGGGGTTGGGGGCGACACCTTCCGCACCAACCACATGTCCTAGGTACTGCACTCTGGGTTTCAGCAGATGACACTTTGAGGGCTTCAACTTCATCCCATACTTGGCAAGGGACGCGAACACCTCGGCTAGGTGCTCCAGGTGGGCTTCATACGTCTGTGAGTACACAATCACATCATCCAAGTACAGCAAAACGGTCCCATAGGCAGTCTTCTCTCGGTCTTCCGGTGCCACGGCCACCTGCCAGTACCCGCTGGTGAGGTCAAGGGTGGAGAAGTAGTTAGCGGTTCTCAGCGAGGCCAGGGACTCTTTGATGCGGGGCAGAGGGTAAGCATCCTTATGCGTTATCTGGTTAATCTTCCGGTAATCCACACACATCCGCATGGTGCCATCCTTCTTCTTAACCAGCACCAACGGAGCGGCCCAGGGACTACAGCTGTCCCTAATAACCCCTGCCTCCTTCATGTTCCTCAATATGTCTTTGGCGCATTGGTAGTGCGCAGGGGGAATAGGCCTGTATCTCTCTTTAATAGGGGAGTGTGTACCGGTAGGGATGTGGTGTTGAACCCCTTTAATCTGCCCAAAATCTAGAGGGTGCTTGCTAAAAACCCGCTCATACTCCTGTACCACCCGGTATACCCCTTCCTTGTGGTGTATGGGGGTATCATCAGTGCCGACATGTAGCTCTCGATACCACTCGCCTAACTCCCCCAGGGATGAGTGGGAACCGGCAGCAGGCGGTGTGACCGGGGGAACGGCTTCATGGATCGTGTGGGGATCTAGAGTGAGCAATTTGGCAAGGGTAGCGTACCGGGTGGTGCATGAATGCACACATATTGGTTTTATAATCTTATTGTATTACTTTATATTCTTATTTCACTTGTGCATATCTCCACCATAATCCTGGCTAAGAAATATAGCTTTTTTTGGGGTACACAGGTAGTAAGGTCTTCTTTCTATTTCTTTAGGGGTGATATAGCCTGGTGGAACTCTAGACCTCTAACATTATATATGCACCCTTTTTCTTTATGGTTCTTGGACACCTTATAACATTCTTCCATACATATATATCTTTCTCATAAATTATAAATAATTAGGCATTTTTATATATTTTATTTACATTTTCATAAATAACTTTTTACAAAGCATGGGGGACATTCTCACATACATATAATTTTCATGTACGCATTCTGAAAATTTACGCATAAACCGTACACACTCCTTTTTGTAACAATTTCTATAACTCATTCGCTGAACTCTCATCCCGGATATTCATTCTTACACCGAATTTCCTGTTATAACACAACATTCATGATTTTTATTCAATTTATTTTTATTTTTTAGGTTTATTAGTAGTGATGAGCGAGTACTAAAAAGCTCGGGTGCTCGAAGCTCGGGCCGAGCCTCCCAAGATACTCGTGTACTCGGCCCGAGCACCGAGCCCAATGTTATCCTATGGGAGACCCGAGTATTTTTGTGAAATGACCACCGGCAGCATGTAGAAACCCTAAAAATGGCACAAAAGTCTCCGAAGAGTGCTCAAATGACATGGCAACAGCATGGGGAAGACCCCTTGAAGCATTTATCACTCAAAAGTCACAGCTTTGAATAATTTTGTCCGCGTTTTACGCCATTTTTACGGACTCACCAGAAAACCTTCCAAAATGACACCAAAATGATTTTTCATAGCGGAAATGTTAAGGGCACATACCCAATAGTGAGATAGAGCTAATGTATGTTACTTTTTGAGATCAATACATGAAAGATTTTACGTAAAACATTGTGTGGCACTCCGATGTCCCTGAGAAGAGACGTACATAAAGGCCTCTGAGTCTAATGTGCCCATTTTGAGGAACTGAGTCTTTGTAGTATTTTCCTTTGCCAGGGCAGTCCAAAATTGTGAGGTTCACCAATGCCCCTGCATACAGACGTGCATGATGGCCTGTAAACCTGAAGTGCCCATTGTAAGGAAGTGGGTCTATTGTAGTATAGCCCTTAGGCAGGGCAGCCAAAAATTGGGAGGCTCCACGTTGTCCCTGGATAGAGACGTGCATGAGGGCCTCAAAACATTAAGTGTCCAGTGTCAGGAAGTGGGTGTATTATAGTATAGCCCTTAGGCAGGGCAGCCAAAAATTGGGAGGCTCCACGTTGTCCCTGGATAGAGACGTGCATGAGGGCCTGTAAACCTGAAGTGCCCATTGGAAGGAAGTGGGTCTTTTGTAGTATAGCCCTTTGGCAGGGCAGCCAAAAATTGGGAGGCTCCACGTTGTCCCTGGATAGAGACGTGCATGAGGGCCTGTAAACCTGAAGTGCCCATTGGAAGGAAGTGGGTCTTTTGTAGTATAGCCCTTTGGCAGGGCAGCCAAAAATTGGGAGGCTCCACGTTGTCCCTGGATAGAGACATGCATGAGGGCCTCAAAACATTAAGTGTCCATTGTCAGGAAGTGGGTGTATTATAGTATAGCCCTTAGGCAGGGCAGCCAAAAATTGGGAGGCTCCACGTTGTCCCTGGATAGAGACGTGCATGAGGGCCTGTAAACCTGAAGTGCCCATTGGAAGGAAGTGGGTCTTTTGTAGTATAGCCCTTTGGCAGGGCAGCCAAAAATTGGGAGGCTCCACGTTGTCCCTGGATAGAGACGTGCATGAGGGCCTCAAAACATTAAGTGTCCATTGTCAGGAAGTGGGTGTATTATAGTATAGCCCTTTGGCAGGGCAGCCAAAAATTGGGAGGCTCCACGTTGTCCCTGGATAGAGACGTGCATGAGGGCCTCAAAACATTAAGTGTCCATTGTCAGGAAGTGGGTGTATTATAGTATAGCCCTTAGGCAGGGCAGCCAAAAATTGGGAGGCTCCACGTTGTCCCTGGATAGAGACGTGCATGAGGGCCTCAAAACATTAAGTGTCCATTGTCAGGAAGTGGGTCTTTTGTAGTATAGCCCTTTGGCAGGGCAGCCAAAAATTGGGAGGCTCCACGTTGTCCCTGGATAGAGACGTGCATGAGGGCCTCAAAACATTAAGTGTCCATTGTCAGGAAGTGGGTGTATTATAGTATAGCCCTTAGGCAGGGGAGCCAAAAATTGGGAGGCTCCACGTTGTCCCTGGATAGAGACGTGCATGAGGGCCTCAAAACATTAAGTGTCCATTGTCAGGAAGTGGGTCTTTTGTAGTATAGCCCTTTGGCAGGGCAGCCAAAAATTGGGAGGCTCCACGTTGTCCCTGGATAGAGACGTGCATGAGGGCCTCAAAACATTAAGTGTCCATTGTCAGGAAGTGGGTGTATTATAGTATAGCCCTTTGGCAGGGCAGCCAAAAATTGGGAGGCTCCACGTTGTCCCTGCATAGAGACGTGCATGAGGGCCTCAAAACATTGTTCCCATTGCAAAGGAGCGGGTCTCCTGTCGTTGTAATGTCCATTCTGCAAAGAATGGGCGAAAAAATTTACCACTGGGGGTATACCTGAAACAAAGGCCTAACTCTTGTAACGGTCATCATGGTGGCGCATGAGGAGAAGGAGGAGCAGTCCAGCGATTATCCAAAGTCCAGAAGTGTGTACCCATGGGTGACTGGAGGTACATGGCAAATTCCCGTTACAAACTTTAAATTCCGCTCTCATTTGCTGGTGGTGTGGTGAAGTCTGGCCCAATCCAAGCCTTGTTCATCTTGATCAGAGTCAGCCTGTCAGCATTTTCAGTTGACAGGCGGGTGCGTTTATCTGTAATGATTCCACCTGCGGCACTAAAAACACGCTCTGACAAAACGCTAGCGGCAGGGCAGGCCAGGACTTCCAAGGCGTAGAGAGCCAATTCATGCCACGTGTCCACCTTGGATACCCAATAATTGTAAGGCACAGAGGAATGTCGGAGTACAGTTGTTCGATCTGCAAGGTACTCCTTGAGCATCTGGGCAAACTTAGGATTTCTTGTGGCACTACCCCGCACCTCAGGGGCTGTGGTACGTGAGGGGCTGAGAAAACTGTCCCACATCTTAAAGACTGTTCCCCTACCTCTGGCGGATTGGACTTGTGCCTCTCTCGGCTGTACGCCTTGGTTGTCCACTGATTCCTGACCTATGCCGCTAGCGTTTTGTGAGGGGAATGCTTTGCCTACTTCCGTGACTATGGCCTTCCGGAACTGCTGCATTTTGGTTGACCTCTCCGCCTCGGGAATAAGAGACATAAAGTTCTCCTTGTAGCGTGGGTCTAACAGTGTTACCAACCAGTAATGATTGTCGGCCAAGATGTTCTTAACGCGAGGGTCACGAGACAGGCAGCTTACCATAAAGTCAGCCATGTGCGCCAGACTCTTAACAGCCAGGACTTCAGTAGCCTGACCAACACGTTGACTGAACATGCTGTCCTCCTCCTCCTCCTCCTCCTCCTCATCTACCCTGTCCTCTGGCCAGCCACGCTGAACCGAGGATATGACTGGTGTGCATGTCATATCCTCAATTTGGCCGGAGATTTGCTCCATGTCTTCATCCTCCTCCTCGTCATAGTCCTCCACTGCACGTTGTGATGAGACGAGGCTGGGCTGTGTGTTATCACCCACACCCACTACTGTTTCTTGCTGCAACTCATCGCGCTCCGCCTGCAATGCATCATGTTTGGTTTTGAGCAGAGACCGTTTTAGAAGGCAGAGTAGCGGTATGGTGACGCTAATAATGGCGTCATCACCACTCACCATCTTGGTGGAGTCCTCAAAGTTTTGGAGGATGGTACATAGGTCGGACATCCATCTCCACTCCTCAGGTGTTATGTGTGGAGTTTGACCCATTTCCCGACGGCTTAGGTGATGCAGGTACTCAACAACTGCCCTCTTCTGCTCACATATCCTGACCAACATGTGCAGAGTTGAATTCCAACGCGTGGGGACATCACACACCAGTCTGTGAGCCGGAAGATGCAAACTGCGCTGAAAGCCGGCAAGGCCGGCTGAATCAGTAGGTGACTTTCGAAAATGTGCAGACAGGCGGCGAACTTTTACCAGCAGATCAGACAGCTCTGGGTATGACTTTAGAAACCGCTGAACCACGAGGTTGAGCACATGGGCCACGCATGGAACATGTGTCAGCTGGCCTCGCCTCAAAGCCGCCACCAGGTTCCGGCCATTGTCACACACGACCTTTCCTGGCTTTAGGTTCAGAGGTGTGAGCCAGTGATCTGCCTGCTGTTTCAGAGCTGTCCACAGCTCTTCTGCATTGTGGGGTTTGTCACCTATGCAGATTAGCTTCAGCACAGCCTGTTGCCGCTTCGCCGAGGCAGTGCTGCAGTGCTTCCAGCTTGGGACTGGTGTGGAGGGTACAGTGGATGAGGATGCGCAGGAGGAGGAGGAGGCTGAAGAGCATGACATTCCGGAGCTGTAGAGTGTGGGTGAAACACTGACTGAGGTAGGGCCTGCAAACCTTGGTGTGGGAAGGACGTGTTCCGTCCCTCGCTCAGACTGGGTCCCAGCTTCCACAATATTAACCCAGTGTGCCGTCAACGAGATGTAGCGGCCTTGCCCACAAGCACTTGTCCACGTGTCGGTGGTTAGGTGGACTTTGGGTGAAACAGCGTTGTTCAGGGCACGTGTGATATTTTGTGACACGTGGTTATGCAACGCGGGGACGGCACACCGGGAGAAATAGTGGCGGCTGGGGACCGAGTAACGTGGGACAGCTGCCGCCATCAGGTCGCGGAATGCTTCTGTCTCCACCAGCCTAAAAGGCAACATTTCCAGCGCAAGCAGTCGCGAAATGTTAGCATTTAGAACTGTGGCATGTGGGGTGTTGGCAGTGTATTTGCGCCTGCGTTCAAAGGTTTGCTGAATGGATAACTGAACGCTGCGCTGGGACAAGGACGTGCTTGATGATGGTGTTATTTCTGAGTAGGCAACTGCAGGTGCAGGACCGGAGGAGGCTTGTTCGCAGGCAGCATGGACAGGGGATTGGCTCGCATGCACAACCAGCGAAGACGTAGCAGTGACATTAGCAAGCACTGCTCCTCGACTCTGTTGTACTTCCCACAAAGTCGGGTGCTTGGCTGACATGTGCCTGATCATGCTGGTGGTGGTCAGGCTGCTAGTTTTGGTACCCCTGCTGATGCTGGCACGGCAGGTGTTGCAAATGGCCTTTTTAGAATCATCTGGATCCAACTTAAAAAACTGCCAGACTCGGGAAGACCTAACATTTGTACAGGCACCTTGTGTCGTGTTGTTGTTCCGGGGAACGGTTGCCTGACTTCTGCCTGGAGCCACCACCCTGCTTCTTACTGCCTGTTGGGATGCTACGCCTCCCTCCCCCTGTGCACTGCTGTCCTCGCTCTGCATATCCTCCTGCCAGGTTGGGTCAGTTACTGGATCATCCACCACGTCGTCTTCCTCTTCCGCACCCTGCTCCTCCTCCTGACTTCCTGACAATTGTGTCTCATCATCGTCCACCCCTTGTTGAGACACGTTGCCAACTTCGTGAGAACGTGGCTGCTCAAATATTTGGCCATCTGTACATACGATCTCCTCATGACCCACTTCAACATGAGCTGGCGAGAGGCCAGAATGTGCGAATGGAAACGTGAACAGCTCTTCCGAGTGTCCAAGTGTGGGATCATTAATGTCCGAGGACGTGTACTCAGCCTTGTGGTAGGAAGGAGGATCAGGTTCTGAAATGTGCGGTGCAGTATCACGGCTACTGACACTTGACCGTGTGGAAGACAGAGTGTTTGTGGTGGTGCCAATCTGACTGGAAGCATTATCCGCTATCCAACTAACAACCTGTTGACACTGGTCTTGGTTCAAGAGCGGTGTACTGCTGCGGTCCCCAAGAATTTGGGACAGGACGTGCGAGCGACTAGATGTGGCCCTTTGTTGTGGCAAAATTAGAGCTTGCCCACGACCTCGGCCTCTGCCTGCACCACCATCACGTCCACTTCCTTGTTCCTTGCCAACGCCCTTGCGCATTTTGCAATGCTGTGCTGACGTGTATTCACTAGACTTGGGCGTTATATCAAAGTTTGTGCAAATTGTGCACCTGTACGCTGCCACCGACAGGCACACACGTGCGGTTTTTAAATGCAAGCACGGACGCACTAAGAACCTAACAGGTTTTAGGAGCAAAAATTAATGATGAGAACTCTGACACTATCAGCCACTGCTGACTGACGTGTATTATACACTACACTTGTGCGTTATATAATAGTTTGGTAAAAACGCACACAAGTGCACCTGTACGCTGCCACCGACAGGCACACACGTGCGGTTTTTAAATGCAAGCACGGACGCACTAAGAACCTAACAGGTTTTAGGAGCAAAAATTAATGACGAGAACTCTGACACTATCAGCCACTGCTGACTGACGTGTATTATACACTACACTTGTGCGTTATATAATAGTTTGGTAAAAACGCACACAAGTGCACCTGTACGCTGCCACCGACAGGCACACACGTGCGGTTTTTAAATGCAAGCACGGACGCACTAAGAACCTAACACAGGTTTTAGGAGCAAAAATTAATGACGAGAACTCTGACACTATCAGCCACTGCTGACTGACGTGTATTATACACTACACTTGTGCGTTATATAATAGTTTGGTAAAAACACACACAAGTGCACCTGTACGCTGCCACCGACAGGCACACACGTGCGGTTTTTAAATGCAAGCACGGACGCACTAAGAACCTAACACAGGTTTTAGGAGCAAAAATTAATGACGAGAACTCTGACACTATCAGCCACTGCTGACTGACGTGTATTATACACTACACTTGTGCGTTATATAATAGTTTGGTAAAAACGCACACAAGTGCACCTGTACGCTGCCACCGACAGGCACACACGTGCGGTTTTTAAATGCAAGCACGGACGCACTAAGAACCTAACACAGGTTTTAGGAGCAAAAATTAATGACGAGAACTCTGACACTATCAGCCACTGCTGACTGACGTGTATTATACACTACACTTGTGCGTTATATAATAGTTTGGTAAAAACGCACACAAGTGCACCTGTACGCTGCCACCGACAGGCACACACGTGCGGTTTTTAAATGCAAGCACGGACGCACTAAGAACCTAACAGGTTTTAGGAGCGACAATTGCTGAGAAGTCTGACACTATCAGGACTGTTTTAGACTGTGTACACCAGCCCCAGATATGATGAAGGCTGGTATACGGTCACCACTAGGAATGGCTATATACCCTGCCTGCCTGCCTGCCTGCCTGTATACTGCTACAATAGTCCTGACAAGGACTCTTTTGGTCTCTAGCCTGTATTCCAACCTGGCTATACCCTGCCTGTATACAGCAACAATAGTCCTGAGAAGGACTCTGCTACTGTACTCCGACCTGGCTATACCCTGCCTGCCTGTATACAACTAGAATAGTCCTGAGAAGGACTTTTGGTCACACTGTTTGCAGCCCTGCTACGGAAATAGCTATAAAGGGCCGCAAACCTTTCCCTGAAGCAGCGACCCTTTCCCTGCACTGACTGTCTGGATAGCTGTGCGCCCGCCGGTATAAAGGCTCGGTCACGCTGTGCAGGCCGGCCAATCACTGCAATTCCACAACTAACAGGGCTGGCATTGCAGTGGTCTGCCAGCCAATCCCTGCATGAGGGCTGGCTCTCAAAAGAGCGCCAACATGCAGGGATGAAGACCACGAGTACAGCACGAGTATCGCGAGATTACTCGGTCCCCGTCGAGTAGACCGAGTACAGTGATACTCGTGCGAGTACCGAGTAGTAACAAGCATGCTCGCTCATCACTATTTATTAGTAAAATGGCTTACACTCCCCTTTTTTCCACTTTTTTCTTCACTACTTTTATAAAGAAATTTTTCCTTTCTTTATTCTTAATGCAATTTTATATAGCAACACCACCATTTTTTGCCACGAACATAATTTTTCTTGTCCGTCATCCCGTTCACCCTTACAGGGTTGTGGACAGATGCACTTGTCACTACACTTCTAAGACTCAATACAGGGTCTGGAGCTCAATGCTCCCTTTTTGTTTTTTTTTTCTTCTTTTTTTTCTTTTTTTCATTTTGTCCTTCTTCTTCTTCTTTTTCTGATTTTTGTCTCAAAAAGCTGATGAAATTTGAAACACTATACCCCAGTGATTTTATAAATGTTTCTCAATATATCACTTGAGAACTTTTATGGCCGGTATTGTAACAGTTGACCATCCCGGCAGTATTTGAAATACAGCAGTCAGTCCTCTGACGTAGCTCCATATGTGTATATATAGAGGTTCTTCCTCCTTTGATTGCATACTGTTCTTTTTTTGCCCTGATGAAGGAGACAGTGATCTCTGAAACACATTGACCGGAAAAAAGAATAAAGAGATGAAATAATTAACATCAGTTTCCTTTGGTGACAGCGCGGCACGCACCCGATTTTCCTCCTATACGTTATTGCTCTTCTACTAGGGGCTGCGGCTGTTAGGTTCTTAGTGCGTCCGTGCGTGCATTTAAAAACCGCACGTGTGTGCCTGTCGGTGGCAGCGTACAGGTGCACCTGTGTGCGTTTTTACCAAACTCTTATATAAAGCACAAGTGTAGTGTATAATACACGTCAGTCAGCAGTGGCTGATAGTGTCAGAGTTCTCGTCATTAATTTTTGCTCCTAAAACCTGTGTTAGGTTCTTAGTGCGTCCGTGCTTGCATTTAAAAACCGCACGTGTGTGCCTGTCGGTGGCAGCGTACAGGTGCACTTGTGTGCGTTTTTACCAAACTATTATATAACGCACAAGTGTAGTGTATAATACACGTCAGTCAGCAGTGGCTGATAGTGTCAGAGTTCTCGTCATTAATTTTTGCTCCTAAAACCTGTGTTAGGTTCTTAGTGCGTCCGTGCTTGCATTTAAAAACCGCACGTGTGTGCCTGTCGGTGGCAGCGTACAGGTGCACTTGTGTGCGTTTTTACCAAACTATTATATAACGCACAAGTGTAGTGTATAATACACGTCAGTCAGCAGTGGCTGATAGTGTCAGAGTTCTCGTCATTAATTTTTGCTCCTAAAACCTGTGTTAGGTTCTTAGTGCGTCCGTGCTTGCATTTAAAAACCGCACGTGTGTGCCTGTCGGTGGCAGCGTACAGGTGCACTTGTGTGCGTTTTTACCAAACTATTATATAACGCACAAGTGTAGTGTATAATACACGTCAGTCAGCAGTGGCTGATAGTGTCAGAGTTCTCGTCATTAATTTTTGCTCCTAAAACCTGTGTTAGGTTCTTAGTGCGTCCGTGCTTGCATTTAAAAACCGCACGTGTGTGCCTGTCGGTGGCAGCGTACAGGTGCACTTGTGTGCGTTTTTACCAAACTATTATATAACGCACAAGTGTAGTGTATAATACACGTCAGTCAGCAGTGGCTGATAGTGTCAGAGTTCTCGTCATTAATTTTTGCTCCTAAAACCTGTGTTAGGTTCTTAGTGCGTCCGTGCTTGCATTTAAAAACCGCACGTGTGTGCCTGTCGGTGGCAGCGTACAGGTGCACTTGTGTGCGTTTTTACCAAACTATTATATAACGCACAAGTGTAGTGTATAATACACGTCAGTCAGCAGTGGCTGATAGTGTCAGAGTTCTCGTCATTAATTTTTGCTCCTAAAACCTGTGTTAGGTTCTTAGTGCGTCCGTGCTTGCATTTAAAAACCGCACGTGTGTGCCTGTCGGTGGCAGCGTACAGGTGCACTTGTGTGCGTTTTTACCAAACTATTATATAACGCACAAGTGTAGTGTATAATACACGTCAGTCAGCAGTGGCTGATAGTGTCAGAGTTCTCATCATTAATTTTTGCTCCTAAAACCTGTTAGGTTCTTAGTGCGTCCGTGCTTGCATTTAAAAACCGCACGTGTGTGCCTGTCGGTGGCAGCGTACAGGTGCACAATTTGCACAAACTTTGATATAACGCCCAAGTCTAGTGAATACACGTCAGCACAGCATTGCAAAATGCGCAAGGGCGTTGGCAAGGAACAAGGAAGTGGACGTGATGGTGGTGCAGGCAGAGGCCGAGGTCGTGGGCAAGCTCTAATTTTGCCACAACAAAGGGCCACATCTAGTCGCTCGCACGTCCTGTCCCAAATTCTTGGGGACCGCAGCAGTACACCGCTCTTGAACCAAGACCAGTGTCAACAGGTTGTTAGTTGGATAGCGGATAATGCTTCCAGTCAGATTGGCACCACCACAAACACTCTGTCTTCCACACGGTCAAGTGTCAGTAGCCGTGATACTGCACCGCACATTTCAGAACCTGATCCTCCTTCCTACCACAAGGCTGAGTACACGTCCTCGGACATTAATGATCCCACACTTGGACACTCGGAAGAGCTGTTCACGTTTCCATTCGCACATTCTGGCCTCTCGCCAGCTCATGTTGAAGTGGGTCATGAGGAGATCGTATGTACAGATGGCCAAATATTTGAGCAGCCACGTTCTCACGAAGTTGGCAACGTGTCTCAACAAGGGGTGGACGATGATGAGACACAATTGTCAGGAAGTCAGGAGGAGGAGCAGGGTGCGGAAGAGGAAGACGACGTGGTGGATGATCCAGTAACTGACCCAACCTGGCAGGAGGATATGCAGAGCGAGGACAGCAGTGCACACGGGGAGGGAGGCGTAGCATCCCAACAGGCAGTAAGAAGCAGGGTGGTGGCTCCAGGCAGAAGTCAGGCAACCGTTCCCCGGAACAACAACACGACACAAGGTGCCTGTACAAATGTTAGGTCTTCCCGAGTCTGGCAGTTTTTTAAGTTGGATCCAGATGATTCTAAAAAGGTCATTTGCAACACCTGCCATGCCAGCATCAGCAGGGGTACCAAAACTAGCAGCCTGACCACCACCAGCATGATCAGGCACATGTCAGCCAAGCACCCGACTTTGTGGGAAGTACAACAGAGTCGAGGAGCAGTGCTTGCTAATGTCACTGCTACGTCTTCGCTGGTTGTGCATGCGAGCCAATCCCCTGTCCATGCTGCCTGCGAACAAGCCTCCTCCGGTCCTGCACCTGCAGTTGCCTACTCAGAAATAACACCATCATCAAGCACGTCCTTGTCCCAGCGCAGCGTTCAGTTATCCATTCAGCAAACCTTTGAACGCAGGCGCAAATACACTGCCAACACCCCACATGCCACAGTTCTAAATGCTAACATTTCGCGACTGCTTGCGCTGGAAATGTTGCCTTTTAGGCTGGTGGAGACAGAAGCATTCCGCGACCTGATGGCGGCAGCTGTCCCACGTTACTCGGTCCCCAGCCGCCACTATTTCTCCCGGTGTGCCGTCCCCGCGTTGCATAACCACGTGTCACAAAACATCACACGTGCCCTGAACAACGCTGTTTCACCCAAAGTCCACCTAACCACAGACACGTGGACAAGTGCTTGTGGGCAAGGCCGCTACATCTCGTTGACGGCACACTGGGTTAATATTGTGGAAGCTGGGACCCAGTCTGAGCGAGGGATGGAACACGTCCTTCCCACACCAAGGTTTGCAGGCCCTACCTCAGTCAGTGTTTCACCCACACTCTACAGCTCCGGAATGTCATGCTCTTCAGCCTCCTCCTCCTCCTGCGCATCCTCATCCACTGTACCCTCCACACCAGTCCCAAGCTGGAAGCACTGCAGCACTGCCTCGGCGAAGCGGCAACAGGCTGTGCTGAAGCTAATCTGCATAGGTGACAAACCCCACAATGCAGAAGAGCTGTGGACAGCTCTGAAACAGCAGGCAGATCACTGGCTCACACCTCTGAACCTAAAGCCAGGAAAGGTCGTGTGTGACAATGGCCGGAACCTGGTGGCGGCTTTGAGGCGAGGCCAGCTGACACATGTTCCATGCGTGGCCCATGTGCTCAACCTCGTGGTTCAGCGGTTTCTAAAGTCATACCCAGAGCTGTCTGATCTGCTGGTAAAAGTTCGCCGCCTGTCTGCACATTTTCGAAAGTCACCTACTGCTTCAGCCGGCCTTGCCGGCTTTCAGCGCAGTTTGCATCTTCCGGCTCACAGACTGGTGTGTGATGTCCCCACGCGTTGGAATTCAACTCTGCACATGTTGGTCAGGATATGTGAGCAGAAGAGGGCAGTTGTTGAGTACCTGCATCACCTAAGCCGTCGGGAAATGGGTCAAACTCCACACATAACACCTGAGGAGTGGAGATGGATGTCCGACCTATGTACCATCCTCCAAAACTTTGAGGACTCCACCAAGATGGTGAGTGGTGATGACGCCATTATTAGCGTCACCATACCGCTACTCTGCCTTCTAAAACGGTCTCTGCTCAAAACCAAACATGATGCATTGCAGGCGGAGCGCGATGAGTTGCAGCAAGAAACAGTAGTGGGTGTGGGTGATAACACACAGCCCAGCCTCGTCTCATCACAACGTGCAGTGGAGGACTATGACGAGGAGGAGGATGAAGACATGGAGCAAATCTCCGGCCAAATTGAGGATATGACATGCACACCAGTCATATCCTCGGTTCAGCGTGGCTGGCCAGAGGACAGGGTAGATGAGGAGGAGGAGGAGGAGGAGGAGGACAGCATGTTCAGTCAACGTGTTGGTCAGGCTACTGAAGTCCTGGCTGTTAAGAGTCTGGCGCACATGGCTGACTTTATGGTAAGCTGCCTGTCTCGTGACCCTCGCGTTAAGAACATCTTGGCCGACAATCATTACTGGTTGGTAACACTGTTAGACCCACGCTACAAGGAGAACTTTATGTCTCTTATTCCCGAGGCGGAGAGGTCAACCAAAATGCAGCAGTTCCGGAAGGCCATAGTCACGGAAGTAGGCAAAGCATTCCCCTCACAAAACGCTAGCGGCATAGGTCAGGAATCAGTGGACAACCAAGGCGTACAGCCGAGAGAGGCACAAGTCCAATCCGCCAGAGGTAGGGGAACAGTCTTTAAGATGTGGGACAGTTTTCTCAGCCCCTCACGTACCACAGCCCCTGAGGTGCGGGGTAGTGCCACAAGAAATCCTAAGTTTGCCCAGATGCTCAAGGAGTACCTTGCAGATCGAACAACTGTACTCCGACATTCCTCTGTGCCTTACAATTATTGGGTATCCAAGGTGGACACGTGGCATGAATTGGCTCTCTACGCCTTGGAAGTCCTGGCCTGCCCTGCCGCTAGCGTTTTGTCAGAGCGTGTTTTTAGTGCCGCAGGTGGAATCATTACAGATAAACGCACCCGCCTGTCAACTGAAAATGCTGACAGGCTGACTCTGATCAAGATGAACAAGGGTTGGATTGGGCCAGACTTCACCACACCACCAGCAAATGAGAGCGGAATTTAAAGTTTGTAACGGGAATTTGCCATGTACCTCCAGTCACCCATGGGTACACACTTCTGGACTTTGGATAATCGCTGGACTGCTCCTCCTTCTCCTCATGCGCCACCATGATGACCGTTACAAGAGTTAGGCCTTTGTTTCAGGTATACCCCCAGTGGTAAATTTTTTCGCCCATTCTTTGCAGAATGGACATTACAACGACAGGAGACCCGCTCCTTTGCAATGGGAACAATGTTTTGAGGCCCTCATGCACGTCTCTATGCAGGGACAACGTGGAGCCTCCCAATTTTTGGCTGCCCTGCCAAAGGGCTATACTATAATACACCCACTTCCTGACAATGGACACTTAATGTTTTGAGGCCCTCATGCACATCTCTATCCAGGGACAACGTGGAGCCTCCCAATTTTTGGCTGCCCTGCCAAAGGGCTATACTACAAAAGACCCACTTCCTGACAATGGACACTTAATGTTTTGAGGCCCTCATGCACGTCTCTATCCAGGGACAACGTGGAGCCTCCCAATTTTTGGCTGCCCTGCCTAAGGGCTATACTATAATACACCCACTTCCTGACAATGGACACTTAATGTTTTGAGGCCCTCATGCACGTCTCTATCCAGGGACAACGTGGAGCCTCCCAATTTTTGGCTGCCCTGCCAAAGGGCTATACTATAATACACCCACTTCCTGACAATGGACACTTAATGTTTTGAGGCCCTCATGCACGTCTCTATCCAGGGACAACGTGGAGCCTCCCAATTTTTGGCTGCCCTGCCAAAGGGCTATACTACAAAAGACCCACTTCCTGACAATGGACACTTAATGTTTTGAGGCCCTCATGCACGTCTCTATCCAGGGACAACGTGGAGCCTCCCAATTTTTGGCTGCCCTGCCTAAGGGCTATACTATAATACACCCACTTCCTGACAATGGACACTTAATGTTTTGAGGCCCTCATGCACGTCTCTATCCAGGGACAACGTGGAGCCTCCCAATTTTTGGCTGCCCTGCCAAAGGGCTATACTATAATACACCCACTTCCTGACAATGGACACTTAATGTTTTGAGGCCCTCATGCACGTCTCTATCCAGGGACAACGTGGAGCCTCCCAATTTTTGGCTGCCCTGCCAAAGGGCTATACTACAAAAGACCCACTTCCTTCCAATGGGCACTTCAGGTTTACAGGCCCTCATGCACGTCTCTATCCAGGGACAACGTGGAGCCTCCCAATTTTTGGCTGCCCTGCCTAAGGGCTATACTATAATACACCCACTTCCTGACAATGGACACTTAATGTTTTGAGGCCCTCATGCATGTCTCTATCCAGGGACAACGTGGAGCCTCCCAATTTTTGGCTGCCCTGCCAAAGGGCTATACTACAAAAGACCCACTTCCTTCCAATGGGCACTTCAGGTTTACAGGCCCTCATGCACGTCTCTATCCAGGGACAACGTGGAGCCTCCCAATTTTTGGCTGCCCTGCCAAAGGGCTATACTACAAAAGACCCACTTCCTTCCAATGGGCACTTCAGGTTTACAGGCCCTCATGCACGTCTCTATCCAGGGACAACGTGGAGCCTCCCAATTTTTGGCTGCCCTGCCTAAGGGCTATACTATAATACACCCACTTCCTGACACTGGACACTTAATGTTTTGAGGCCCTCATGCACGTCTCTATCCAGGGACAACGTGGAGCCTCCCAATTTTTGGCTGCCCTGCCTAAGGGCTATACTACAATAGACCCACTTCCTTACAATGGGCACTTCAGGTTTACAGGCCATCATGCACGTCTGTATGCAGGGGCATTGGTGAACCTCACAATTTTGGACTGCCCTGGCAAAGGAAAATACTACAAAGACTCAGTTCCTCAAAATGGGCACATTAGACTCAGAGGCCTTTATGTACGTCTCTTCTCAGGGACATCGGAGTGCCACACAATGTTTTACGTAAAATCTTTCATGTATTGATCTCAAAAAGTAACATACATTAGCTCTATCTCACTATTGGGTATGTGCCCTTAACATTTCCGCTATGAAAAATCATTTTGGTGTCATTTTGGAAGGTTTTCTGGTGAGTCCGTAAAAATGGCGTAAAACGCGGACAAAATTATTCAAAGCTGTGACTTTTGAGTGATAAATGCTTCAAGGGGTCTTCCCCATGCTGTTGCCATGTCATTTGAGCACTCTTCGGAGACTTTTGTGCCATTTTTAGGGTTTCTACATGCTGCCAGTGGTCATTTCACAAAAATACTCGGGTCTCCCATAGGATAACATTGGGCTCGGTGCTCGGGCCGAGTACACGAGTATCTTGGGAGGCTCGGCCCGAGCTTCGAGCACCCGAGCTTTTTAGTACTCGCTCATCACTACTAATAAACCTAAAAAATAAAAATAAATTGAATAAAAATCATGAATGTTGTGTTATAACAGGAAATTCGGTGTAAGAATGAATATCCGGGATGAGAGTTCAGCGAATGAGTTATAGAAATTGTTACAAAAAGGAGTGTGTACGGTTTATGCGTAAATTTTCAGAATGCGTACATGAAAATTATATGTATGTGAGAATGTCCCCCATGCTTTGTAAAAAGTTATTTATGAAAATGTAAATAAAATATATAAAAATGCCTAATTATTTATAATTTATGAGAAAGATATATATGTATGGAAGAATGTTATAAGGTGTCCAAGAACCATAAAGAAAAAGGGTGCATATATAATGTTAGAGGTCTAGAGTTCCACCAGGCTATATCACCCCTAAAGAAATAGAAAGAAGACCTTACTACCTGTGTACCCCAAAAAAAGCTATATTTCTTAGCCAGGATTATGGTGGAGATATGCACAAGTGAAATAAGAATATAAAGTAATACAATAAGATTATAAAACCAATATGTGTGCATTCATGCACCACCCGGTACGCTACCCTTGCCAAATTGCTCACTCTAGATCCCCACACGATCCATGAAGCCGTTCCCCCGGTCACACCGCCTGCTGCCGGTTCCCACTCATCCCTGGGGGAGTTAGGCGAGTGGTATCGAGAGCTACATGTCGGCACTGATGATACCCCCATACACCACAAGGAAGGGGTATACCGGGTGGTACAGGAGTATGAGCGGGTTTTTAGCAAGCACCCTCTAGATTTTGGGCAGATTAAAGGGGTTCAACACCACATCCCTACCGGTACACACTCCCCTATTAAAGAGAGATACAGGCCTATTCCCCCTGCGCACTACCAATGCGCCAAAGACATATTGAGGAACATGAAGGAGGCAGGGGTTATTAGGGACAGCTGTAGTCCCTGGGCCGCTCCGTTGGTGCTGGTTAAGAAGAAGGATGGCACCATGCGGATGTGTGTGGATTACCGGAAGATTAACCAGATAACGCATAAGGATGCTTACCCTCTGCCCCGCATCAAAGAGTCCCTGGCCTCGCTGAGAACCGCTAACTACTTCTCCACCCTTGACCTCACCAGCGGGTACTGGCAGGTGGCCGTGGCACCGGAAGACCGAGAGAAGACTGCCTATGGGACCGTTTTGCTGTACTTGGATGATGTGATTGTGTACTCACAGACGTATGAAGCCCACCTGGAGCACCTAGCCGAGGTGTTCGCGTCCCTTGCCAAGTATGGGATGAAGTTGAAGCCCTCAAAGTGTCATCTGCTGAAACCCAGAGTGCAGTACCTAGGACATGTGGTTGGTGCGGAAGGTGTCGCCCCCAACCCCGAGAAGATCACCGCCATCCAAGACTGGCCGAGACCGACCACAGTGAGGGAAGTGAGGCAGTTTCTGGGCCTGGTGGGATATTACCGTCGCTTCATTAAGGGGTACACAAAGATGGCTGCCCCCATGCAAGACCTCCTCGTAGGACAGACCAAGGGTGGTAGATCCCTAGTAGCCCCATTGGTGTGGGAAGAAAAGCATGAGGAATCCTTCCGCCAGCTGAGAACAGCCCTGACCGGAGAGGAAATCCTAGCGTACCCTGACTACAGCCGCCCATTCATCCTCTACACCGACGCCAGCAATGTGGGCTTGGGGGCTGTTCTATCCCAGGTCCAAGACAGAAGGGAAAAGGTAATAGCTTATGCTAGCCGAAAACTCCGACCGACTGAGAGGAACCCTGAGAACTACATCTCCTTCAAGCTTGAGCTCTTGGCACTGGTGTGGGCTATCACCGAGCGGTTCCGCCATTACCTGGCAGCAGCCAAGTTCACCGCGTACACAGACAATAACCTGCTGACCCATCTAGATATGGCCAAGCTGGGCGCGTTGGAGCAGCGGTGGGTGACCAGGTTAGCCAACTACGATTTCACCATCAAGTACCGGGCCGGCCGTACCAACGTCAATGCCAATGCACTCTCCCGGATGCCCCACCTGTCGGAAGAGGGGCCAGAGGATGATGACCTCGAAGAGATCGAGTTGCCTGCATTTCACCGGCCATTCACTGAGAAGGTGCACGTCTACCAACAACGGGTGAACCTGGATCCGCTGCCCCGACAGGACTGGCAGGAAGCTCAGGACCAGGCACCTGCTGTCCGCCTGGTCAAGACTCTAGTGGAACAGGGTTCTGCTGGGATAGACCCTGCTGCCCCTGCCGAAGCCCAACATCTGTGGCAAGAACGGACCCGGCTATACCTACACCAGGGGAAGTTGTATCGCGAGCTGATTAATCCAAAGACTCACGAGAAGATCCGCCAGCTGGTGATTCCCCAGGCTAACGTGCCCACCGTCCTGCAAGCATACCATGATGGTGCAGTGCACTTCGGGTGGAAGAAGCTAGAGATGTTGTTAAGAGAGCGGTTCTATTGGAGTGGAATGCGGGAATCTGTGGAGGCCTGGTGCCGAGAATGTGGCCCTTGCGCATTGAGAAGGAAGGACGAGGCCAGCCAGAAGGCACCCCTACACCCGATCATTACACACCAACCGCTGGAGCTGGTTGCCCTTGACCATGTAAAGCTCACCCCCAGCCGAAGTGGGTACACCTACGCTCTGACCATCGTAGACCACTACTCGAGGTTCCTGGTGGTTGTCCCAGTTAAGGACTTAACCGGCCGCACCGCTGCTAAGGCTTTCCAGGCTTATTTCTGTTGACCGCATTGGTACCCGGAGAGGGTGCTTACCGACCAGGAGAGGCTGATTTGGGAGGATGGGCCTGGAGGAAAGGGATGGCCTAGGCCCGCCACTACCGTAACCGGTGGCGATCCTCCGGGGGTTCAGGGGTCCCCTTGGACGTGGGCCCCCTGAAAGAGACAGAACCCGCTCGGGCAACTTGGTGCTGGACTGGGGTCAAGGGGTGCTGCCCGCTTCTTAGGGGCAGCATCAGGGCCAGGTTGTTTGGGTGGGAGAAGAGCGGAAGCTGTACCGTTGTAAAATGTTTATGATGCTTTTACATGTTTTACCGTTTTATTCTTTTTCAGTTGTGAAAATAAAACCGGTGATGGACGGGCAGCCCGCGGACGGTCTGCATTTTGCTATAGGGGAATGTGGCGCCCTGGACAAGCCAGGTCGTCACAGGTACTACACCAACACACTCTACACTCCGGCTAGGCACACCGAAGCTAAACACAAATCCTAGTTGCCTTCCTCCAGGGGCTGATGTCCACACCAGGGGGTGGGCCAGGCGGTTGATCCCACCCACCGAGGAGTTCACAGTCCTGGAGGCGGGAAAAGGAGTCAGATTAGAGATCAGTTTTGGAGTTAGAGAAGTGAAGAGGAGAGGAGACTGACCGTGTCCGGGTGTGTGGCCCGGGCACTCAGCAAGGTTGGCAGACGGTGGTGACCTTCTGCAGGAGAGGCTGATTGGAGTGAACCGTACGGACCGGGGATGGGCGGTGGCCCGCCGGTACCAGATCGGGGAGTGAAGAGAAGCCAGCACCATCCGGCAGGGCCTACGGACCCCGACCAGGCTAGGAGTCGCCGTAAAACCGGTCAAATCCGTTAGCGACAGGAACCTCCAGGGTTTCCCAGCAGTCAAGACCCGATTGAAGGCAACAGCTCACACCGTAGAGGGAAGCACAGTCACCGCCAAGGCTACAGTTCCCAGGGCCAGAGCCTGCGGGCAAAAGGGGCTCCCTCAGCATCCATCCAAGCTGGGGAGCGGGTTACCGGTGGGAAGCCCGCTAGATTTTGGGGGAATAAAAGGGGTCCAACACCACATCCCCACAGGTGCACACCCACCCATCAAAGAGAGCTATAAGCCAATACCACCTTCACATTGCCAGTGTACCAAGGACATGTTGAGCAACATGAAGGCGGCTGGGGTTATCCGTGACAGTTGTAGCCTTTGGGCAGCTCTGTTGATCCTGTTAAAAAAGAAGGACGGCACCACTCCCCGTATTGAGGAATTGCTAGCTGCATTGAGAACTGCAAATTATTTTTCTACCCTTGATCTCACTAGTCACTATTGGCAAGTGTCCGTTGCTGAGGCAGACCGGGAGAAGACCGCCTTCGCCACCCCTATGGGTCTCTGCGAGTTCAAAAGCATGCCCTTCGAGCTGTGCAATGCGCCAGGAACCTTCCAGAGGCTGATGGAATGCTGCTTGGGACAAGATTTTAGGGTGTATAAAAAGGGAGATTAGATCCCGTGATCCCAACGTATTGTTACACCTCTATAAATCACTTGTAAGGCTACATCTGGAATATGGGAACCAGTTTTGGGCTCCACATTTTAAAAAGGACATTCAGAAGTTAGAGTCAGTTCAAAGGTGGGCAACTAGACTACTACAAGGAATGGAAGGCCTCCCATATGATGACAAGTTGAAAAAGTTATTAAGTGATTATTGGCTGCAATGGGGCTTTCTGGCTGGTGCCAGCCTCTCTTCTTAGCACACAGGAACCACAATCCCTACACCATGCTTCAATGGATTCTCTCATCCCAGCCCAGTAAAACTACATATTTTACACAGTCATAAGCAGCCAAAAGGGATCTATTCTATTCAATTGCAAATGATCTAGATAAGACTGAGAATAAGATACTGCACGGGACATAGCAGAGTTGGTCAAGTTGAGTGGAGATGAGTTTGCTATTTGGCACAGCTTTTTGCATCAATAAAGCAAGTAAAAGGTGTGAAAGATAAAAAAAAGGGTGAAAGTGTGAAAAGTGAATTGGCCAAATTGAGGTGCATATAAAGTTTTTGCTTTCTTTCAATTCACTAATGGGGCTCATTTGAATCAGGTGAATTGAGTTCTGCTTTTGGAAACTGGGTTAAGAAGGGGTGCACCGGTCCTGGAGGTACTGCAATACCAGGTCAATGCGTGGAGTGGACAGAGCAAGATTTTTTCCATCTCCTTGTTCTAAAAATCCATTTAATATATGGTCCCCAGAGAGGGGACGTATCAGATATTAAACTGATAAGAACAGATTTAATTTTTTTTTTTTTCTGTTTATCAGTAGGACTTCAAAATAACAAAGGTGATCGCCTCCCGTTGCCTGGGAACCGTCCAGGCACAAGAGGGCTATGTGTCACCAGAAGGCGCACACACTTCCTCAAGGCCGGCAGACGTGCAATCCCAGGCACCTTCCAGTACCGACCAAGGTAGCGTCCTCCGAAACTACACTTGATCTTAGCCAAAAGGCCGAGAAGCTATAACCCGAATTGGTTACGGCCTTGAGTGGCACCCTGGCCTATACCGGACACATCTTAGGGAGAGGGAGACAAACCCACGCCTACAGAAGACATTTTGTCACCCAAGCCAACCCTTGAAAAGGCTGTTTTGCAGAGCAAAAACAAGAAGAATGGTGCTTTTTGCAGCCGCCGCCCACTGCAATGAATCTGAATAACTCCTCCTTTTGGACACAAGCACCTCCCCTCCCCCTTGCAGTCTTTCCAATTCATGATACAAAAAGACGGACGGACAGGACAGGACAGGACAGGCTGCCTGACTTTCCGTCACTGCCACCCTTTGCCATCCTTGTCCGTAGAAAGCCCTTTCATCATCCCCAAACCCTAATCTTTTCCCTTCCCTTCCCAGATGCGTCTCACTCCCTTTCATTAGGAAGTGAGCGCAGCCTTTTCTCCGTTCTGCACATGCGCGACGTTAAACACAAATGCGCAGGCGTGCGTTCCATTACCCTCACTGCATTCCACTCCCATACAGGAAGTGGGCGCAGCTATTACTACGGTCGCACATAAAAGAACCCACGGCCACCACTGCACATAGCTGACTCCACCACAGGACACCCACTTCTACACCAACGCAGGTAAGACAGGATCGGCACCTCTATGCTCCCGTTACAATCAGGCTCAGTCACCATGTGATAACGCTCTCAACTCTTTAGTTGCAGGCTCCCCTTGCTTCACCTCCACTGGCTGTGCTGCCATTTCCTCTCCCACCTGGAAGGTATACTTTATTCCACTATTTTCCTGTTTCTCTCTTCCCCCTTTTCCCATAACCTACTTTTATCTGCATTTGTGGGGTATCTATATGCTATTTACATCATAGTTTTATTCATTAATATGGAAGGGAAGAGTGCCCATGAGAGTGTTGAACTGCGGAGAGCAAGAAATTAAGCTGCTCCGATTTGCCACCATTGATAAGCTGTTCTCAGTAGATACACATGCTATCCAAACAGCAGCATCCACCATTGCTTCAGCCCACCCATTCAGTGACAGCTCACCAAGTCAGCCATAGGAGTGGTGTAAGGAATTACACGTAGGCACTGACTCCACACCTTCACATCACAAGAAGGGGGTCTACAGGCTAGTGCAAGAATACGAGCAAGTCTTCAGCAAACATCCGCTAGACTTTTGAAGAATAAAAGGGGTCAAACACTACATCCCCACAAGTGCACACCCACCCATCAAAGAGAGATATAAGCCAAAACTACCTGCACATTACCAGTGTACCAAGGACATGTTGAGCAACATGAAGGAGGCTGGGGTTATCCGTGACAGTTGTAGCCTCTGGGCAGCTCCGTTGGTCCTGTTAAAGAAGAAGGACAGCACCACTCCCCTGTATTGAGGAATAGCTAGCTGCATTGAGAACTGCAAATTATTTTTCTACCCTTGATCTCACTAGTCGCTATTGGCAAGTGTCCGTTGCTGAGGCAGACCGGGAGAAGACCGCCTTTGCCACCCCGATGGGTCTCTGCGAGTTCAAAAGCATGCCCTTCGAGCTGTGCAATTTGCCAGGAACCTTCCAGAGGCTGATGGAATGCTGCTTGGGACACCGAAACTTTGAAACGGTACTGCTATACCTTTATGATGTTATTGTTTATTCTAAAGCAAACAAGATTTTAGGGTGTATAAAAAGGGAGATTAGATCCGGTGATCCCAACGTATTGTTACCCCTCTATAAATCACTTGTAAGGCCACATCTGGAATATGGGGTAAAGTCCTGAGCAGGTTGATAACCATTGGTTTGAGCATGGTAGGGTGTAGTGCGCATCTTCCTGCATCGGTAAAAGCTGCAGAAGTCCTTGAAGATTTCCGCTTCAAAGGCTGTGCCTTGATCTGTGAGGACTCTCTCTGAGTAGCCATGAGGTCTGCATAAGTGTGCTTGGAAGACCTTCGCTGCAGTATGGGCCATTAGATCTTTGACTTGTACCACAACCATAAATCTCGAGTAGTTGTCTACCATCGTAAGTGCATACGTGAGCTCGCCTCGATATTCTGCAACAAAACTCCCTTTTTCGATTTCAGTTTCAGCAAACACTCCTCTTCCTGTAGAAAATATTTATCATTACCTAAGACAGTCATTCTAATGCATGACAATATTAAGGCAATTTAGTTAAAACTTGTTTTAACTCACCTTTAAGGGGATTGATGTATTTCATGGTCAATCCAGGTTTGTCAGTGATGGCACTGACATAATGTATGGCGTCTTTTTCGGGCGTTATCCTTTGCCTTTTCATTGTGAAAATCCAGTTGCCTATATCAAAGCAAATTCTACTACTTGTAAAGTATGCAGAAAATGAAATGTAGAACATATAACATCAACTGCTTAGGAACGCATCATAGGTTAGTACTTAAAAGGATATTGTCATGTTCTAGTCATAATGCAAGCTGGACATTTTTCATGTTACCCTGTAATCGCCGGCCTGTTCTAATGCTCACAAGCCAAGATATAGGCTCAGCTGCTAAGGCTTCCCTCTGCCTTCTGAATGAAACTTGAATATGTCTGGCTCACTGTGTATATAGCAGGTGCTCAGAAAAAATAAGAGTCAATTCAATAGAAATAGCTCTGGCACACTATAGTGATCAATAACGTAAGAAAAGAACTCTTGGAATGCTGAAAATTCTTTATTTGTGCAAAAGGATAATTCATCCAACGTTTCGACCTTGTTTTTAGGTCTTTATCAAGGATAAAGTTATCTAAGATCATAAAGGGTTACAAAACCATATAAACACGTAATTAGTACATAGTACAACATAACAGTACAATATATTGCTACTTGAGAGTACAATGGGTCAAATGACCATGATGCACATACAAAAAATTTTTCCAAAGCCATAGTGAAAACATTTGTACTGAGGAAAGAAAATTTCCACATGACCTATCTGGAGAAACATTCTGGATCAAACAACCAAAAATAGTCAAGCAGGTAAATACACACCTATATGGATAACAGGATGATATGTGTTCAATTGTATAGCGTCATTGCCATTAAGGTACAAATGGAAAACTTGCAATCCTATATAGTGAAGGAAATGAACACATATCATATCAAAGAACACAGGAACATGGGTGTGAGAAAAACCTCAATGTTTATACTTTGTTCTTTATAATGGTGTGAACATGTATATGTCTCAGTACCTTATGCACTTGAGAATTCTAGTGAGTAGATCATGAAAGCCTATTTCAGAACTGGAATCGGTAAATAATTGTAGGTGGAATCTAAATGAAAAGATGGTACAAGTGTTATCATGACACGTGGGCTATAACACAATGGACCGTGTGACAAAGAAGAAAGGAGAGAAAGAAGAGGAAGAAAATGCAACTACCTGTAACATTACGTGATAGTCACTGGTAAGTATCACTTGACAATTCAAGTGAAAAAGGATTCCTTTATTAAAGGGTTCTCAGTCGCCTCAGGATCATGAAATACTAGGGTAAATGATATGAGAATGGGTAAGAAGCACCACTAAAGGAAATATGAGATGCAGGACATATATCTATAAACCCCTGAACTACATGATAGAAATAAAAAGAAGAAAAAAGAAAAAAAAGAAGAAAGAAGAAGAACACATAGAATGCGGAAAGAGAATGGGTACAACTACCTGAGTTACTGCAGGGAGGCCCCTGGTTGGTATTGTGAGGGTTAGTGGAATTCCTTCACTGAAGGGTTCTCAGTTGCCTCAGGTTCGTGAAAAATGCTATAGACAAATAATGCCCGGAGAAAAGGGGTTCATATACAGCGAATAATGGTAATACAAGGTACATGTGTCACATGTAATAGTATATATATATATATTGTACTAAGCTCTACACCAGAAATAGAAAGTAGTCCCTCTGCCTTCTGTCTAGGTGCCCTGAGTTATGTCCTGTAAACTGTCACAGGGACCCAGACACACATGTGTAGTAGGGGAATATCCCTGCTGAGATGCCAGTGCTAGAGCACTCGTTTGCTGTGGAGTTGAACGCTATGTGAGCAGTTCTTACCTTCAATGAGCAGAAGTCTCTTTTTTCAGATTTCAATATCTCTGTGGGTATCTGGCAGAAATATGGAATACTCTTTACTGCTAAGACCCTGTACACCACTCCCACTAAAGGGGGCTTTACACGCTGCGACATCGCTAATGCGGAGTCGTTGGGGTCACGGAATTTGTGACGCACATCCGGCCGCATTAGCGATGTTGCTGCGTGTGACACCGATGAGCGATTTTGCATCGCTGCAAAAACGTGCAAAATCGCTCATCGGTGACATGGGTCTCCATTCTCGATTATCGTTACTGCAGCAGTAACGATGTAGTTCGTCGCTCCTGCGGCAGCACACATCGCTCCGTGTGACACCGCAGAAACGAGGAACCTCTCCTTACCTGCCTCCCAGCCGCTATGAGGAAGGAAGGAGGTGGGCGGGATGTTCCGGCCACTCATCTCCGCCCCTCCGCTGCTATTGGGCGGTCGCTCAGTGACGTCGCTGTGACGCCGCACGGACCGCCCCCTTAGAAAGGAGGCGGTTCGCCGGTCACAGCGACGTCGCCGGGCAGGTAAGTATGTGTGACGGGTCTGGTCGGTGTTGTGCAGCATGGGCAGCGATTTGCCCGTGTCGCGCAACAGATGGGGGCGGGTATCCACACTAGCGATATCGGGACCGATATCGCAGTGTGTAAAGTAGCCTTTAATAAACTGTGTAAAGGATTTTAAGTAAAAATCCACAATAAACCAGCGCTAGATGGGTTTTTATAATTTTATTAATAGACCACAAATAAAAAATTTTTTGCTATCCTTGTTTCAAGACAGAGTATTTGATAATATACAATACACTGATTATTACTAAAACCAAGGACCACATAAAACAAGGACCACATAAAATAAAAAATGAAAGTAATGAGAATAAAATTCTTTTGTATAACCAATTAACTACGAGGTGATACAATATTCACATTGATTTAGTTTTACCAGTCTAATGTAATGCCCCGGCCGGTGGCATATATTTTGTTTGGTTAATAATTTAGACTTATACAATGAAAGATGTACTATACCACCCCTGGCTAACTTACAAGTTTTAAGTTGTACAATATAAGTTTGCGACGTTATATTCATATATAGGAAGGCAAACAATATTGGCAATTTAGTGGCACCCACCATACGTAATCTTACAGCACCTAATAAGGGAGGATTATTTGGCCTGAAAGGTTTTTTTCCATGCAAAAGCTGTATAGTATGTAAGAATACAAAAAATATTTCACGGAAATCCTTCTTACAGGGGCAGTCAGAAGTCATGATTAGAGAATTTATTACATGTCAATCAAAGGGAGTAGTATATTGCATTCAATGTCCCTGTCAGAAAAAATACATTGGGAGAACTATTAGACCCCTATGGAAAAGGGTGGGTGAGCACATTAGAAGTGTTAAAAATAAATGTACTAAGCACCCCCTATCCAGACATTATGTGTTAAAACATGGAGGGTCCTTTAAAGGATCCCAAGTATGGGGCGTACAAAAAATAACTAAGGATTGGAGAGGTGGCGATTTCATTAAAAAAATGTCACGAGCAGAAAGCCAATGGATTTTTGAATTGAACACCTTGAAACCATATGGACTCAATAATGATATAGAACTGTTTGCTTTTAATTAATTTATATTTTTATAGGTAGAGGAGTAATAGGTACTGATAATAATACGGAGAGAAGGAAAAAAAAAAAAAAAAAAAAAGCGATTGTCATGGAGATATATGTGTATATATGCATAATATATATTAAAATTGGTGCTTCACTTGCCCAAGGTTGATGTAGATATAAGGGGCTTTTCATATTATAGCAAATTTATATTACACCTTTATGATGTCCTTTTGTTAAATTTATTGTTGAAAAAAAGCATATGCATATATACACATTGTCTTCCCAGTATATGATGATACAAGCAAGGCTATATATAGGTCTTTTTAGAAAAACCTTTAGAAAAACCTTTGCACATAATTATATTATATGGCTATTATGAACGGTCTTTCACAAATTGATATATGTAGTGGTCATTGAATGTTGGTTGAATTTAAACATTGTTTAATTTTATGCAAATTATAACCAATTAAATGTATGCATAAATAGTGCTCTAGGCAACAGCTGAGTTATCCTTGAGGAAGGGGGCCGTTACACGCCCCCGAAACGCGCGTCGGATCAGGACTCTGTTTTTGCCTACCTCACCTGTGCGGTGATAACCTGCCAAGTAATCTCTCCCTCGTGTGGAATCAACCGGCTTCCACTGGACACGGTACGGATTGCCTGCTGGAGAGGTTGAGAGGTTACCGCTGACATTTCCTTTGTCTGCAACCAGGATACATTGGTACCTCCAGCGGTTCTGCATTGCTCGTTTGGAAGCGGATCGGAGCCTTGTGTGGTGCTAACCTGCCAAGCAACTTCCTCCTGTGTGGAATCAGTCAGCTGACACTGGATACGGTCTGGACTGCCCGCTGGAGAGGCTGAGTAGTTACCGCTGATCTTATTGTTGTCCGCAGCCAACATCTTGGTGCTTTCAGTGGCTTCGTACTGCTTGATTTCGAAAGTACATTTGGGAGAATACGGGACCGGCTGGTTTGTGGCCTTGTGAAGTGTTATAAAGGCTCTGTAAAGAGGGATGTCGGTAACCATACATCTCCCCCAGAGCCAGCACTAGTCGCGGCCACTGGCCTCAAAACGTCCGCTCTGGAAGTCTAACAGGTCAATCCTGTACATAGCGGTTCCAGCCTAATCAACGGAGAAATCCGGGGTGTTTTTTGCGGTCAAGTTGTTGTGAGGTTTATTCCCCCAGGCCCTGGGGGCGAATATAACGTCGCAAACTTATATTGTACAACTTAAAACTTGTAAGTTAGCCAGGGGTGGTATAGTACATCTTTCATTGTATAAGTCTAAATTATTAACCAAACAAAATATATGCCACCGGCCGGGGCATTACATTAGACTGGTAAAACTAAATCAATGTGAATATTGTATCACCTCGAAGTTAATTGGTTATACAAAAGAATTTTATTCTCATTACTTTCATTTTTTATTTTATGTGGTCCTTGTTTTATGTGGTCCTTGGTTTTAGTAATAATCAGTGTATTGTATATTATCAAATACTCTGTCTTGAAACAAGGATAGCAAAAATTTTTTTATTTGTGGTCTATTAATAAAATTATAAAAACCCATCTAGCGCTGGTTTATTGTGGATTTTTACTTAAAATCCTTTACACAGTTTATTAAAGGCTACTTTACACACTGCGATATCGGTCCCGATATCGCTAGTGTGGATACCCGCCCCCATCTGTTGCGCGACACGGGCAAATCGCTGCCCATGCTGCACAACACCGACCAGACCCGTCACACATACTTACCTGCCCGGCGACGTCGCTGTGACCGGCGAACCGCCTCCTTTCTAAGGGGGCGGTCCGTGCGGCGTCACAGCGACGTCACTGAGCGACCGCCCAATAGCAGCGGAGGGGCGGAGATGAGTGGCCGGAACATCCCGCCCACCTCCTTCCTTCCTCATAGCGGCTGGGAGGCAGGTAAGGAGGGGTTCCTCGTTTCTGCGGTGTCACACGGAGCGATGTGTGCTGCCGCAGGAGCGACGAACTACATCGTTACTGCTGCAGTAACGATAATCGAGAATGGAGACCCATGTCACCGATGAGCGATTTTGCACGTTTTTGCAACGATGCAAAATCGCTCATCGGTGTCACACGCAGCAACATCGCTAATGCGGCCGGATGTGCGTCACAAATTCCGTGACCCCAACGACTCCGCATTAGCGATGTCGCAGCGTGTAAAGCCCCCTTTAGTGGGAGTGGTGTACAGGGTCTTAGCAGTAAAGAGTATTCCATATTTCTGCCAGATACCCACAGAGATATTGAAATCTGAAAAAAGAGACTTCTGCTCATTGAAGGAAAGAACTGCTCACATAGCGTTCAACTCCACAGCAAACGAGTGCTCTAGCACTGGCATCTCAGCAGGGATATTCCCCTACTACACATGTGTGTCTGGGTCCCTGTGACAGTTTACAGGACATAACTCAGGGCACCTAGACAGAAGGCAGAGGGACTACTTTCTATTTCTGGTGTAGAGCTTAGTACAATATATATATATATACTATTACATGTGACACATGTACCTTGTATTACCATTATTCGCTGTATATGAACCCCTTTTCTCCGGGCATTATTTGTCTATAGCATTTTTCACGAACCTGAGGCAACTGAGAACCCTTCAGTGAAGGAATTCCACTAACCCTCACAATACCAACCAGGGGCCTCCCTGCAGTAACTCAGGTAGTTGTACCCATTCTCTTTCCGCATTCTATGTGTTCTTCTTCTTTCTTCTTTTTTTTCTTTTTTCTTCTTTTTATTTCTATCATGTAGTTCAGGGGTTTATAGATATATGTCCTGCATCTCATATTTCCTTTAGTGGTGCTTCTTACCCATTCTCATATCATTTACCCTAGTATTTCATGATCATGAGGCGACTGAGAACCCTTTAATAAAGGAATCCTTTTTCACTTGAATTGTCAAGTGATACTTACCAGTGACTATCACGTAATGTTACAGGTAGTTGCATTTTCTTCCTCTTCTTTCTCTCCTTTCTTCTTTGTCACACGGTCCATTGTGTTATAGCCCACGTGTCATGATAACACTTGTACCATCTTTTCATTTAGATTCCACCTACAATTATTTACCGATTCCAGTTCTGAAATAGGCTTTCATGATCTACTCACTAGAATTCTCAAGTGCATAAGGTACTGAGACATATACATGTTCACACCATTATAAAGAACAAAGTATAAACATTGAGGTTTTTCTCACACCCATGTTCCTGTGTTCTTTGATATATGTGTTCATTTCCTTCACTATATAGGATTGCAAGTTTTCCATTTGTACCTTAATGGCAATGACGCTATACAATTGAACACATATCATCCTGTTATCCATATAGGTGTGTATTTACCTGCTTGACTATTTTTGGTTGTTTAATCCAGAATGTTTCTCCAGATAGGTCATGTGGAAATTTTCTTTCCTCAGTACAAATGTTTTCACTATGGCTTTGGAAAAATTTTTTGTATGTGCATCATGGTCATTTGACCCATTGTACTCTCAAGTAGCAATATATTGTACTGTTATGTTGTACTATGTACTAATTACGTGTTTATATGGTTTTGTAACCCTTTATGATCTTAGATAACTTTATCCTTGATAAAGACCTAAAAACAAGGTCGAAACGTTGGATGAATTATCCTTTTGCACAAATAAAGAATTTTCAGCATTCCAAGAGTTCTTTTCTTACGTTATTGATCACTATAGTGTGCCAGAGCTATTTCTATTGAATTGACTCTTATTTTTTCTGAGCACCTGCTATATACACAGTGAGCCAGACATATTCAAGTTTCATTCAGAAGGCAGAGGGAAGCCTTAGCAGCTGAGCCTATATCTTGGCTTGTGAGCATTAGAACAGGCCGGCGATTACAGGGTAACATGAAAAATGTCCAGCTTGCATTATGACTAGAACATGACAATATCCTTTTAAGTACTAACCTATGATGCGTTCCTAAGCAGTTGATGTTATATGTTCTACATTTCATTTTCTGCATACTTTACAAGTAGTAGAATTTGCTTTGATATAGGCAACTGGATTTTCACAATGAAAAGGCAAAGGATAACGCCCGAAAAAGACGCCATACATTATGTCAGTGCCATCACTGACAAACCTGGATTGACCATGAAATACATCAATCCCCTTAAAGGTGAGTTAAAACAAGTTTTAACTAAATTGCCTTAATATTGTCATGCATTAGAATGACTGTCTTAGGTAATGATAAATATTTTCTACAGGAAGAGGAGTGTTTGCTGAAACTGAAATCGAAAAAGGGAGTTTTGTTGCAGAATATCGAGGCGAGCTCACGTATGCACTTACGATGGTAGACAACTACTCGAGATTTATGGTTGTGGTACAAGTCAAAGATCTAATGGCCCATACTGCAGCGAAGGTCTTCCAAGCACACTTATGCAGACCTCATGGCTACTCAGAGAGAGTCCTCACAGATCAAGGCACTGCCTTTGAAGCGGAAATCTTCAAGGACTTCTGCAGCTTTTACCGATGCAGGAAGATGCGCACTACACCCTACCATGCTCAAACCAATTATTACCAGTTATCAACCTGCTCAGGACTTTACCCCATATTCCAGATGTGGCCTTACAAGTGATTTATAGAGGGTTAACAATACGTTGGGATCACCGGATCTAATCTCCCTTTTTATACACCCTAAAATCTTGTTTGCTTTAGAATAAACAATAACATCATAAAGGTATAGCAGTACCGTTTCAAAGTTTCGGTGTCCCAAGCAGCATTCCATCAGCCTCTGGAAGGTTCCTGGCAAATTGCACAGCTCGAAGGGCATGCTTTTGAACTCGCAGAGACCCATCGGGGTGGCAAAGGCGGTCTTCTCCCGGTCTGCCTCAGCAACGGACACTTGCCAATAGCGACTAGTGAGATCAAGGGTAGAAAAATAATTTGCAGTTCTCAATGCAGCTAGCTATTCCTCAATACAGGGGAGTGGTGCTGTCCTTCTTCTTTAACAGGACCAACGGAGCTGCCCAGAGGCTACAACTGTCACGGATAACCCCAGCCTCCTTCATGTTGCTCAACATGTCCTTGGTACACTGGTAATGTGCAGGTAGTTTTGGCTTATATCTCTCTTTGATGGGTGGGTGTGCACTTGTGGGGATGTAGTGTTTGACCCCTTTTATTCTTCAAAAGTCTAGCGGATGTTTGCTGAAGACTTGCTCGTATTCTTGCACTAGCCTGTAGACCCCCTTCTTGTGATGTGAAGGTGTGGAGTCAGTGCCTACGTGTAATTCCTTACACCACTCCTCTGGCTGACTTGGTGAGCTGTCACTGAATGGGTGGGCTGAAGCAATGGTGGATGCTGCTGTTTGGATAGCATGTGTATCTGGCAAATCGGAGCAGCTTAATCTCTTGCTCTCCGCAGTTCAACACTCTCATGGGCACTCTTCCCTTCCATATTAATGAATAAAACTATGATGTAAATAGCATATAGATACCCCACAAATGCAGATAAAAGTAGGTTATGGGAAAAGGGGGAAGAGAGAAACAGGAAAATAGTGGAATAAAGTATACCTTCCAGGTGGGAGAGGAAATGGCAGCACAGCCAGTGGAGGTGAAGCAAGGGGAGCCTGCAACTAAAGAGTTGAGAGCGTTATCACATGGTGACTGAGCCTGATTGTAACGGGAGCATAGAGGTGCCGATCCTGTCTTACCTGCGTTGGTGTAGAAGTGGGTGTCCTGTGGTGGAGTCAGCTGTGTGCAGTGGTGGCCGTGGGTTCTTTTATGTGCGACCGTAGTAATAGCTGCGCCCACTTCCTGTATGGGAGTGGAATGCAGTGAGGCTAATGGAACGCACGCCTGCGCATTTGTGTTTAACGTCGCGCATGTGCAGAACGGAGAAAAGGCTGCGCTCACTTCCTAATGAAAGGGAGTAAGACGCAGCTGGGAAGGGAAGGGAAAAGATTAGGGTTTGGGGATGATGAAAGGGCTTTCTACGGGCAAGGATGGCAAAGGGTGGCAGTGACGGAAAGTCAGGCAGCCTGTCCTGTCCTGTCCTGTCCGTCCGTCTTTTTGTATCATGAATTGGAAAGACTGCAAGGGGGAGGGGAGGTGCTTGGAGGAGGAGGAGTTATTCAGATTAATTGCAGTGGGCGGCGGCTGCAAAAAGCATCATTCTTCTTGTTTTTGCTCTGCAAAACAGCCTTTTCAAGGGTTGGCTTGGGTGACAAAATGTCTTCTGTAGGCGTGGGTTTGTCTCCCTCTCCCTAAGATGTGTCCGGTATAGGCCAGGGTGCCACTCAAGGCCGTAACCAATTCGGGTTATAGCTTCTCGGCCTTTTGGCTAAGATCAAGTGTAGTTTCGGAGGACGCTACCTTGGTCGGTACTGGAAGGTGCCTGGGATTGCACGTCTGCCGGCCTTGAGGAAGTGTGTGCGCCTTCTGGTGACACATAGCCCTCTTGTGCCTGGACGGTTCCCAGGCAACGGGAGGCGATCACCTTTGTTATTTTGAAGTCCTACTGATAAACAGAAAAAAAAAAAAATTAAATCTGTTCTTATCAGTTTAATATCTGATACGTCCCCTCTCTGGGGACCATATATTAAATGGATTTTTAGAACAAGGAGATGGAAAAAATCTTGCTCTGTCCACTCCACGCATTGACCTGGTATTGCAGTACCTCCAGGACCGGTGCACCCCTTCTTAACCCAGTTTCCAAAAGCAGAACTCAATTCACCTGATTCAAATGAGCCCCATTAGTGAATTGAAAGAAAGCAAAAACTTTATATGCACCTCAATTTGGCCAATTCACTTTTCACACTTTCACCCATTTTTTTATCTTTCACACCTTTTACTTGCTTTATTGATGCAAAAGCTGTGCCAAATAGCAAACTCATCTCCACTCAACTTGACCAACTCTGCTATGTCCCGTGCAGTATCTTATTCTCAGTCTTATCTAGATCATTTGCAATTGAATAGAATAGATCCCTTTTGGACACATTGGATTCAGCTGCTGCAGTGACTGCAGGTGTTAGAAGATGCAGACTTGGCATCAGGTGCTGTCTATCAGATTCCACTCCAATTAAAGCTTCCATTGTTTTTCGGTGTTTTCTTTGAGCAATGATGATGTCTTTAGTGATCTGTTGGCTCCCTCTCCTGGAGGAAGAGTTTGCTTGCTCTTGGACTTTCAAAAAGAGAGGTCATGATAGACATTTAGCTTCTGAGCCCAATTGGGGACAGTCATGGGTGATGAATGTTTTGCAACCTGCTGCGAAGCCTGATACCGCAATATAAGGAACGTCAAATACTAAGAAGGGGCGGCCTATGAAAGAATTAGTACTTTCATTAAGCATACTTAAACGGCTAATTGGGAATAGACAAACTGTAAAAAGCCCTCTGAGAAAGCCCCTCTCTAACCTTTGTTAGTAAGCTTTTCTGTAGTCTGCCTGTTGATGTATTTTCCGTTTGAACAGTGCACAACATGAAGTGACGGAACACTGGCTTGTCACAATGTCCCCCGCTGACATCACGATAGCGCTGCTGCCTAGAAAGCCAGCTGCGCAGCAGAAGTTGCTCTTTGGGTGGGATGGTGGGCTAATGTATCTATTCCTGCTTGGTGTGAGTTTGACATGATCTAGAGCAACGAGTTCCAGCGGCTAGCGGTTGATTATTGGCTGTAATGGGGCTTTCTGGCTGGTGCCAGCCTTTCTTCTTAGCACACAGGAACCACAATCCCTACACCATGCTTCGATGGATTCTCTCATCCCAGCCCAGTAAAACTACATATTTCACACAGTTATAAGCAGCCCATGGGCATTCACCTGGATTAAAACCCATAACAGCTCATAGACCAAACAATCAATCTACCACTGGACCAAAGACAGGAAGCTAAATCCACTGCCTGCGGTAACTAACTTAATCCTATAGTCTACTCACACAACAAACCCAAGAGAAAGGAAAAAAACATGGCTTCGATTATCCATCCAATGAAAACGCATAACCATTGTGAGCCATTGGACAATGCAATTGCACACATGGTGACATGGTGCACGGCCCAATGAATCAAGTCTGTACTTCATATTCACGGTTTAAGCCCTTGGGTTCTAATGTGTCCAGAGTACATATCCAGAAAGATTCCCTTTCTTTGTGCTAAGCACAAGTCAACAATACGTTGTAAGCAGATTCTATTACCAGTCCCACACCATTTTGTGACGCATAATCGCACAGTGGCCCAATTAAGATTCCAAGTCATCGAACATGTCCCAGCCATACGCAGAGGAGGCGATAGAATTAGGAAGCTCAAAGAAAGGGAATCTTTCTGGATATATACTCTGGGCACGTTGGAACCCAAGGGCTTAAACCATGAATATGAAGAACCGACTTGATTCATTGGGCCGTGCACATTTTTTCTAACGCCCGGTTCTTTTTCGTGTTCACACTATATATGGTTCCAGTATGTATGGAGTTCCATTCTTCCTTGTTTTTTATTTGTCATGTTTGTCTGATTACCTTGTCTAACAGTTTTTTCTCCCCTTTCTTTACCTTCCAGGTTCCCATAGTCACGTGAAATATCCCTGTTGCACTTGATTACGGCTCACTATTCACTATAGGATGTCTTATATCTAACATCACACTCTCACCCATCAGCACTCTATAGGTTTGTATAAGGTATGCGCTTACACATCCGGTCCTCCATAGGTATTTCCACTTATGTAGCACTATCCCTATGATCACTCATAACTCATACCCTTGTAGTCAATTACAGCCTCCTCTCTCCCCTCTCCCCTTCTCCCTTTCCATCTATAATTTTGCCAGTACAATATTAGTTTACATTAGGCACACACTCACATATTCCTTTCCTTAGTGACTTATTGTAATTCACATTCGCATACAATTCTCTATGCCTGCCCCATTACTACATTCATACCTACTTGACCCTATCCTGATACCCCTTGTCTCACCTTGTTGGTCCCTACACCTGTTATCATCTCCTTTCCTGTGTCTGTCTTGTCACACAACACATTTTAGCATATCCCTTGTGCTCCTTATTACCTGTCCTGCCTATTAGAATTATGTCCATTATGTCCATGCATGGCCCAATGAATCAAGTCTGTACTTCATATTCATGGTTTAAGCCTTTGGGTTCCAATGTGCCCAGAGTATATATCCAGAAAGATTCCCTTTCTTTGAGCTTCCTAATTCTATTGCCTCCTCTGCGTATGGCTTGGACATGTTCGATGACTTGGAATCTTAATTGGATCACTGTGTGATTATGCGTCACAAAATGGTGTGGGACTGGTAATAGAATCTGCTTACAATGTATTGTTGACTTGTGTTTAGCTCAAAGAAAGAGAATCTTTCTGGATATGTACTCTGGGCACATTAGAACCCAAGGGCTTAAACCGTGAATATGAAGTAAAGACTTGATTCATTGGGCCGTGCACCATGTCACCATGTGTCCAATTGCATTGTCCAATGGCTCACAATGGTTATGCGTTTTCATTGGATGGATAATCGAAGCCATGTTTTTTTCCTTTCTGTTGGGTTTGTTGTGTGAGTAGCCTATAGGATTAAGTTGGTTACCGCAGGCAGTGGATTTAACTTCCTGTCTTTGGTCCAGTGGTAGATGGATTGTCTGGTCTATGAGCTGTTATTGGTTTGAATGCAGGTGAATGCCCATGGGCTGCTTATGACTGTGTAAAATATGTAGTTTTACTGGGCTGGGATGAGAGAATCCATTGAAGCATGGTGTAGGGATTGTGGTTCCTGTGTGCTAAGAAGAGAGGCTGGCACCAGCCAGAAAGCCCCATTGCAGCCAATAATCACTTAATAACTTTTTCAACTTGTCATCATATGGGAGGCCTTCCATTCCTTGTAGTAGTCTAGTTGCCCACCTTTGAACTGACTCTAACTTCTGAATGTCCTTTTTAAAATGTGGAGCCCAAAACTGGTTCCCATATTCCAGATGTAGCCTTACAAGTGATTTATAGAGGTTGATCATCTTTACTTATCATTTAAAACTTTCAAACTGGTACACTCAACACATAAAGCCCCCCCCTTTTAAAGAGTAGTTTCCCTGTACCTAAGTGGGGGTCTACCTAGGTTGGAGCGAGTGGACCTTCGGGGTCCGGTGTCAGTGGTGACAGGCAGTGGGGCAGAGGGAACAGTCAGTTCCTCCTCCCTGCTATCATGTGGGGCAGGCGGAGGCGTAGGGGAGCTGGGTACAGGTACATCCCTGGGCACTGGCTCGCGGTTAACCGTTTCCATCATTTCTTCATCCACGGGTTGTGGGAACAGTATCACTGGAAGGATCACCGCACCGTTCTGTGTAGGCCAGTCTGCTGGAAAATCACCCATCATGGTGTGGATTACCTCTTTTTCCTTCTCCACTGGACTGGGAACTGGAGCCTCATCCGCTACTCTCAATGCTGGTGGGCACTTCTTCAGGTGGTCTCGGGAAACCGTGGCCAAAGTCCCCCCCTGGTCACGGCTGATCTGGTAGGCCTTCCCATTCTCCCATCCTGTGGGCTGGACTACATACGGGGTTTTTTCCCATTGATCATCCAGCTTGTGGGCCCTTCTTTTCCGTTTCAGCACTACATCCCCAGGTTGGAAGGAACCGGCAGGCGCCTTCTTGTTGAAGCACTGCTCCTGTTGTCCCCGACTCCGGCACAAGTTCTTTTCAACATACTCCTGGACCTGTCGGTACTGTGTCCTCCGCCGAGTGTCCCATTCAGCTGTCGACAGGAGTGCTTCTGAAGCTTCCAAGCCCATTTCCAGATCCACTGGTTGCCGGCCGGGACGAGCTCTCATCAGGTATGCTGGAGTGCATTTCGTAGAGCTGGAAGGGATGTTGTTGTACATATCGACCAGGTCAGGTAGCTTCTCCAGCCACAGGTTCCGCTCTTCCAGTGGTAACGTCTTGAGGAGGCCCAGGACCAAGTGGTTCATCTTTTCACAAATGCCATTGGTTTGGGCGTGGTAAGGCGTGGTCCGGATTTTCTTGCAGCCGTACAACTGGCAGAATTCCTGGAATACCTCTGCTTCAAAGGCCGGACCCTGGTCGGTAAGCACCCTCTCCGGGTACCAATGCGGTCAACAGAAATAAGCCTGGAAAGCCTTAGCAGCGGTGCGGCCGGTTAAGTCCTTAACTGGGACAACCACCAGGAACCTCGAGTAGTGGTCTACGATGGTCAGAGCGTAGGTGTACCCACTTCGGCTGGGGGTGAGCTTTACATGGTCAAGGGCAACCAGCTCCAGCGGTTGGTGTGTAATGATCGGGTGTAGGGGTGCCTTCTGGCTGGCCTCGTCCTTCCTTCTCAATGCGCAAGGGCCACATTCTCGGCACCAGGCCTCCACAGATTCCCGCATTCCACTCCAATAGAACCGCTCTCTTAACAACATCTCTAGCTTCTTCCACCCGAAGTGCACTGCACCATCATGGTATGCTTGCAGGACGGTGGGCACTTTAGCCTGGGGAATCACCAGCTGGCGGATCTTCTCGTGAGTCTTTGGATTAATCAGCTCGCGATACAACTTCCCCTGGTGTAGGTATAGCCGGGTCCGTTCTTGCCACAGACGTTGGGCTTCGGCAGGGGCAGCAGGGTCTATCCCAGCAGAACCCTGTTCCACTAGAGTCTTGACCAGGCGGACAGCAGGTGCCTGGTCCTGAGCTTCCTGCCAGTCCTGTCGGGGCAGCGGATCCAGGTTCACCCGTTGTTGGTAGACGTGCACCTTCTCAGTGAATGGCCGGGGTTGGGGGCGACACCTTCCGCACCAACCACATGTCCTAGGTACTGCACTCTGGGTTTCAGCAGATGACACTTTGAGGGCTTCAACTTCATCCCATACTTGGCAAGGGACGCGAACACCTCGGCTAGGTGCTCCAGGTGGGCTTCATACGTCTGTGAGTACACAATCACATCATCCAAGTACAGCAAAACGGTCCCATAGGCAGTCTTCTCTCGGTCCTCCGGTGCCACGGCCACCTGCCAGTACCCGCTGGTGAGGTCAAGGGTGGAGAAGTAGTTAGCGGTTCTCAGCGAGGCCAGGGACTCTTTGATGCGGGGCAGAGGGTAAGCATCCTTATGCGTTATCTGGTTAATCTTCCGGTAATCCACTCACATCCGCATGGTGCCATCCTTCTTCTTAACCAGCACCAACGGAGCGGCCCAGGGACTACAGCTGTCCCTAATAACCTCTGCCTCCTTCATGTTCCTCAACATGTCTTTGGCGCATTGGTAGTGCGCAGGGGGAATAGGCCTGTATCTCTCTTTAATAGGGGAGTGTGTACCGGTAGGGATGTGGTGTTGAACCCCTTTAATCTGCCCAAAATCTAGAGGGTGCTTGCTAAAAACCCGCTCATACTCCTGTACCACCCGGTATACCCCTTCCTTGTGGTGTATGGGGGTATCATCAGTGCCGACATGTAGCTCTCGATACCACTCGCCTAACTCCCCCAGGGATGAGTGGGAACCGGCAGCAGGCGGTGTGACCGGGGGAACGGCTTCATGGATCGTGTGGGGATCTAGAGTGAACAATTTGGTAAGGGTAGCGTACCGGGTGGTGCATGAATGCACACATATTGGTTTTATAATCTTATTGTATTACTTTATATTCTTATTTCACTTGTGCATATCTCCACCATAATCCTGGCTAAGAAATATAGCTTTTTTTGGGGTACACAGGTAGTAAGGTCTTCTTTCTATTTCTTTAGGGGTGATATAGCCTGGTGGAACTCTAGACCTCTAACATTATATATGCACCCTTTTTCTTTATGGTTCTTGGACACCTTATAACATTCTTCCATACATATATATCTTTCTCATAAATTATAAATAATTAGGCATTTTTATATATTTTATTTACATTTTCATAAATAACTTTTTACAAAGCATGGGGGACATTCTCACATACATATAATTTTCATGTACGCATTCTGAAAATTTACGCATAAACCGTACACACTCCTTTTTGTAACAATTTCTATAACTCATTCGCTGAACTCTCATCCCGGATATTCATTCTTACACCGAATTTCCTGTTATAACACAACATTCATGATTTTTATTCAATTTATTTTTATTTTTTAGGTTTATTAGTAGTGATGAGCGAGTACTAAAAAGCTCGGGTGCTCGAAGCTCGGGCCGAGCCTCCCAAGATACTCGTGTACTCGGCCCGAGCACCGAGCCCAATGTTATCCTATGGGAGACCCGAGTATTTTTGTGAAATGACCACCGGCAGCATGTAGAAACCCTAAAAATGGCACAAAAGTCTCCGAAGAGTGCTCAAATGACATGGCAACAGCATGGGGAAGACCCCTTGAAGCATTTATCACTCAAAAGTCACAGCTGTGAATAATTTTGTCCACGTTTTACGCCATTTTTACGGACTCACCAGAAAACCTTCCAAAATGACACCAAAATGATTTTTCATAGCGGAAATGTTAAGGGCACATACCCAATAGTGAGATAGAGCTAATGTATGTTACTTTTTGAGATCAATACATGAAAGATTTTACGTAAAACATTGTGTGGCACTCCGATGTCCCTGAGAAGAGACGTACATAAAGGCCTCTGAGTCTAATGTGCCCATTTTGAGGAACTGAGTCTTTGTAGTATTTTCCTTTGCCAGGGCAGTCCAAAATTGTGAGGTTCACCAATGCCCCTGCATACAGACGTGCATGATGGCCTGTAAACCTGAAGTGCCCATTGTAAGGAAGTGGGTCTATTGTAGTATAGCCCTTAGGCAGGGCAGCCAAAAATTGGGAGGCTCCACGTTGTCCCTGGATAGAGACGTGCATGAGGGCCTCAAAACATTAAGTGTCCAGTGTCAGGAAGTGGGTGTATTATAGTATAGCCCTTAGGCAGGGCAGCCAAAAATTGGGAGGCTCCACGTTGTCCCTGGATAGAGACGTGCATGAGGGCCTGTAAACCTGAAGTGCCCATTGGAAGGAAGTGGGTCTTTTGTAGTATAGCCCTTTGGCAGGGCAGCCAAAAATTGGGAGGCTCCACGTTGTCCCTGGATAGAGACGTGCATGAGGGCCTGTAAACCTGAAGTGCCCATTGGAAGGAAGTGGGTCTTTTGTAGTATAGCCCTTTGGCAGGGCAGCCAAAAATTGGGAGGCTCCACGTTGTCCCTGGATAGAGACATGCATGAGGGCCTCAAAACATTAAGTGTCCATTGTCAGGAAGTGGGTGTATTATAGTATAGCCCTTAGGCAGGGCAGCCAAAAATTGGGAGGCTCCACGTTGTCCCTGGATAGAGACGTGCATGAGGGCCTGTAAACCTGAAGTGCCCATTGGAAGGAAGTGGGTCTTTTGTAGTATAGCCCTTTGGCAGGGCAGCCAAAAATTGGGAGGCTCCACGTTGTCCCTGGATAGAGACGTGCATGAGGGCCTCAAAACATTAAGTGTCCATTGTCAGGAAGTGGGTGTATTATAGTATAGCCCTTTGGCAGGGCAGCCAAAAATTGGGAGGCTCCACGTTGTCCCTGGATAGAGACGTGCATGAGGGCCTCAAAACATTAAGTGTCCATTGTCAGGAAGTGGGTGTATTATAGTATAGCCCTTAGGCAGGGCAGCCAAAAATTGGGAGGCTCCACGTTGTCCCTGGATAGAGACGTGCATGAGGGCCTCAAAACATTAAGTGTCCATTGTCAGGAAGTGGGTCTTTTGTAGTATAGCCCTTTGGCAGGGCAGCCAAAAATTGGGAGGCTCCACGTTGTCCCTGGATAGAGACGTGCATGAGGGCCTCAAAACATTAAGTGTCCATTGTCAGGAAGTGGGTGTATTATAGTATAGCCCTTAGGCAGGGCAGCCAAAAATTGGGAGGCTCCACGTTGTCCCTGGATAGAGACGTGCATGAGGGCCTCAAAACATTAAGTGTCCATTGTCAGGAAGTGGGTCTTTTGTAGTATAGCCCTTTGGCAGGGCAGCCAAAAATTGGGAGGCTCCACGTTGTCCCTGGATAGAGACGTGCATGAGGGCCTCAAAACATTAAGTGTCCATTGTCAGGAAGTGGGTGTATTATAGTATAGCCCTTTGGCAGGGCAGCCAAAAATTGGGAGGCTCCACGTTGTCCCTGCATAGAGACGTGCATGAGGGCCTCAAAACATTGTTCCCATTGCAAAGGAGCGGGTCTCCTGTCGTTGTAATGTCCATTCTGCAAAGAATGGGCGAAAAAATTTACCACTGGGGGTATACCTGAAACAAAGGCCTAACTCTTGTAACGGTCATCATGGTGGCGCATGAGGAGAAGGAGGAGCAGTCCAGCGATTATCCAAAGTCCAGAAGTGTGTACCCATGGGTGACTGGAGGTACATGGCAAATTCCCGTTACAAACTTTAAATTCCGCTCTCATTTGCTGGTGGTGTGGTGAAGTCTGGCCCAATCCAACCCTTGTTCATCTTGATCAGAGTCAGCCTGTCAGCATTTTCAGTTGACAGGCGGGTGCGTTTATCTGTAATGATTCCACCTGCGGCACTAAAAACACGCTCTGACAAAACGCTAGCGGCAGGGCAGGCCAGGACTTCCAAGGCGTAGAGAGCCAATTCATGCCACGTGTCCACCTTGGATACCCAATAATTGTAAGGCACAGAGGAATGTCGGAGTACAGTTGTTCGATCTGCAAGGTACTCCTTGAGCATCTGGGCAAACTTAGGATTTCTTGTGGCACTACCCCGCACCTCAGGGGCTGTGGTACGTGAGGGGCTGAGAAAACTGTCCCACATCTTAAAGACTGTTCCCCTACCTCTGGCGGATTGGACTTGTGCCTCTCTCGGCTGTACGCCTTGGTTGTCCACTGATTCCTGACCTATGCCGCTAGCGTTTTGTGAGGGGAATGCTTTGCCTACTTCCGTGACTATGGCCTTCCGGAACTGCTGCATTTTGGTTGACCTCTCCGCCTCGGGAATAAGAGACATAAAGTTCTCCTTGTAGCGTGGGTCTAACAGTGTTACCAACCAGTAATGATTGTCGGCCAAGATGTTCTTAAAGCGAGGGTCACGAGACAGGCAGCTTACCATAAAGTCAGCCATGTGCGCCAGACTCTTAACAGCCAGGACTTCAGTAGCCTGACCAACACGTTGACTGAACATGCTGTCCTCCTCCTCCTCCTCCTCCTCCTCATCTACCCTGTCCTCTGGCCAGCCACGCTGAACCGAGGATATGACTGGTGTGCATGTCATATCCTCAATTTGGCCGGAGATTTGCTCCATGTCTTCATCCTCCTCCTCGTCATAGTCCTCCACTGCACGTTGTGATGAGACGAGGCTGGGCTGTGTGTTATCACCCACACCCACTACTGTTTCTTGCTGCAACTCATCGCGCTCCGCCTGCAATGCATCATGTTTGGTTTTGAGCAGAGACCGTTTTAGAAGGCAGAGTAGCGGTATGGTGACGCTAATAATGGCGTCATCTTATACCTTTATGATGTTATTGTTTATTCTAAAGCAAACAAGATTTTAGGGTGTATAAAAAGGGAGATTAGATCCGGTGATCCCAACGTATTGTTAACCCTCTATAAATCACTTGTAAGGCCACATCTGGAATATGGGGTAAAGTCCTGAGCAGGTTGATAACCATTGGTTTGAGCATGGTAGGGTGTAGTGCGCATCTTCCTGCATCCGCCATAACCTTCCCTTAGGATATACTGTGCCCTTATCAGATTGGTTGTACAAGGTTGCTTCTCTTATTGGATGGATTTCAAGCTGCATGGATAATGTTCATTTAAATGATGTGGATAGAAAGACTGAAGATATCTACATGTAGTCTGAAATCCATCATGAATCAATACTATTTTACACAGTCATAAGCAGCCCATGGGCATTCACCTGCATTCAAACCAATAACAGCTCATAGACCAGACAATCCATCTACCACTGGACCAAAGACAGGAAGTTAAATCCACTGCCTGCGGTAACCAACTTAATCCTATAGGCTACTCACACAACAAACCCAACAGAAAGGAAAAAAACATGGCTTCGATTATCCATCCAATGAAAACGCATAACCATTGTGAGCCATTGGACAATGCAATTGGACACTTGGTGACATGGTGCACGGCCCAATGAATCAAGTCTTTACTTCATATTCACGGTTTAAGCCCTTGGGTTCTAATGTGCCCAGAGTACATATCCAGAAAGATTCTCTTTCTTTGAGCTAAACACAAGTCAACAATACATTGTAAGCAGATTCTATTACCAGTCCCACACCATTTTGTGACGCATAATCACACAGTGATCCAATTAAGATTCCAAGTCATCGAACATGTCCAAGCCATACGCAGAGGAGGCAATAGAATTAGGAAGCTCAAAGAAAGGGAATCTTTCTGGATATATACTCTGGGCACATTGGAACCCAAAGGCTTAAACCATGAATATGAAGTACAGACTTGATTCATTGGGCCATGCATGGACATAATGGACATAATTCTAATAGGCAGGACAGGTAATAAGGAGCACAAGTTATATGCTAAAATGTGTTGTGTGACAAGACAGACACAGGAAAGGACATGATAACAGGTGTAGGGACCAACAAGGTGAGACAAGGGGTATCAGGATAGGGTCAAGTAGGTATGAATGTAGTAATGGGGCAGGCATAGAGAATTGTATGTGAATGTGAATTACAATAAATCACTAAGGAAAGGAATATGTGAGTGTGTGCCTAATGTAAACTAATATTGTACTGGCAAAATTATAGATGGAAAGGGAGAAGGGGAGGGGGGAGAGAGGAGGCTGTAATTGACTACAAGGGTATGAGTTATGAGTGATCATAGGGATAGTGTTACATAAGTGGAAATACCTATGGAGGACCGGATGTGTAAGCGCATACCTTATACAAACCTATAGAGTGCTGATGGGTGAGAGTGTGATGTTAGATATAAGACATCCTATAGTGAATAGTGAGCCGTAATCAAGTGCAACAGGGATATTTCACGTGACTATGGGAACCTGGAAGGTAAAGAAAGGGGAGAAAAAACTGTTAGACAAGGTAATCAGACATAATGTAACCAGTTGATCAGACATGATCACCTGGTTTGAGACCCCCTGCCTTACACTATATAGATATCATGTTCATTCCCCATCTATCTTGCTCAGGAGAGCATCTCCCTCCCCCGGCACCAAGAGCAGCTCATACTGAATTGTTACATTGACTAGTAACACTGCACACAGAAATGCACCTTAATATTCCACTGTTAACCCTTTCCTCCCAGCAGTAACACACAACTCCTCACCTTGATATCATGGTGATTTATGGTCAGAATGACTTCAATGCGATCAGTGATTTCTATTCTAGCTCTGCTCACATAGATTTTATATCCACACTCAACTATAGGCCGTTCTTCATATTTTGGGGGCTTTTAGTCAGATATACTAGTTTGTGCCTGTATAGTATTGGTGTAGATGGGAGTGTAGGGCATGGGTTACATGGCACTGTGGTGGAATACTGATGGGAGGTATTGGTGCTGTGTTTGATGCTTCTACTGGGTATTTTCCTACAAATACTGGAACAGCTCACTGCTTAGAATGATCCATCCCAGCTCTATAATATATTATATATACCCCACAATGCAGGCTCACACACACATTTGTCTCAAGTGTGTTGTAGGGACACAGATACAGTCTTGGTCATGTGACTAAAGGCTACTTTACACACTGCGATATCGGTCCCGATATCGCTAGTGTGGGTACCCGCCCCCATCTGTTGCGCGACACGGGCAAATCGCTGCCCATGCCGCACAACACCGACCAGACCCGTCACACATACTTACCTGCCCGGCAACGTCGCTGTGTCCGGCGAACCGCCTCCTTTCTAAGGGGGCGGTCCGTGCGGCGTCACAGCGACGTCACTGAGCGACCGCCCAATAGCAGCGGAGGGGCGGAGATGAGTGGCCGGAACATCCCGCCCACCTCCTTCCTTCCTCATAGCGGCTGGGAGGCAGGTAAGGAGAGGTTCCTCGTTTCTGCGGTGTCACACGGAGCGATGTGTGCTACCGCAGGAGCGACGAACTACATCGTTACTGCTGCAGTAACGATAATCGAGAATGGAGACCCATGTCACCGATGAGCGATTTTGCACGTTTTTGCAACGATGCAAAATCGCTCATCGGTATCACACGCAGCAACATCGCTAATACGGCTGGATGTGCGTCACAAATTCCGTGACCCCAACGACTCCGCATTAGCGATGTCGCAGCGTGTAAAGCCCCCTTTAGTGGGAGTGGTGTACAGGGTCTTAGCAGTAAAGAGTATTCCATATTTCTGCCAGATACCCACAGAGATATTGAAATCTGAAAAAAGAGACTTCTGCTCATTGAAGGTAAGAACTGCTCACATAGCGTTCAACTCCACAGCAAACGAGTGTTCTAGCACTGGCATCTCAGCAGGGATATTCCCCTACTACACATGTGTGTCTAGGTCACTGTGACAGTTTACAGGACATAACTCAGGGCACCTAGACAGAAGGCAGAGGGACTACTTTCTATTTCTGGTGTAGAGCTTAGTACAATATATATATATTTATACTATTACATGGGACACATGTACCTTGTATTACCATTATTCGCTGTATATGAACCCCTTTTCTCCGGGCATTATTTGTCTATAGCATTTTTCACGAACCTGAGGCAACTGAGAACCCTTCAGTGAAGGAATTCCACTAACCCTCACAATACCTACCAGGGGCCTCCCTGCAGTAACTCAGGTAGTTGTACCCATTCTCTTTCCGCATTCTATGTGTTCTTCTTCTTTCTTCTTTTTTTTCTTTTTTCTTCTTTTTATTTCTATCATGTAGTTCAGGGGTTTATAGATATATGTCCTGCATCTCATATTTCCTTTAGTGGTGCTTCTTACCCATTCTCATATCATTTACCCTAGTATTTCATGATCCTGAGGCGACTGAGAACCCTTTAATAAAGGAATCCTTTTTCACCTGAATTGTCAAGTGATACTTACCAGTGACTATCACGTAATGTTACAGGTAGTTCCATTTTCTTCCTCTTCTTTCTCTCCTTTCTTCTTTGTCACACGGTCCATTGTGTTATAGCCCACGTGTCATGATAACACTTGTACCATCTTTTCATTTAGATTCCACCTACAATTATTTACCGATTCCAGTTCTGGAATAGGCTTTCATCATCTACTCACTAGAATTCTCAAGTTCATAAGGTACTGAGACATATACATGTTCACACCATTATAAAGAACAAAGTATAAACATTGAGGTTTTTCTCACACCCATGTTCCTGTGTTCTTTGATATGATATGTGTTCATTTCCTTCACTATATAGGATTGCAAGTTTTCCATTTGTACCTTAATGGCAATGACGCTATACAATTGAACACATATCATCCTGTTATCCATATAGGTGTGTATTTACCTGCTTGACTATTTTTGGTTGTTTGATCCAGAATGTTTCTCCAGATAGGTCATGTGGAAATTTTCTTTCCTCAGTACAAATGTTTTCACTATGGCTTTGGAAAATTTTTTTGTATGTGCATCATGGTCATTTGACCCATTGTACTCTCAAGTAGCAATATATTGTACTGTTATGTTGTACTATGTACTAATTACGTGTTTATATGGTTTTGTAACCCTTTATGATCTTAGATAACTTTATCCTTGATAAAGACCTAAAAACAAGCTCGAAACGTTGGATGAATTATCCTTTTGCACAAATAAAGAATTTTCAGCATTCTAAGAGTTCTTTTCTTACGTTATTGATCACTATAGTGTGCCAGAGCTATTTCTATTGAATTGACTCTTATTTTTTCTGAGCACCTGCTATATACACAGTGAGCCAGACATATTCAATTTTCATTCAGAAGGCAGAGGGAAGCCTTAGCAGCTGAGCCTATATCTTGGCTTGTGAGCATTAGAACAGGCCGGCGATTACAGGGTAACATGAAAAATGTCCAGCTTGCATTATGACTAGAACATGACAATATCCTTTTAAGTACTAACCTATGATGCGTTCCTAAGTAGTTGATGTTATATGTTCTACATTTCATTTTCTGCATACTTTCCAAGTAGTAGAATTTGCTTTGATATAGGCAACTGGATTTTCACAATGAAAAGGCAAAGGATAACGCCCGAAAAAGACGCCATACATTATGTCAGTGCCATCACTGACAAACCTGGATTGACCATGAAATACATCAATCCCCTTAAAGGTGAGTTAAAACAAGTTTTAACTAAATTGCCTTAATATTGTCATGCATTAGAATGACTGTCTTAGGTAATGATAAATATTTTCTACAGGAAGAGGAGTGTTTGCTGAAACTGAAATCGAAAAAGGGAGTTTTGTTGCAGAATATCGAGGTGAGCTCACGTATGCACTTACGATGGTAGACAACTACTCGAGATTTATGGTTGTGGTACAAGTCAAAGATCTAATGGCCCATACTGCAGCGAAGGTCTTCCAAGCACACTTATGCAGACCTCATGGCTACTCAGAGAGAGTCCTCACAGATCAAGGCACTGCCTTTGAAGCGGAAATCTTCAAGGACTTCTGCAGCTTTTACCGATGCAGGAAGATGCGTACTACACCCTACCATGCTCAAACCAATGGTTATCAACCTGCTCAGGACTTTACCCCATATTCCAGATGTGGCCTTACAAGTGATTTATAGAGGGGTAACAATACGTTGGGATCATCGGATCTAATCTCCCTTTTTATACACCCTAAAATCTTGTTTGCGTTAGAATAAACAATAACATCATAAAGGTATAGCAGTACCGTTTCAAAGTTTCGGTGTCCCAAGCAGCATTCCATCAGCCTCTGGAAGGTTCCTGGCAAATTGCACAGCTCGAAGGGCATGCTTTTGAACTCGCAGAGACCCATCGGGGTGGCAAAGGCGGTCTTCTCCCGGTCTGCCTCAGCAACGGACACTTGCCAATAGTGACTAGTGAGATCAAGGGTAGAAAAATAATTTGCAGTTGTCAATGCAGCTAGCTATTCCTCAATACAGGGGAGTGGTGCTGTCCTTCTTCTTTAACAGGACCAACGGAGCTGCCCAGAGGCTACAACTGTCACGGATAACCCCAGCCTCCTTCATGTTGCTCAACATGTCCTTGGTACACTGGTAATGTGCAGGTAGATTTGGCTTATATCTCTCTTTGATGGGTGGGTGTGCACTTGTGGGGATGTAGTGTTTGACCCCTTTTATTTTTCAAAAGTCTAGCGGATGTTTGCTGAAGACTTGCTCGTATTCTTGCACTAGCCTGTAGACCCCCTTCTTGTGATGTGAAGGTGTGGAGTCAGTGCCTACGTGTAATTCCTTACACCACTCCTCTGGCTGACTTGGTGAGCTGTCACTGAATGGGTGGGCTGAAGCAATGGTGGATGCTGCTGTTTGGATAGCATGTGTATCTACTGAGAACAGCTTATCAATGGTGGCAAATCGGAGCAGCTTAATCTTTTGCTCTCCGCAGTTCAACACTCTCATGGGCACTCTTCCCTTCCATATTAATGAATAAAACTATGATGTAAATAGCATATAGATACCCCACAAATGCAGATAAAAGTAGGTTATGGGAAAAGGGGGAAGAGAGAAACAGGAAAATAGTGGAATAAAGTATACCTTCCAGGTGGGAGAGGAAATGGCAGCACAGCCAGTGGAGGTGAAGCAAGGGGAGCCTGCAACTAAAGAGTTGAGAGCGTTATCACATGGTGACTGAGCCTGATTGTAACGGGAGCATAGAGGTGCCGATCCTGTCTTACCTGCGTTGGTGTAGAAGTGGGTGTCCTGTGGTGGAGTCAGCTATGTGCAGTGGTGGCCGTGGGTTCTTTTATGTGCGACCGTAGTAATAGCTGTGCCCACTTCCTGTATGGGAGTGGAATGCAGTGAGGCTAATGGAACGCACGCCTGCGCATTTGTGTTTAACGTCGCGCATGTGCAGAACGGAGAAAAGGCTGCGCTCACTTCCTAATGAAAGGGAGTGAGACGCAGCTGGGAAGGGAAGGGAAAAGATTAGGGTTTGGGGATGATGAAAGGGCTTTCTACGGGCAAGGATGGCAAAGGGTGGCAGTGACGGAAAGTCAGGCAGATGGTCCTGTCCTGTCCTGTCCGTCCGTCTTTTTGTATCATGAATTGGAAAGACTGCAAGGGGGAGGGGAGGTGCTTGTGCCCAAAAGGAGGAGTTATTCAGATTCATTGCAGTGGGCGGCGGCTGCAAAAAGCACCATTCTCCTTGTTTTTGCTCTGCAAAACAGCCTTTTCAAGGGTTTGGCTTGGGTGACAAAATGTCTTCTGTAGGCGTGGGTTTGTCTCCCTCTCCCTAAGATGTGTCCGGTATAGGCCAGGGTGCCACTCAAGGCCGTAACCAATTCGGGTTATAGCTTCTCGGCCTTTTGGCTAAGATCAAGTGTAGTTTCGGAGGACGCTACCTTGGTCGGTACTGGAAGGTGCCTGGGATTGCACGTCTGCCGGCCTTGAGGGAGTGTGTGCGCCTTCTGGTGACACATAGCCCTCTTGTGCCTGGACGGTTCCCAGGCAACGGGAGGCGATCACCTTTGTTATTTTGAAGTCCTACTGATAAACAGAAAAAAAATGAAAATCCAGTTGCCTATATCAAAGCAAATTCTACTACTTGTAAAGTATGCAGAAAATGAAATGTAGAACATATAACATCAACTGCTTAGGAACGCATCATAGGTTAGTACTTAAAAGGATATTGTCATGTTCTAGTCATAATGCAAGCTGGACATTTTTCATGTTACCCTGTAATCGCCGGCCTGTTCTAATGCTCACAAGCCAAGATATAGGCTCAGCTGCTAAGGCTTCCCTCTGCCTTCTGAATGAAAATTGAATATGTCTGGCTCACTGTGTATATAGCAGGTGCTCAGAAAAAATAAGAGTCAATTCAATAGAAATAGCTCTGGCACACTATAGTGATCAATAACGTAAGAAAAGAACTCTTAGAATGCTGAAAATTCTTTATTTGTGCAAAAGGATAATTCATCCAACGTTTCGAGCTTGTTTTTAGGTCTTTATCAAGGATAAAGTTATCTAAGATCATAAAGGGTTACAAAACCATATAAACACGTAATTAGTACATAGTACAACATAACAGTACAATATATTGCTACTTGAGAGTACAATGGGTCAAATGACCATGATGCACATACAAAAAAATTTTCCAAAGCCATAGTGAAAACATTTGTACTGAGGAAAGAAAATTTCCACATGACCTATCTGGAGAAACATTCTGGATCAAACAACCAAAAATAGTCAAGCAGGTAAATACACACCTATATGGATAACAGGATGATATGTGTTCAATTGTATAGCGTCATTGCCATTAAGGTACAAATGGAAAACTTGCAATCCTATATAGTGAAGGAAATGAACACATATCATATCAAAGAACACAGGAACATGGGTGTGAGAAAAACCTCAATGTTTATACTTTGTTCTTTATAATGGTGTGAACATGTATATGTCTCAGTACCTTATGAACTTGAGAATTCTAGTGAGTAGATGATGAAAGCCTATTCCAGAACTGGAATCGGTAAATAATTGTAGGTGGAATCTAAATGAAAAGATGGTACAAGTGTTATCATGACACGTGGGCTATAACATAATGGACCGTGTGACAAAGAAGAAAGGAGAGAAAGAAGAGGAAGAAAATGGAACTACCTGTAACATTACGTGATAGTCACTGGTAAGTATCACTTGACAATTCAGGTGAAAAAGGATTCCTTTATTAAAGGGTTCTCAGTCGCCTCAGGATCATGAAATACTAGGGTAAATGATATGAGAATGGGTAAGAAACACCACTAAAGGAAATATGAGATGCAGGACATATATCTATAAACCCCTGAACTACATGATAGAAATAAAAAGAAGAAAAAAGAAAAAAAAGAAGAAAGAAGAAGAACACATAGAATGCGGAAAGAGAATGGGTACAACTACCTGAGTTACTGCAGGGAGGCCCCTGGTAGGTATTGTGAGGGTTAGTGGAATTCCTTCACTGAAGGGTTCTCAGTTGCCTCAGGTTCGTGAAAAATGCTATAGACAAATAATGCCCGGAGAAAAGGGGTTCATATACAGCGAATAATGGTAATACAAGGTACATGTGTCCCATGTAATAGTATAAATATATATATATGCTCTACACCAGAAATAGAAAGTAGTCCCTCTGCCTTCTGTCTAGGTGCCCTGAGTTATGTCCTGTAAACTGTCACAGTGACCTAGACACACATGTGTAGTAGGGGAATATCCCTGCTGAGATGCCAGTGCTAGAGCACTCGTTTGCTGTGGAGTTGAACGCTATGTGAGTAGTTCTTACCTTCAATGAGCAGAAGTCTCTTTTTTCAGATTTCAATATCTCTGTGGGTATCTGGCAGAAATATGGAATACTCTTTACTGCTAAGACCCTGTACACCACTCCCACTAAAGGGGGCTTTACACGCTGCGACATCGCTAATGCGGAGTCGTTGGGGTCACGGAATTTGTGACGCACATCCGGCCGCATTAGCGATGTTGCTGCGTGTGATACCGATGAGCGATTTTGCATCGTTGCAAAAACGTGCAAAATCGCTCATCGGTGACATGGGTCTCCATTCTCGATTATCGTTACTGCAGCAGTAACGATGTAGTTCGTCGCTCCTGCGGTAGCACACATCGCTCCGTGTGACACCGCAGAAACGAGGAACCTCTCCTTACCTGCCTCCCAGCCGCTATGAGGAAGGAAGGAGGTGGGCGGGATGTTCCGGCCACTCATCTCCGCCCCTCCGCTGCTATTGGGCCGTCGCTCAGTGACGTCGCTGTGACGCCGCACGGACCGCCCCCTTAGAAAGGAGGCGGTTCGCCGGACACAGCGACGTCGCCGGGCAGGTAAGTATGTGTGACGGGTCTGGTCGGTGTTGTGCGGCATGGGCAACGATTTGCCCGTGTCGCGCAACAGATGGGGGCAGGTACCCACACTAGCGATATCGGGACCGATATCGCAGTGTGTAAAGTAGCCTTTAGTCACATGACCAAGACTGTATCTGTGTCCCTACAACACACTTGAGACAAATGTGTGTGTGAGCCTGCATTGTGGGGTATATATAATATATTATAGAGCTGGGAAGGATCATTCTAAGCAGTGAGCTGTTCCAGTATTTGTAGGAAAATACCCAGTAGAAGCATCAAACACAGCACCAATACCTCCCATCAGTATTCCACCACAGTGCCATGTAACCCATGCCCTACACTCCCATCTACACCAATACTATACAGGCACAAACTAGTATATCTGACTAAAAGCCCCCAAAATATGAAGAACGGCCTATAGTTGAGTGTGGATATAAAATCTATGTGAGCAGAGCTAGAATAGAAATCACTGATCGCATTGAAGTCATTCTGACCATAAATCACCATGATATCAAGGTGAGGAGTTGTGTGTTACTGCTGGGAGGAAAGGGTTAACAGTGGAATATTAAGGTGCATTTCTGTGTGCAGTGTTACTAGTCAATGTAACAATTCAGTATGAGCTGCTCTTGGTGCCGGGGGAGGGAGATGCTCTCCTGAGCAAGATAGATGGGGAATAAACATGATATCTATATAGTGTAAGGCAGGGGGTCTCAAACCAGGTGATCATGTCTGATCAACTGGTTACATTATGTCTGATTACCTTGTCTAACAGTTTTTTCTCCCCTTTCTTTACCTTCCAGGTTCCCATAGTCACGTGAAATATCCCTGTTGCACTTGATTACGGCTCACTATTCACTATAGGATGTCTTATATCTAACATCACACTCTCACCCATCAGCACTCTATAGGTTTGTATAAGGTATGCGCTTACACATCCGGTCCTCCATAGGTATTTCCACTTATGTAACACTATCCCTATGATCACTCATAACTCATACCCTTGTAGTCAATTACAGCCTCCTCTCTCCCCCCTCCCCTTCTCCCTTTCCATCTATAATTTTGCCAGTACAATATTAGTTTACATTAGGCACACACTCACATATTCCTTTCCTTAGTGATTTATTGTAATTCACATTCACATACAATTCTCTATGCCTGCCCCATTACTACATTCATACCTACTTGACCCTATCCTGATACCCCTTGTCTCACCTTGTTGGTCCCTACACCTGTTATCATGTCCTTTCCTGTGTCTGTCTTGTCACACAACACATTTTAGCATATAACTTGTGCTCCTTATTACCTGTCCTGCCTATTAGAATTATGTCCATTATGTCCATGCATGGCCCAATGAATCAAGTCTGTACTTCATATTCATGGTTTAAGCCTTTGGGTTCCAATGTGCCCAGAGTATATATCCAGAAAGATTCCCTTTCTTTGAGCTTCCTAATTCTATTGCCTCCTCTGCGTATGGCTTGGACATGTTCGATGACTTGGAATCTTAATTGGATCACTGTGTGATTATGCGTCACAAAATGGTGTGGGACTGGTAATAGAATCTGCTTACAATGTATTGTTGACTTGTGTTTAGCTCAAAGAAAGAGAATCTTTCTGGATATGTACTCTGGGCATATTAGAACCCAAGGGCTTAAACCGTGAATATGAAGTAAAGACTTGATTCATTGGGCCGTGCACCATGTCACCAAGTGTCCAATTGCATTGTCCAATGGCTCACAATGGTTATGCGTTTTCATTGGATGGATAATCGAAGCCATGTTTTTTTCCTTTCTGTTGGGTTTGTTGTGTGAGTAGCCTATAGGATTAAGTTGGTTACCGCAGGCAGTGGATTTAACTTCCTGTCTTTGGTCCAGTGGTAGATGGATTGTCTGGTCTATGAGCTGTTATTGGTTTGAATGCAGGTGAATGCCCATGGGCTGCTTATGACTGTGTAAAATAGTATTGATTCATGATGGATTTCAGACTACATGTAGATATCTTCAGTCTTTCTATCCACATCATTTAAATGAACATTATCCATGCAGCTTGAAATCCATCCAATAAGAGAAGCAACCTTGTACAACCAATCTGATAAGGGCACAGTATATCCTAAGGGAAGGTTATGGCTATAAAAGGGGACTTCTTGGAGTCACCAGGTTGTTGATGGATGTTGCATGATCTAGTCTAAGCTCTTAGGAGCTGGCTAGGGGATCAGAACCAGGATGCCTTGTGGACTCGGTCTAGGGACTTTGGCTTCAACTAGAGGATCACTTGGCTACATGGCTTCAATCTAGGGGCTCCAATTCCGATTGGAGATCATAACCGCAATCTAGGGATTTCGACTCCGGCTGCCAGGATTATACCATATCATCATACCAGAGACTACTTAAGGAAGAAACCCAGGTTGGACAATTTTGTCACCTGGCTACAGACTTTGCAGACCTCAGCCAGCTTCCTAAATCTGGCGCTATTCTATTGTCGGTGGGTGCCCGACAAATTACACAGCTATGTAAAATTTTGGTTTATGAAACTTCAAATCCAGTGACTGATTATTATGTTTTCTAATGTCCTGATTTAAAAAAAAAAATAAATATTTTTTTTTAACCATCAAATATTGATTTTGTACAATCCATGTGTGAAGTTACATACAAGTGACATGAACAAGAAAAATACTTATTGTAACCAAAAATATTCACAATTTTATATATAAAATACATTTATTTATTGTACAGTCATTCTGCAACTTTATTAGAAATTTATTCTTGCACTTTTTCCTTTTCTCTAGATCCCCCTTTTCTCTTATAGAAGGCCTGTGGATCTTCTCTGTGAAGCATCCGGCAATCATGTTCACGTTTCATTTACTTTGGTATCGTCGTTCCATCTCCTTGATATTCCGATGAAAACCTTCTTGTTCTTCCCACCAGCACCAAGGTTTTCAGACAAGTAGTCCAAATAGGAATGTAAAAAATGTAACTTCAAATTCATTAGACAACCCAAGGCTTTGAAACGTTTCAGCATGTTCTCCACGATGGACTTAAATTTTGATTCTTTGTTGTTACCTAGAAACGTATTTATTGCTTCTTTCAAAGAGTCCCAAGCCCTTTTTTCAACAGTTTTCATTATTGTTTAAAACACGTCATCCTTCATTCATGGGTTTCTGAATATCCGAACCCACAAAAATGCTTTTGTGCTGCCCCTGTGCCAGCAGCCGCCGTTGGTCGGATCCAGACCTTCTAAGAGAGTGGCTCGACCCGGGGGTCTCGCGGACATGTCGAATAAAAGGAGGAATGTAGATGTATGGGCTAGGCCGTATTAAGTTTGTGACGCCACCAACGGTGTGTGGTGAGGTGGGACACCACCGCTGCCGTTATGGGATACCCGGGAGAGATGTAGTGGCAGCTGGATGTTAACCCCTCCGTGTGTAGGGATGATTGCCCCGGGGCCCAGTGTCTTTGTGCAGGGTATGGTGATGGCAAGGGCCGGCGCGCCTGAGCAAGCAGGGGGATGTTTGGTTACTCACAGTAAATGAATCACACGAGTCTTTCGGTAAACCAAAGGTGCTGGTGGCCTGCCGCCCCGGCCGGTTGCATTCAGGTCCCCCACCCAGGCTGGTGGTCGCTGTCGCTGTCCTTTACTCTGCACTTGTTTTTGTGTATGGTGGACTGCCTGGTCTGGAACTCAGGAGTCCGCTCCCGGCTGGATATGGCCTAAGGAGCCGTGCCCGCAGGCGCTGGCCCGTGGGATCTAAGGGCCCTGGCGGTGGCCTTATCCCTATCAGTGGGCTGTTGTCTTCTTTGAGGGACTTTAGGTGGGATAGGACCTATAATCCTGCCCTCAATCATTTAATTAGCTAGGCCGCTGTTTTCGGTCCTGGCTTCAGGGTCCTAGGTGACTAGGGTTTCAGGTCGGCTGTGTGTTTCCTAAGTGAGGAAAGGTGTTGTGCGGGGGCCTATCTGTAACTACCTGGTTTTGCCAGGGCATCACACCTTCCTTCAGACTTGATTCTGACAGTCCCTGAAACTTGGTACACAGGTACTTAAACATCTCTCCTTCTTTCAGTAGCGCTTTCACAAACAGCTTCATCAGTCCAAGCTTACAGTGGAGTGGTGGCAAGAGAACTTTAGGTGGGATCAACTAAGCTTTATGCAACAATGTTCTTGAGTCCCGGTTACAAAGATGTTCTTGTTGGCCAATTTTTTTTGCTCCAGTGAAGAGTCCTAACCTGGCTTTCCAATTCACACAAAAAGCATGTGTTCTGCCTTCTTTTACGTAATGCTGTGAATCTCTAGCATACAGCTAAACCCTAGTTCACATTTCAAATAAACAGACTGTGGAGTTCAATAGCCTTGATTTATTAGCTGGTAACGTGAACTTGATTGCAGTATACATGGAATATACAGTGAATATAGGAATATCCAAGATGCAGTTGAAGACAGAATACGGTATATCCAAGATACTGTTTTATACGGGTAAAAACTATAACAAGAAAATGATTACAGTCAGTACAGTGTTAATACAGAGTTAACATAGCATAACAGTACATGAGATGCAGTTCTTACGAGAATGTAGGTGAAAGGTCACTGCATCTGCAATACATAGAAATCTTATCTAGACAAACAAGACAGGGATGACACTAAAGGTGTAGAAGTACAATGTACAATGCATTTACTACACTCTTCCATCTAGGATTCTATCACTAACACATGTAATTTGCTTTGCTCACCGGATTACACTAGGCAGGGGTGAATGTACAGAGAGGTAAGTCGGCATGTCCTTTCCTGACAAATCCAAAGAGAAAATGGCTGCAGGCTTCTTCTCAGCTCAGGGAGGCATTCCTTACCCAGAATACATTTAGCTTAAAGGGAAACTCAGCAATTCAAAAGAATAACAATGACCTCTAGGGGTTGTAACAGAAATTTTAATGAATGACTATTAGCAGGCTGCCATGAGGCAGAACAGCATGGGTATTTAATATATCCTCCTTGCTGCCCAAGAAGCAATGAGAACATTTTTAGACCACCACATATTGACCATCCATGCTCCTTGTAGTTAAGTTTCTTGAGAATAAAGTCTAAATTCTCACAGCTTTCTTCCAAGTGCATAGCATGTGTGACGCCCTGGACTAGCCAGGTAGTCACAAACACAAAATCACACACACCCCCTCCCCTGGATAGTCTACATCAGTCACACAAAATCCTTGTTGCCTCCTCCAGGGTCTGATGTCCACACCAGGTGGGGCGGAGCCAGGCGGTTGGCCCCACCCACCGAGGAGTTCACAGGCCTGGAGGCGGGAAAAAGCAGTTAGTTTAGTTTTGTAGTGGAAAGTGAGAGGACAGAAACTGTTAGTGTCTGGGTAGGAGCCCAGGCACTGTCAGCAAGGTCGGCAGACGGTGGTGGCCGTCTGCAGGAGGTGGTACAAGTCAGCTGAACCGTAGGACCGGGGACGGGCGGTGACCCGAAGGGAACTGAACCGGTGAGCGGATCTGTACCAAGCACAAAGGCAGGGCCATTGGACCCTGACCAGGCTAGGAGCCGCCGACAATGGTCAAATCCGAGAGTGACCGGAATCCCAGGGGTTCCCTAACACCCAAGACCCGACAGAAGGCAACCGTCCACACCGTGAGGATAAAAAGCCACCGCCATAGGCTAGAGATCCAAGGGCCAGCGCCTGCGGGCAAACGGGCTCCCTCGGTACGTACACCCCAGCCATCCAGCCTCCCCGTACCGCCACCGGGCCCCGGGATCACCAACCCCTACCCACGGAGGGGGAACCAACATCCTAGCTGCTCCCTGCCATCGCTCCCGGGATCCCCGTCACCAGCAGTGGTGGTGCCCATTATCACCACGACCTGTGGGTGACGTCACTAACTATCTCCCCAAACAAACCACCCCCTTTTCACTCGTGGGCGAGGAGCGCTGCTCGAGTCCCCGGATCTGGCCCTCCGCTCGAGCCACCGAGCAGCAGCAGCAGCAGAAGTCCCCGAACCCGAGCGTAGCGTGCGTGGCCCCTCTGCCCGCGACACATGCCCTACACACACTGAAGAATACTTACTGCCATTGAGCAGTAGCACAGCTTTCAGACTTTTTGGATGAAACAATGACGTGTCTCCACTCGCTCACATTGTACTTAATGTTACATTTTCCATCAGCACAGGAACATCGCTTGAATACACTAGAGCACCATCTTCAGAAAAGTATGGAGGGAATCTTTTCAGAATTCTAACCTTTTGGAAACCTATTGTCACGCTCTCCGGGTCCCCTGCTCTGCCCCCCGGCTCACCTGCCACGCTCCCCGGCTTCCCTGCTTCGCTCCCCGGCTCCTCTGGCAGACATCCCCCGCTCCACGGTCTCCAGCCTCCACCACCTGCGGTCCCCAGGCGGCCCGGTCCCCACTCCCGGCGCCCGTCGGCAGCCCTGCTCCAGGCCGGCTCCCCTGCTTCCTATACACCGCTCCCTGCCCTGGCTTCTGGCACCCGGGCCTCGCGCATGCGCATTAGGGCGCGCGCGCGGTCATTGACCCTCTCTTAAAGGGCCAGCGTCCACTGACAGGAAATTGAACACACAGGTACAGGGTATAAAGGGGTTTAATGTCCAAGTGGGCGGGGCCTGTTCTTCGTGTTTCCTAAGCTAGGAGTCAGGTCTCCTTGTGTCTCTGTGATATACTTACCTATCTCTCTTCTAGAGCCGCTCCTGCCTCGCCATCCGGTCCTGCCGATTCCCGAACCCCGAACGCTGACTATCTGCCATCCCGTCAGTCCGTACCATCTCTGATCCCTGTGGTGACCCGTCCTCTCGCTCCATCGGTTCCGGACTCTGCCTGACATCTCGGCCTCCGAACCTGAGCTCCGTCACCCGGACTACCATCAGTGACTCCGTGGTCCCAGGGACTTCTCCATTCCACTCTTTTGCACGGACTGTCCTGCTACCCGTAGTGCTCCGGCTACCGGACCCCTTGCCTTCATTAAGGTGTTCGGCCCAGTGGATCCACCTCCTGGGTCTGCCCGTCCACCTGGCCCTAACACCTATAGAATCAGTGTTTGTGAAAAAACTGTACGTGATGATATTTTTTCAATATTTTTACTGAGTCCAATGATCAAAAGTATGAAAAAAATCACATCTTTCAAAAATTTTTACCCTTGGAAACCTGTGTTATTATTACTATGCACGAGCCCTAAATTGTCTGAAAAACAACAAATATGCTGGTTGGATAGACCTTGACCCAACAATTCAACGGCCACAATTAAGGAGAAAAGTGCTAAGAGAGTTAAATTTGCCCCTGAAATAACCCATGATACGGGCCAAGGAGGGACACACCATTTTGATCCGAAAATAGCCCAACACCATGAGAGACGGGCAAATCCGTGAAAAGACAAAGTTCCAAGCTACAACTGACGCAGGATCTACAGCACATACGCCCATTGTAATTGTTCATGATTTCCGGCCACTACGCATTTCAGCCTTCAGGGACCTGGTAATTCGAATGCTATGTCCAGGAGTAGAGATGAGCGAACCGGTCCCGGTTCGGCTCGAGGTCGGTTCGCCGAACGGAGCTCCCGTTCGAGTTCGGCTCGTCGAACGTTCGACGAACCGAACTCGAGCCAATAGGAAACAATGGCAGGCAATCACAAACACAGTAAAACACCTAGAAAACACCCTCAAAGGTGTCCAAAAGGTGACAAACAACTCACAACACAACACAAACACATGGGAAAGTGACAAGGACATATACTCATGCGAAAACAAAACAGCTGGACAAGGAAAAAGAGGAGGACACACAGATATAGGCATGGCACGCCATTCTAAAATCATGTAAAACACCGCAAGGTGACTCCAAGCGGAGTCTCCCTTTTTTCCAAAAATTGGGCCCCACACACACCCACCCATTCAGTGGCAGCAGTTGTGCCCCAGTTGTACACTTCACAGCTACATTTGCATCAAGCACATTCAAAAATACGCTATTCTTAACCGTCCCCAGGATGACACCGGGGTAGGTAGCAAAGTCTTTCCTGATCCCAGCTCTGTTCATCTTGGCTTCAAGCACATTCAAAAATACGCCATTCTTATCCGTCCCCAGGATGACACCGGGGTAGGTAGATAAAGTTTTTGCTGACCATGACTTGTTCATCTTGGCTTCTTTTAAAAACACAGCAAGCAAGGGTTACTCCAAGCGGAGTCTCCCTTTTTTCCAAAAATTGGGCCACACAGACACCCACCCCATCAGTGGCAGCACTTGGGCCCTAGTTGCAAACAGGATGTTTTGATTTGCATCAAGCACATTCAAAAATACGCCATAATTAACCGTCCCCAGGATGACACCGGGGTAGGTAGCAAAGTCTTTCCTGATCCCAGCTCTGTTCATCTTGGCTTCTTTTAAAAACACAGCAAGCAAGGGTTACTCCAAGCGGAGTCTCCCTTTTTTCCAAAAATTGGGCCACACAGACACCCACCCCATCAGTGGCAGCACTTGGGCCCTAGTTGCAAACAGGATGTTTTGATTTGCATCAAGCACATTCAAAAATACGCCATAATTAACCGTCCCCAGGATGACACCGGGGTAGGTAGCAAAGTCTTTCCTGATCCCAGCTCTGTTCATCTTGGCTTCTTTTAAAAACACAGCAAGCAAGGGTTACTCCAAGCGGAGTCTCCCTTTTTTCCAAAAATTGGGCCACACAGACACCCACCCCATCAGTGGCAGCACTTGGGCCCTAGTTGCAAACAGGATGTTTTGATTTGCATCAAGCACATTCAAAAATACGCCATTCTTATCCGTCCCCAGGATGACACCGGGGTAGGTAGATAAAGTCTTTGCTGACCCATGACTTGTTCATCTTGGCTTCTTTTAAAAACACAGCAAGCAAGGGTTACTCCAAGCGGAGTCTCCCTTTTTTCCAAAAATTGGGCCACACAGACACCCACCCCATCAGTGGCAGCACTTGGGCCCTAGTTGCAAACAGGATGTTTTGATTTGCATCAAGCACATTCCAAAATTCGCCATAATTAACCGTCCCCAGGATGACACCGGGGTAGGTAGCAAAGTCTTTCCTGATCCCAGCTCTGTTCATCTTGGCTTCTTTTAAAAACACAGCAAGCAAGGGTTACTCCAAGCGGAGTCTCCCTTTTTTCCAAAAATTGGGCCACACAGACACCCACCCCATCAGTGGCAGCACTTGGGCCCTAGTTGCAAACAGGATGTTTTGATTTGCATCAAGCACATTCAAAAATACGCCATAATTAACCGTCCCCAGGATGACACCGGGGTAGGTAGCAAAGTCTTTCCTGATCCCAGCTCTGTTCATCTTGGCTTCTTTTAAAAACACAGCAAGCAAGGGTTACTCCAAGCGGAGTCTCCCTTTTTTCCAAAAATTGGGCCACACAGACACCCACCCCATCAGTGGCAGCACTTGGGCCCTAGTTGCAAACAGGATGTTTTGATTTGCATCAAGCACATTCAAAAATACGCCATAATTAACCGTCCCCAGGATGACACCGGGGTAGGTAGCAAAGTCTTTCCTGATCCCAGCTCTGTTCATCTTGGCTTCTTTTAAAAACACAGCAAGCAAGGGTTACTCCAAGCGGAGTCTCCCTTTTTTCCAAAAATTGGGCCCCACACACACCCACCCCTTCAGTGGCAGCAGTTGTGCCCCAGTTGTACACTTCACAGCTACATTTGCATCAAGCACATTCAAAAATACGCTATTCTTAACCGTCCCCAGGATGACACCGGGGTAGGTAGCAAAGTCTTTCCTGATCCCAGCTCTGTTCATCTTGGCTTCTTTTAAAAACACAGCAAGCAAGGGTTACTCCAAGCGCAGTCTCCCTTTTTTCCAAAAATTGGGCCACACAGACACCCACCCCATCAGTGGCAGCACTTGGGCCCTAGTTGCAAACAGGATGTTTTGATTTGCATCAAGCACATTCAAAAATACGCCATAATTAACCGTCCCCAGGATGACACCGGGGTAGGTAGCAAAGTCTTTCCTGATCCCAGCTCTGTTCATCTTGGCTTCTTTTAAAAACACAGCAAGCAAGGGTTACTCCAAGCGGAGTCTCCCTTTTTTCCAAAAATTGGGCCACACAGACACCCACCCCATCAGTGGCAGCACTTGGGCCCTAGTTGCAAACAGGATGTTTTGATTTGCATCAAGCACATTCAAAAATACGCCATAATTAACCGTCCCCAGGATGACACCGGGGTAGGTAGCAAAGTCTTTCCTGATCCCAGCTCTGTTCATCTTGGCTTCTTTTAAAAACACAGCAAGCAAGGGTTACTCCAAGCGGAGTCTCCCTTTTTTCCAAAAATTGGGCCACACAGACACCCACCCCATCAGTGGCAGCACTTGGGCCCTAGTTGCAAACAGGATGTTTTGATTTGCATCAAGCACATTCAAAAATACGCCATAATTAACCGTCCCCAGGATGACACCGGGGTAGGTAGCAAAGTCTTTCCTGATCCCAGCTCTGTTCATCTTGGCTTCTTTTAAAAACACAGCAAGCAAGGGTTACTCCAAGCGGAGTCTCCCTTTTTTCCAAAAATTGGGCCCCACACACACCCACCCCTTCAGTGGCAGCAGTTGTGCCCCAGTTGTACACTTCACAGCTACATTTGCATCAAGCACATTCAAAAATACGCTATTCTTAACCGTCCCCAGGATGACACCGGGGTAGGTAGCAAAGTCTTTCCTGATCCCAGCTCTGTTCATCTTGGCTTCTTTTAAAAACACAGCAAGCAAGGGTTACTCCAAGCGCAGTCTCCCTTTTTTCCAAAAATTGGGCCACACAGACACCCACCCCATCAGTGGCAGCACTTGGGCCCTAGTTGCAAACAGGATGTTTTGATTTGCATCAAGCACATTCAAAAATACGCCATAATTAACCGTCCCCAGGATGACACCGGGGTAGGTAGCAAAGTCTTTCCTGATCCCAGCTCTGTTCATCTTGGCTTCTTTTAAAAACACAGCAAGCAAGGGTTACTCCAAGCGGAGTCTCCCTTTTTTCCAAAAATTGGGCCACACAGACACCCACCCCATCAGTGGCAGCACTTGGGCCCTAGTTGCAAACAGGATGTTTTGATTTGCATCAAGCACATTCAAAAATACGCCATAATTAACCGTCCCCAGGATGACACCGGGGTAGGTAGCAAAGTCTTTCCTGATCCCAGCTCTGTTCATCTTGGCTTCTTTTAAAAACACAGCAAGCAAGGGTTACTCCAAGCGGAGTCTCCCTTTTTTTCCAAAAATTGGGCCCCACACACACCCACCCCTTCAGTGGCAGCAGTTGTGCCCCAGTTGTACACTTCACAGCTACATTTGCATCAAGCACATTCAAAAATACGCTATTCTTAACCGTCCCCAGGATGACACCGGGGTAGGTAGCAAAGTCTTTCCTGATCCCAGCTCTGTTCATCTTGGCTTCTTTTAAAAACACAGCAAGCAAGGGTTACTCCAAGCGGAGTCTCCCTTTTTTCCAAAAATTGGGCCACACAGACACCCACCCCATCAGTGGCAGCACTTGGGCCCTAGTTGCAAACAGGATGTTTTGATTTGCATCAAGCACATTCAAAAATACGCCATAATTAACCGTCCCCAGGATGACACCGGGGTAGGTAGCAAAGTCTTTCCTGATCCCAGCTCTGTTCATCTTGGCTTCTTTTAAAAACACAGCAAGCAAGGGTTACTCCAAGCGGAGTCTCCCTTTTTTCCAAAAATTGGGCCCCACACACACCCACCCCTTCAGTGGCAGCAGTTGTGCCCCAGTTGTACACTTCACAGCTACATTTGCATCAAGCACATTCAAAAATACGCTATTCTTAACCGTCCCCAGGATGACACCGGGGTAGGTATGTCCAGGAGTAGAGATGAGCGAACCGGTCCAGGTTCGGCTCGAGGTCGGTTCGCCGAACGGAGCTCCCGTTCGAGTTCGGCTCGTCGAACGTTCGACGAACCGAACTCGAGCCAATAGGAAACAATGGCAGGCAATCACAAACACAGTAAAACACCTAGAAAACACCCTCAAAGGTGTCCAAAAGGTGACAAACAACTCACAACACAACACAAACACATGGGAAAGTGACAAGGACATATACTCATGCGAAAACAAAACAGCTGGACAAGGAAAAAGAGGAGGACACACAGATATAGGCATGGCACGCCATTCTAAAATCATGTAAAACACCGCAAGGTGACTCCAAGAGGAGTCTCCCTTTTTTCCAAAAATTGGGCCCCACACACACCCACCCCTTCAGTGGCAGCAGTTGTGCCCCAGTTGTACACTTCACAGCTACATTTGCATCAAGCACATTCAAAAATACGCTATTCTTAACCGTCCCCAGGATGACACCGGGGTAGGTAGCAAAGTCTTTCCTGATCCCAGCTCTGTTCATCTTGGCTTATTTTAAAAACACAGCAAGCAAGGGTTACTCCAAGCGGAGTCTCCCTTTTTTCCAAAAATTGGGCCACACAGACACCCACCCCATCAGTGGCAGCACTTGGGCCCTAGTTGCAAACAGGATGTTTTGATTTGCATCAAGCAAATTCAAAAATACGCCATAATTAACCGTCCCCAGGATGACACCGGGGTAGGTAGCAAAGTCTTTCCTGATCCCAGCTCTGTTCATCTTGGCTTCTTTTAAAAACACAGCAAGCAAGGGTTACTCCAAGCGGAGTCTCCCTTTTTTCCAAAAATTGGGCCACACAGACACCCACCCCATCAGTACTTTACCCTCCACACCAGTCCCAAGCTGGAAGCACTGCAGCACTGCCTCGGCGAAGCGGCAACAGGCTGTGCTGCAGCTAATCTGCATAGGTGACAAACCCCACAATGCAGAAGAGGTGTGGACAGCTCTAAAACAGCATGCAGATCACTGGCTCACACCTCTGAACCTAAAGCCAGGAAAGGTTGTGTGTGACAATGGCCGGAACCTGGTGGCGGCTTTGAGGCGAGGCCAGCTGACACATGTTCCATGCGTGGCCCATGTGCTCAACCTCGTGGTTCAGCGGTTTCTAAACTCATACCCAGAGCTGTCTGATCTGCTGGTAAAAGTTCGCCGCCTGTCTGCACATTTTCGCAAGTCACCTACTGCTTCAGCCGGCCTTGCCGGCTTTCAGCGTCATTTGCATCTTCCGGCTCACAGACTGGTGTGTGATGTCCCCACGCATTGCTGATATGTGCCCGTTCAAGTGTCTCGGGAATTTTCAACAGATCCGTCCGAAGGTGGATGGCCCCTTATTATGTCACGAGGATGGGTCCTTTTTATCGAGATACCAATTTGTGAGTGTTTTTAGGGCATGTTTGAAGTCGTTGGGGTTAGATCCGAAGTCTTTCGGATTGGGGCAGCGAAGGAGGCCTCTATATGCGGCCTACCGGAGGAGACAGTTAAGCAGATTGGTAGGTGGAAGTCGCAGCGCTTTAAGTCGTATGTACGTCCCCAGGTGGTTGTTGGCAATTGAGGGGAAAAGGGGGGGGTATTAGGGTAGCAATGGGGGGGGTGAGAGTGTGTGTTTTTTGTCAATTTGGTTTGGTGAGGCAATAAAATGGTGTCGTCTGTACATTTTGTATTGCAGAAGCACCCCCCCTTCCTTCCCTGGTCTGGATCCTTGGCCACTCTTATGTGTATTGGGGAGCCCGACGAGCGGACGCGAGATGGAACGGGAGACAGCTAGGTTTTGAGAAGGACCTGGCTCTCGTGCGATGGCTCGGTGTTCGGGGGTTAGGGTGGAACAGGGTGTTGCAGGAGGTGCATAGATACGCCCGGTTGGACAGACCTCCTGACATCTTAGTGTTGCATGCCGGGGGGAATGATTTGGGTGGGCGTCCTTTTCGAATCTTGATAACGGACATCAAACATGATTTGTTACGGTTATGGGTGTCGTTTCCAGGTCTAACGATAGTCTGGTCGGAGATAGTAGCGAGAAAGAGTTGGCAGAAAGCGCGGTCAGTTGACAGGTTGAACAAGGCGCGGGCGAAGGTTAATAGGGCGATCTCGAAGTTTGTTAGTCGGAACGGGGGTATAGCAATACGGCATGTTGAGTTGGAAAGGACGGAAGAGGAATTTTGGTTGGCTGACGGGGTACACCTTAATGCGGTGGGAACTGACTTATGGGCTCTTGGCTTGCAGGGAGGTATTGAGAGGGCCCTTTGCTTGCGGGGGGTCTCAGGCACTTGAAGGGTTTCAAGGTGCCTTCGTTGTGGTGTTGTTTATTGGTGGGTCCTTGAAGTTGGTTTAAAATTGGTTCGGGGATTCATCCGGGTATGGATCCCCTCATTGGCAGAATTGATGGTCCCCTAGTGATTTTGGGGGGGAACCCCGACGGGGTATGTCGGGGCCCCTGGGGGTGTGGTTGGGGTTGACGGAGGATTAACCCTAACCATTTGGTGCTACTGAGTCAGTGTGGGTAACGGCTGGGAGCAAGTTGAGGTTTTTTATTGCTCGGTTATGGGAATCACCAGGGTTTTGGTAGCTTCAAGGACCTTACCACATTGCAAATTTTATTGGTTATGTATTCTTGTTAATAAAATGGCTGCTATGGCCAAAATTATCCAAAGATAAATTTGTGTCTGTGTAATTACTTTTAAATAAGAAATGGGAATGGAGGTGTGGGGTATGAAAGGAAGACCGGAGTCAACAATTCCAGGGTCAAGCATGTTTATTTGCGTAAGCTTCGTTCCAGGGTAGAAAGGGTAAGAGTGCCTTTCAGAATTCGAAGTGGTCGGACTGTACGGACCACCAAGAACTGCAGGAGAGCTTGAACATCTTCCCATGGATGTGCGACATCCTCCCTCATCAGTTACGTAGGTAAGCAGGTTCTCAGCATTGCAGCCCATTTGTTGTCTTAAGTTAGTTAAGCGGGGTTAACTAACCTGTCAGTTCAGCCTCAGGTCTAAAGCAGAGGCCTGGACTCCACTCCTTACTCCTCACTCCACAACTCTCCTTAAAAACAACTGACTCCTTTTTCCTGCCCCGGGGTCTCCAGACCCTTAGGTGGGCGTTTCCTTCCGTCTGGTCCTGCCCACTGGTGTGCCTGTCTTTCCCTGGGGGAGGTGACTAGGGTTTTCTGGTTGGCTTTGTGTGACTTAGGTGAGGGAAGTTGTTATGCGGGGGCCTATGTGTGACTACCTGCAGTGTCAGGGCGTCACATATGTATGTGTGTATGTCTGCTAAAGGAATCCGCACCGTCATATTTACAAACACAAAATTTTGACTCTATGCACAGAAGAGAGTCATGCTATTTACATGATTTGTGTTTTTTTACCTTTTAAAACTATCATTAAATGTTAAGTTTTAGTTAGGGATTTATGCTTCTGTCTGTCTCTCTCCCAGTCTCTGTCATCTGTCTGTCTCTGTGTGTCTCTATCTCTATCCATGTCTCTCTGTCTCTCTATCTCTGTCTGTCTCTCTGTGTCTGTCTGTCTTTCTCTCTTTGTGGCTGTCTGTTTCTATGTCTGTCTGTCTCTTTTCCAGGTCTGTCTCTTTTCCAGGTCTGTCTCTTTCCCTGTCTGTCTGTCTCTTCCCCTGTCTGTCTCTTCCCCTGTCTGTCTCTTCCCCTGTCTGTCTCTGTATTTCTTTGTCTGTCTCTGTCTGTCTCTTCCCCTGTCTGTCTCTTTCCCTGTCTCTCTCTGCCTGTCTCTCTTTGTCTCTCTCTGTCTGACTCATTCCCCGTTTGTCTCTTTCCCTGTCTATCTCTGTATTTCTTTGTCTGTCTCTATCTGTCTGTCTCTCTCTGTCTGTCTCTTCACCTGTCTGTCTGTTTCCCTGTCGGTCTGCCTTTTCTCCTGCCTGTCTCTGTATGTTTGTCTTTGTCTGTTTCCCTATCTGCCTCTGTCTCTTTCTCTGTCTCTGTCTGTCTGCCTTTTTTCCCTGTCTATCTCTGTCTGTCTCTTTCCCTGTCTGCCTCTGTCTGTTTGTCTCTGTCTCTTTCCCTGTCTGTCTATGCCTATCTGTCTCTGTCTGTTTGTCTCTCAGTCTGTGTCTGTCTCTCTCTATCTGTCTCCCCACTGACATCATATTATCTCACACATAAGCTTCTTATACTATGAATGTCCTTTGTTCCTATAGCAACCAATCACAGCTGCTATTAATAACTTGCAGCTCCCACCTCCATTCAGTTTAATGGAGGCAGGTTTTTTGGAGAGTAACTGTAAAGGTTAAATATTCCTGTTAAAACATAGTCTACAACGTTCCCTGAGTCACATGAGGTGTCTGCAAAATTTTGTGTTTGTAAATATGACGGTGCGGATTCCTTTAGCAGACATACACACATACATATGTGACGCCCTGACACTGCAGATAGTCACACATAGGCCCCCGCATAACAACTTCCCTCACCTAAGTCACACAAAGCCAACCAGAAAACCCTAGTCACCTCCCCTAGGGAAAGACAGGCACACCAGTGGGCAGGACCAGACGGAAGGAAACGCCCACCTAGGGGTCTGGAGACCCCGGGGCAGGAAAAAGGAGTCAGTTGTTTTTAAGGAGAGTTGTGGAGTGAGGAGTAAGGAGTGGAGTCCAGGCCTCTGCTTTAGACCTGAGGCTGAACTGACAGGTTAGTTAACCCCGCTTAACTAACTTAAGACAACAAATGGGCTGCAATGCTGAGAACCTGCTTACCTACGTAACTGATGAGGGAGGATGTCGCAAATCCATGGGAAGATGTTCAAGCTCTCCTGCAGTTCTTGGTGGTCCGTACAGTCTGACCACTTCGAATTCTGAAAGGCACTCTTACCCTTTCTACCCTGGAACGAAGCTTACGCAAATAAACATGCTTGACCCTGGAATTGTTGACTCCGGTCTTCCTTTCATACCCCACACCTCCATTCCCATTTCTTATTTAAAAGTAATTACACAGACACAAATTTATCTTTGGATAATTTTGGCCATAGCAGCCATTTTATTAACAAGAATACATAACCAATTAAATTTGCAATGTGGTAAGGTCCTTGAAGCTACCAAAACCCTGGTGATTCCCATAACCGAGCAATAAAAAACCTCAACTTGCTCCCAGCCGTTACCCACACTGGCTCAGGAGCACCAAATTATAAGGGTTAATCCTCCGTCAACCCCAACCACACCCCCAGGGGCCCCGACATACCCCGTCGGGGTTCCCCCCCAAAATCACCAGGGGACCATCAATTCTGCCAATGAGGGGATCCATACCCGGATGAATCCCCGAACCAATTTTAAACCAACTTCAAGGACCCACCAATAAACAACACCACAACGAAGGCACCTTGAAACCCTTCAAGTGCCTGAGACCCCCCGCAAGCAAAGGGCCCTCTCAATACCTCCCTGCAAGCCAAGAGCCCATAAGTCAGTTCCCACCGCATTAAGGTGTACCCCGTCAGCCAACCAAAATTCCTCTTCCGTCCTTTCCAACTCAACATGCCGTATTGCTATACCCCCGTTCCGACTAACAAACTTCGAGATCGCCCTATTAACCTTCGTCCGCGCCTTGTTCAACCTGTCAACTGACCGCGCTTTCTGCCAACTCTTTCTCGCTACTATCTCTGACCAGACTATCGTTAGACCTGGAAACGACGCCCATAACCGTAACAAATCATGTTTGATGTCCTTTATCAAGATTCGAAAAGGACGCCCACCCAAATCATTCCCCCCGGCATGCAACACTAAGATGTCAGGAGGTCTGTCCAACCGGGCGTATCTATGCACCTCCTGCACCCTAACCCCCGAACACCGAGCCATCGCACGAGAGCCAGGTCCTTCTCAAAACCTAGCTGTCTCCAGTTCCATCTCGCGTCCGCTCGTCGGGCTCCCCAATACACATAAGAGTGGCCAAGGATCCAGACCAGGGAAGGAAGGGGGGGTGCTTCTGCAATACAAAATGTACAGACGACACCATTTTATTGCCTCACCAAACCAAATTGACAAAAAACACACACTCTCACCCCCCCCATTGCTACCCTAATACCCTAATACCCCCCCCTTTTCCCCTCAATTGCCAACAACCACCTGGGGACGTACATACGACTTAAAGCGCTGCGACTTCCACCTACCAATCTGCTTAACTGTCTCCTCCGGTAGGCCGCATATAGAGGCCTCCGTCGCTGCCCCAATCCGAAAGACTTCGGATCTAACCCCAACGACTTCAAACATGCCCTAAAAACACTCACAAATTGGTATCTCGATAAAAAGATATATGTAATAAGGGGCCATCCACCTTCGGACGGATCTGTTGAAAATTCCCGAGACACTTGAACGGGCACATATCAGATGCCACAACCATCCCCAAACGGACTAGTCTACCCACACCTCTCTGATCAGTTTTCGATTTCCTAATCCAAAATTCAACTCCGTTTTCCACTGACATAATGTCACCCCAATCCAAGCCCCCGGGGAACGCCTTACTGGGCGATACCAACTCCCCAACCCGCAGGGCTCCAAAAAACGCCAAAGAAAAGGCTAACTTAAACAAACTCACCTCAAACGGAGATAGACAAACCCCCCACAACGCCCTACCCAGCCGGGTAGGGACCCAGCCCAGCCCAGCTGGGACCCAGTTTGAGCGAGGAACGGAACAAGTCCTTCCCACACCAAGGTTTGCAGGCCCTACCTCAGTCAGGGTTTCACCCACACTCTACAGCTCCGGAATGTCATGCTCTTCAGCCTCCTCCTCCTCCTGCGCATCCTCATCCACTTTACCCTCCACACCAGTCCCAAGCTGGAAGCACTGCAGCACTGCCTCGGCGAAGCGGCAACAGGCTGTGCTGCAGCTAATCTGCATAGGTGACAAACCCCACAATGCAGAAGAGGTGTGGACAGCTCTAAAACAGCATGCAGATCACTGGCTCACACCTCTGAACCTAAAGCCAGGAAAGGTTGTGTGTGACAATGGCCGGAACCTGGTGGCGGCTTTGAGGCGAGGCCAGCTGACACATGTTCCATGCGTGGCCCATGTGCTCAACCTCGTGGTTCAGCGGTTTCTAAACTCATACCCAGAGCTGTCTGATCTGCTGGTAAAAGTTCGCCGCCTGTCTGCACATTTTCGAAAGTCACCTACTGCTTCAGCCGGCCTTGCCGGCTTTCAGCGTCATTTGCATCTTCCGGCTCACAGACTGGTGTGTGATGTCCCCACGCATTGGAATTCAACTCTGCACATGTTGATCAGGATATGTGAGCAGAAGAGGGCAGTTGTTGAGTACCTGCATCACCTAAGCCATCGGGAAATGGGTCAAACTCCACACATAACACCTGAGGAGTGGAGATGGATGTCCGACCTATGTACCATCCTCCAAAACTTTGAGGACTCCACCAAGATGGTGAGCGGCGATGACGCCATTATTAGCGTCACCATACCGCTTCTCTGCCTTCTAAAACGGTCTCTGCTCAAAACCAAACATGATGCATTGCAGGCGGAACACGATGAGTTGGAGCAAGAAACAGTAGTGGGTGTGGGTGATAACACACAGCCCAGCCTCGTCTCATCACAACGTGCAGTGGAGGACTATGACGAGGAGGAAGATGAAGACATGGAGCAACTCTCCGACCAAATTGAGGATATGACATGCATACCAGTCATATGCTCAGTTCAGCGTGGCTGGCCAGAGGACAGGGTAGATGAGGAGGAGGAGGAGGAGAAGGAGGAGGACAGCATGTTCAGTCATCGTGTTGGTCTGGATATTGAAGTGATGGCTGTTAAGAGTCTGGCGCACATGGATGACTTTATGGTAAGCTGCCTGTCTCGTGACCCTCGCGTTAAGAACATCTTGGCCGACAATCATTACTGGTTGGTAACACTGTTAGACCCACGCTACAAGGAGAACTTTATGTCTCTTATTCCCGAGGCGGAGAGGTCAGCCAAAATGCAGCAGTTCTGGAAGGCCATAGTCACGGAAGTAGGCAAAGCATTCCCTTCACAAAACGCTAGCGTCATAATTGTAACACTATTAGTTAAAAGAAAGGGATAAACTGTAAAAAAAACAAAATAAGGCATAACTTTTTTTTAACATCAATTTTTTTTTTTTAGATTTAACCAAAGAATGTGCACATTTGTTATAATAAACAAGTGAAAAATGTTGAAAATCAGTCATCCAAAGGTGTGTGAAAAAAAAATATATATATGGTACCAATAAAAATCTCACTTTGTCCTGCAAAGAATGCAGCCCCCCACATTATTTTTTTCCTCTGTGCGGCCCATACACCCAGCCGAGTTTGAGACCCCCTGCCTTACACTATATAGATATCATGTTCATTCCCCATCTATCTTGCTCAGGAGAGCATCTCCCTCCCCCGGCACCAAGAGCAGCTCATACTGAATTGTTACAATGACTACATTGACACCCCCATACTTTGCACTGACGAGGGGCAAGCACCCCGAAACACCGTGTCTGCAAATTGGGATTCTGATCTGGCTTATATATCCTGAGTCATATTGCAATGGATTGTTGAAAATCCACTTGTGACTTTTAGGATCGCTACTTCCAATAGGTGGCGCTGTGCTAGAGTTTGTCTCCTTTACTGGAGAGACAATTTGTACATTGACTAGTAACACTGCACAGAGAGATGCACCTTAATATTCCACTGTTAACCCTTTCCTCCCAGCAGTAACACACAACTCCTCACCTTGATATCATGGTGATTTATGGTCAGAATGACTTCAATGCGATCAGTGATTTCTATTCTAGCTCTGCTCACATAGATTTTATATCCACACTCAACTATAGGCCGTTCTTCATATTTTGGGGGTTTTTAGTCAGATATACTAGTTTGTGCCTGTATAGTATTGGTGTAGATGGGAGTGTAGGGCATGGGTTACATGGCACTGTGGTGGGATACTGATGGGAGGTATTGGTGCTGTGTTTGAGGCTTCTACTGGGTATTTTCCTACAAATACTGGAACAGCTCACTGCTTAGAATGATCCTTCCCAGCTCTATAATATATTATATATACCCCACAATGCAGGCTCACACACACATTTGTCTCAAGTGTGTTGTAGGGACACAGATACAGTCTTGGTCATGTGACTAAAGGCTACTTTACACACTGCGATATCGGTCCTGATATCGCTAGTGTGGGTACCCGCCCCCATCTGTTGCGCGACACGGGCAAATTGCTGCCCATGCTGCACAACACCGAACAGAACCAGTCACACATACTTACCTGCCCGGCGACGTCGCTGTGACCGGCGAACCGCCTCCTTTCTAAGGGGGCGGTTCGTGCGGCGTCACAGCAACGTCACTGAGCGACCGCCCAATAGCAGTGGAGGGGCGGAGATGAGTGGCCGGAACATCCCGCCCACCTCCTTCCTTCCTCATAGCGGCTTTGAGGCAGGTAAGGAGAGGTTCCTCGTTTCTGCGGTGTCACACGGAGCAATGTGTGCTGCCGCAGGAGCGACGAACTACATCGTTACTGCTGCAGTAACGATAATCGAGAATGGAGACCCATGTCACCGATGAGCGATTTTGCACGTTTTTGCAACGATGCAAAATCGCTCATCGGTGTCACACGCAGCAACATCGCTAATGCGGCCGGATGTGCGTCACAAATTCCGTGACCCCAACGACTCCGCATTAGCGATGTCGCAGCGTGTAAAGCCCCCTTTAGTGGGAGTGGTGTACAGGGTCTTAGCAGTAAAGAGTATTCCATATTTCTGCCAGATACCCACAGAGATATTGAAATCTGAAAAAAGAGACTTCTGCTCATTGAAGGTAAGAACTGCTCACATAGCGTTCAACTCCACAGCAAACGTGTGCTCTAGCACTGGCATCTCAGCAGGGATATTCCCCTACTACACATGTGTGTCTGGGTCGCTGTGACAGTTTACAGGACATAACTCAGGGCACCTAGACAGAAGGCAGAGGGACTACTTTCTATTTCTGGTGTAGATCTTAGTACAATATATATATATATACTATTACATGTGACACATGTACCTTGTATTACCATTATTCGCTGTATATGAACCCCTTTTCTCCGGGCATTATTTGTCTATAGCATTTTTCACGAACCTGAGGCAACTGAGAACCCTTCAGTGAAGGAATTCCACTAACCCTCACAATACCAACCAGGGGCCTCCCTGCAGTAACTCAGGTAGTTGTACCCATTCTCTTTCCGCATTCTATGTGTTCTTCTTCTTTCTTCTTTTTTTTCTTTTTTCTTCTTTTTATTTCTATCATGTAGTTCAGGGGTTTATAGATATATGTCCTGCATCTCATATTTCCTTTAGTGGTGCTTCTTACCCATTCTCATATCATTTACCCTAGTATTTCATGATCCTGAGGCGACTGAGAACCCTTTAATAAAGGAATCCTTTTTCACTTGAATTGTCAAGTGATACTTACCAGTGACTATCACGTAATGTTACAGGTAGTTGCATTTTCTTCCTCTTCTTTCTCTCCTTTCTTCTTTGTCACACGGTCCATTGTGTTATAGCCCACGTGTCATGATAACACTTGTACCATCTTTTCATTTAGATTCCACCTACAATTATTTACCGATTCCAGTTCTGAAATAGGCTTTCATCATCTACTCACTAGAATTCTCAAGTGCATAAGGTACTGAGACATATACATGTTCACACCATTATAAAGAACAAAGTATAAACATTGAGGTTTTTCTCACACCCATGTTCCTGTGTTCTTTGATATGATATGTGTTCATTTCCTTCACTATATAGGATTGCAAGTTTTCCATTTGTACCTTAATGGCAATGACGCTATACAATTGAACACATATCATCCTGTTATCCATATAGGTGTGTATTTACCTGCTTGACTATTTTTGGTTGTTTGATCCAGAATGTTTCTCCAGATAGGTCATGTGGAAATTTTCTTTCCTCAGTACAAATGTTTTCACTATGGCTTTGGAAAAATTTTTTGTATGTGCATCATGGTTATTTGACCCATTGTACTCTCAAGTAGCAATATATTGTACTGTTATGTTGTACTATGTACTAATTACGTGTTTATATGGTTTTGTAACCCTTTATGATCTTAGATAACTTTATCCTTGATAAAGACCTAAAAACAAGGTCGAAACGTTGGATGAATTATCCTTTTGCACAAATAAAGAATTTTCAGCATTCCAAGAGTTCTTTTCTTACGTTATTGATCACTATAGTGTGCCAGAGCTATTTCTATTGAATTGACTCTTATTTTTTCTGAGCACCTGCTATATACACAGTGAGCCAGACATATTCAAGTTTCATTCAGAAGGCAGAGGGAAGCCTTAGCAGCTGAGCCTATATCTTGGCTTGTGAGCATTAGAACAGGCCGGCGATTACAGGGTAACATGAAAAATGTCCAGCTTGCATTATGACTAGAACATGACAATATCCTTTTAAGTACTAACCTATGATGCGTTCCTAAGCAGTTGATGTTATATGTTCTACATTTCATTTTCTGCATACTTTACAAGTAGTAGAATTTGCTTTGATATAGGCAACTGGATTTTCACAATGAAAAGGCAAAGGATAACGCCCGAAAAAGACGCCATACATTATGTCAGTGCCATCACTGACAAACCTGGATTGACCATGAAATACATCAATCCCCTTAAAGGTGAGTTAAAACAAGTTTTAACTAAATTGCCTTAATATTGTCATGCATTAGAATGACTGTCTTAGGTAATGATAAATATTTTCTACAGGAAGAGGAGTGTTTGCTGAAACTGAAATCGAAAAAGGGAGTTTTGTTGCAGAATATCGAGGCGAGCTCACGTATGCACTTACGATGGTAGACAACTACTCGAGATTTATGGTTGTGGTACAAGTCAAAGATCTAATGGCCCATACTGCAGCGAAGGTCTTCCAAGCACACTTATGCAGACCTCATGGCTACTCAGAGAGAGTCCTCACAGATCAAGGCACTGCCTTTGAAGCGGAAATCTTCAAGGACTTCTGCAGCTTTTACCGATGCAGGAAGATGCGCACTACACCCTACCATGCTCAAACCAATGGTTATCAACCTGCTCAGGACTTTACCCCATATTCCAGATGTGGCCTTACAAGTGATTTATAGAGGGTTAACAATACGTTGGGATCACCGGATCTAATCTCCCTTTTTATACACCCTAAAATCTTGTTTGCTTTAGAATAAACAATAACATCATAAAGGTATAGCAGTACCGTTTCAAAGTTTCGGTGTCCCAAGCAGCATTCCATCAGCCTCTGGAAGGTTCCTGGCAAATTGCACAGCTCGAAGGGCATGCTTTTGAACTCGCAGAGACCCATCGGGGTGGCAAAGGCGGTCTTCTCCCGGTCTGCCTCAGCAACGGACACTTGCCAATAGCGACTAGTGAGATCAAGGGTAGAAAAATAATTTGCAGTTCTCAATGCAGCTAGCTATTCCTCAATACAGGGGAGTGGTGCTGTCCTTCTTCTTTAACAGGACCAACGGAGCTGCCCAGAGGCTACAACTGTCACGGATAACCCCAGCCTCCTTCATGTTGCTCAACATGTCCTTGGTACACTGGTAATGTGCAGGTAGTTTTGGCTTATATCTCTCTTTGATGGGTGGGTGTGCACTTGTGGGGATGTAGTGTTTGACCCCTTTTATTCTTCAAAAGTCTAGCGGATGTTTGCTGAAGACTTGCTCGTATTCTTGCACTAGCCTGTAGACCCCCTTCTTGTGATGTGAAGGTGTGGAGTCAGTGCCTACGTGTAATTCCTTACACCACTCCTCTGGCTGACTTGGTGAGCTGTCACTGAATGGGTGGGCTGAAGCAATGGTGGATGCTGCTGTTTGGATAGCATGTGTATCTACTGAGAACAGCTTATCAATGGTGGCAAATCGGAGCAGCTTAATCTCTTGCTCTCCGCAGTTCAACACTCTCATGGGCACTCTTCCCTTCCATATTAATGAATAAAACTATGATGTAAATAGCATATAGATACCCCACAAATGCAGATAAAAGTAGGTTATGGGAAAAGGGGGAAGAGAGAAACAGGAAAATAGTGGAATAAAGTATACCTTCCAGGTGGGAGAGGAAATGGCAGCACAGCCAGTGGAGGTGAAGCAAGGGGAGCCTGCAACTAAAGAGTTGAGAGCGTTATCACATGGTGACTGAGCCTGATTGTAACGGGAGCATAGAGGTGCCGATCCTGTCTTACCTGCGTTGGTGTAGAAGTGGGTGTCCTGTGGTGGAGTCAGCTGTGTGCAGTGGTGGCCGTGGGTTCTTTTATGTGCGACCGTAGTAATAGCTGCGCCCACTTCCTGTATGGGAGTGGAATGCAGTGAGGCTAATGGAACGCACGCCTGCGCATTTGTGTTTAACGTCGCGCATGTGCAGAACGGAGAAAAGGCTGCGCTCACTTCCTAATGAAAGGGAGTGAGACGCAGCTGGGAAGGGAAGGGAAAAGATTAGGGTTTGGGGATGATGAAAGGGCTTTCTACGGGCAAGGATGGCAAAGGGTGGCAGTGACGGAAAGTCAGGCAGCCTGTCCTGTCCTGTCCTGTCCGTCCGTCTTTTTGTATCATGAATTGGAAAGACTGCAAGGGGGAGGGGAGGTGCTTGGAGGAGGAGGAGTTATTCAGATTAATTGCAGTGGGCGGCGGCTGCAAAAAGCATCATTCTTCTTGTTTTTGCTCTGCAAAACAGCCTTTTCAAGGGTTGGCTTGGGTGACAAAATGTCTTCTGTAGGCGTGGGTTTGTCTCCCTCTCCCTAAGATGTGTCCGGTATAGGCCAGGGTGCCACTCAAGGCCGTAACCAATTCGGGTTATAGCTTCTCGGCCTTTTGGCTAAGATCAAGTGTAGTTTCGGAGGACGCTACCTTGGTCGGTACTGGAAGGTGCCTGGGATTGCACGTCTGCCGGCCTTGAGGAAGTGTGTGCGCCTTCTGGTGACACATAGCCCTCTTGTGCCTGGACGGTTCCCAGGCAACGGGAGGCGATCACCTTTGTTATTTTGAAGTCCTACTGATAAACAGAAAAAAAAAAAAATTAAATCTGTTCTTATCAGTTTAATATCTGATACGTCCCCTCTCTGGGGACCATATATTAAATGGATTTTTAGAACAAGGAGATGGAAAAAATCTTGCTCTGTCCACTCCACGCATTGACCTGGTATTGCAGTACCTCCAGGACCGGTGCACCCCTTCTTAACCCAGTTTCCAAAAGCAGAACTCAATTCACCTGATTCAAATGAGCCCCATTAGTGAATTGAAAGAAAGCAAAAACTTTATATGCACCTCAATTTGGCCAATTCACTTTTCACACTTTCACCCTTTTTTTTATCTTTCACACCTTTTACTTGCTTTATTGATGCAAAAGCTGTGCCAAATAGCAAACTCATCTCCACTCAACTTGACCAACTCTGCTATGTCCCGTGCAGTATCTTATTCTCAGTCTTATCTAGATCATTTGCAATTGAATAGAATAGATCCCTTTTGGACACATTGGATTCAGCTGCTGCAGTGACTGCAGGTGTTAGAAGATGCAGACTTGGCATCAGGTGCTGTCTATCAGATTCCACTCCAATTAAAGCTTCCATTGTTTTTCGGTGTTTTCTTTGAGCAATGATGATGTCTTTAGTGATCTGTTGGCTCCCTCTCCTGGAGGAAGAGTTTGCTTGCTCTTGGACTTTCAAAAAGAGAGGTCATGATAGACATTTAGCTTCTGAGCCCAATTGGGGACAGTCATGGGTGATGAATGTTTTGCAACCTGCTGCGAAGCCTGATACCGCAATATAAGGAACGTCAAATACTAAGAATGGGCGGCCTATGAAAGAATTAGTACTTTCATTAAGCATACTTAAACGGCTAATTGGGAATAGACAAACTGTAAAAAGCCCTCTGAGAAAGCCCCTCTCTAACCTTTGTTAGTAAGCTTTTCTGTAGTCTGCCTGTTGATGTATTTTCCGTTTGAACAGTGCACAACATGAAGTGACGGAACACTGGCTTGTCACAATGTCCCCCGCTGACATCACGATAGCGCTGCTGCCTAGAAAGCCAGCTGCGCAGCAGAAGTTGCTCTTTGGGTGGGATGGTGGGCTAATGTATCTATTCCTGCTTGGTGTGAGTTTGACATGATCTAGAGCAACGAGTTCCAGCGGCTAGCGGTTGATTATTGGCTGTAATGGGGCTTTCTGGCTGGTGCCAGCCTTTCTTCTTAGCACACAGGAACCACAATCCCTACACCATGCTTCGATGGATTCTCTCATCCCAGCCCAGTAAAACTACATATTTCACACAGTTATAAGCAGCCCATGGGCATTCACCTGGATTAAAACCCATAACAGCTCATAGACCAAACAATCAATCTACCACTGGACCAAAGACAGGAAGCTAAATCCACTGCCTGCGGTAACTAACTTAATCCTATAGTCTACTCACACAACAAACCCAAGAGAAAGGAAAAAAACATGGCTTCGATTATCCATCCAATGAAAACGCATAACCATTGTGAGCCATTGGACAATGCAATTGCACACATGGTGACATGGTGCACGGCCCAATGAATCAAGTCTGTACTTCATATTCACGGTTTAAGCCCTTGGGTTCTAATGTGTCCAGAGTACATATCCAGAAAGATTCCCTTTCTTTGTGCTAAGCACAAGTCAACAATACGTTGTAAGCAGATTCTATTACCAGTCCCACACCATTTTGTGACGCATAATCGCACAGTGGCCCAATTAAGATTCCAAGTCATCGAACATGTCCCAGCCATACGCAGAGGAGGCGATAGAATTAGGAAGCTCAAAGAAAGGGAATCTTTCTGGATATATACTCTGGGCACGTTGGAACCCAAGGGCTTAAACCATGAATATGAAGAACCGACTTGATTCATTGGGCCGTGCACATTTTTTCTAACGCCCGGTTCTTTTTCGTGTTCACACTATATATGGTTCCAGTATGTATGGAGTTCCATTCTTCCTTGTTTTTTATTTGTCATGTTTGTCTGATTACCTTGTCTAACAGTTTTTTCTCCCCTTTCTTTACCTTCCAGGTTCCCATAGTCACGTGAAATATCCCTGTTGCACTTGATTACGGCTCACTATTCACTATAGGATGTCTTATATCTAACATCACACTCTCACCCATCAGCACTCTATAGGTTTGTATAAGGTATGCGCTTACACATCCGGTCCTCCATAGGTATTTCCACTTATGTAGCACTATCCCTATGATCACTCATAACTCATACCCTTGTAGTCAATTACAGCCTCCTCTCTCCCCTCTCCCCTTCTCCCTTTCCATCTATAATTTTGCCAGTACAATATTAGTTTACATTAGGCACACACTCACATATTCCTTTCCTTAGTGACTTATTGTAATTCACATTCGCATACAATTCTCTATGCCTGCCCCATTACTACATTCATACCTACTTGACCCTATCCTGATACCCCTTGTCTCACCTTGTTGGTCCCTACACCTGTTATCATCTCCTTTCCTGTGTCTGTCTTGTCACACAACACATTTTAGCATATCCCTTGTGCTCCTTATTACCTGTCCTGCCTATTAGAATTATGTCCATTATGTCCATGCATGGCCCAATGAATCAAGTCTGTACTTCATATTCATGGTTTAAGCCTTTGGGTTCCAATGTGCCCAGAGTATATATCCAGAAAGATTCCCTTTCTTTGAGCTTCCTAATTCTATTGCCTCCTCTGCGTATGGCTTGGACATGTTCGATGACTTGGAATCTTAATTGGATCACTGTGTGATTATGCGTCACAAAATGGTGTGGGACTGGTAATAGAATCTGCTTACAATGTATTGTTGACTTGTGTTTAGCTCAAAGAAAGAGAATCTTTCTGGATATGTACTCTGGGCACATTAGAACCCAAGGGCTTAAACCGTGAATATGAAGTAAAGACTTGATTCATTGGGCCGTGCACCATGTCACCATGTGTCCAATTGCATTGTCCAATGGCTCACAATGGTTATGCGTTTTCATTGGATGGATAATCGAAGCCATGTTTTTTTCCTTTCTGTTGGGTTTGTTGTGTGAGTAGCCTATAGGAATAAGTTGGTTACCGCAGGCAGTGGATTTAACTTCCTGTCTTTGGTCCAGTGGTAGATGGATTGTCTGGTCTATGAGCTGTTATTGGTTTGAATGCAGGTGAATGCCCATGGGCTGCTTATGACTGTGTAAAATATGTAGTTTTACTGGGCTGGGATGAGAGAATCCATTGAAGCATGGTGTAGGGATTGTGGTTCCTGTGTGCTAAGAAGAGAGGCTGGCACCAGCCAGAAAGCCCCATTGCAGCCAATAATCACTTAATAACTTTTTCAACTTGTCATCATATGGGAGGCCTTCCATTCCTTGTAGTAGTCTAGTTGCCCACCTTTGAACTGACTCTAACTTCTGAATGTCCTTTTTAAAATGTGGAGCCCAAAACTGGTTCCCATATTCCAGATGTAGCCTTACAAGTGATTTATAGAGGTTGATCATCTTTACTTATCATTTAAAACTTTCAAACTGGTACACTCAACACATAAAGCCCCCCCCTTTTAAAGAGTAGTTTCCCTGTACCTAAGTGGGGGTCTACCTAGGTTGGAGCGAGTGGACCTTCGGGGTCCGGTGTCAGTGGTGACAGGCAGTGGGGCAGAGGGAACAGTCAGTTCCTCCTCCCTGCTATCATGTGGGGCAGGCGGAGGCGTAGGGGAGCTGGGTACAGGTACATCCCTGGGCACTGGCTCGCGGTTAACCGTTTCCATCATTTCTTCATCCACGGGTTGTGGGAACAGTATCACTGGAAGGATCACCGCACCGTTCTGTGTAGGCCAGTCTGCTGGAAAATCACCCATCATGGTGTGGATTACCTCTTTTTCCTTCTCCACTGGACTGGGAACTGGAGCCTCATCCGCTACTCTCAATGCTGGTGGGCACTTCTTCAGGTGGTCTCGGGAAACCGTGGCCAAAGTCCCCCCCTGGTCACGGCTGATCTGGTAGGCCTTCCCATTCTCCCATCCTGTGGGCTGGACTACATACGGGGTTTTTTCCCATTGATCATCCAGCTTGTGGGCCCTTCTTTTCCGTTTCAGCACTACATCCCCAGGTTGGAAGGAACCGGCAGGCGCCTTCTTGTTGAAGCACTGCTCCTGTTGTCCCCGACTCCGGCACAAGTTCTTTTCAACATACTCCTGGACCTGTCGGTACTGTGTCCTCCGCCGAGTGTCCCATTCAGCTGTCGACAGGAGTGCTTCTGAAGCTTCCAAGCCCATTTCCAGATCCACTGGTTGCCGGCCGGGACGAGCTCTCATCAGGTATGCTGGAGTGCATTTCGTAGAGCTGGAAGGGATGTTGTTGTACATATTGACCAGGTCAGGTAGCTTCTCCAGCCACAGGTTCCGCTCTTCCAGTGGTAACGTCTTGAGGAGGCCCAGGACCAAGTGGTTCATCTTTTCACAAATGCCATTGGTTTGGGCGTGGTAAGGCGTGGTCCGGATTTTCTTGCAGCCGTACAACTGGCAGAATTCCTGGAATACCTCTGCTTCAAAGGCCGGACCCTGGTCGGTAAGCACCCTCTCCGGGTACCAATGCGGTCAACAGAAATAAGCCTGGAAAGCCTTAGCAGCGGTGCGGCCGGTTAAGTCCTTAACTGGGACAACCACCAGGAACCTCGAGTAGTGGTCTACGATGGTCAGAGCGTAGGTGTACCCACTTCGGCTGGGGGTGAGCTTTACATGGTCAAGGGCAACCAGCTCCAGCGGTTGGTGTGTAATGATCGGGTGTAGGGGTGCCTTCTGGCTGGCCTCGTCCTTCCTTCTCAATGCGCAAGGGCCACATTCTCGGCACCAGGCCTCCACAGATTCCCGCATTCCACTCCAATAGAACCGCTCTCTTAACAACATCTCTAGCTTCTTCCACCCGAAGTGCACTGCACCATCATGGTATGCTTGCAGGACGGTGGGCACTTTAGCCTGGGGAATCACCAGCTGGCGGATCTTCTCGTGAGTCTTTGGATTAATCAGCTCGCGATACAACTTCCCCTGGTGTAGGTATAGCCGGGTCCGTTCTTGCCACAGACGTTGGGCTTCGGCAGGGGCAGCAGGGTCTATCCCAGCAGAACCCTGTTCCACTAGAGTCTTGACCAGGCGGACAGCAGGTGCCTGGTCCTGAGCTTCCTGCCAGTCCTGTCGGGGCAGCGGATCCAGGTTCACCCGTTGTTGGTAGACGTGCACCTTCTCAGTGAATGGCCGGGGTTGGGGGCGACACCTTCCGCACCAACCACATGTCCTAGGTACTGCACTCTGGGTTTCAGCAGATGACACTTTGAGGGCTTCAACTTCATCCCATACTTGGCAAGGGACGCGAACACCTCGGCTAGGTGCTCCAGGTGGGCTTCATACGTCTGTGAGTACACAATCACATCATCCAAGTACAGCAAAACGGTCCCATAGGCAGTCTTCTCTCGGTCCTCCGGTGCCACGGCCACCTGCCAGTACCCGCTGGTGAGGTCAAGGGTGGAGAAGTAGTTAGCGGTTCTCAGCGAGGCCAGGGACTCTTTGATGCGGGGCAGAGGGTAAGCATCCTTATGCGTTATCTGGTTAATCTTCCGGTAATCCACTCACATCCGCATGGTGCCATCCTTCTTCTTAACCAGCACCAACGGAGCGGCCCAGGGACTACAGCTGTCCCTAATAACCTCTGCCTCCTTCATGTTCCTCAACATGTCTTTGGCGCATTGGTAGTGCGCAGGGGGAATAGGCCTGTATCTCTCTTTAATAGGGGAGTGTGTACCGGTAGGGATGTGGTGTTGAACCCCTTTAATCTGCCCAAAATCTAGAGGGTGCTTGCTAAAAACCCGCTCATACTCCTGTACCACCCGGTATACCCCTTCCTTGTGGTGTATGGGGGTATCATCAGTGCCGACATGTAGCTCTCGATACCACTCGCCTAACTCCCCCAGGGATGAGTGGGAACCGGCAGCAGGCGGTGTGACCGGGGGAACGGCTTCATGGATCGTGTGGGGATCTAGAGTGAACAATTTGGTAAGGGTAGCGTACCGGGTGGTGCATGAATGCACACATATTGGTTTTATAATCTTATTGTATTACTTTATATTCTTATTTCACTTGTGCATATCTCCACCATAATCCTGGCTAAGAAATATAGCTTTTTTTGGGGTACACAGGTAGTAAGGTCTTCTTTCTATTTCTTTAGGGGTGATATAGCCTGGTGGAACTCTAGACCTCTAACATTATATATGCACCCTTTTTCTTTATGGTTCTTGGACACCTTATAACATTCTTCCATACATATATATCTTTCTCATAAATTATAAATAATTAGGCATTTTTATATATTTTATTTACATTTTCATAAATAACTTTTTACAAAGCATGGGGGACATTCTCACATACATATAATTTTCATGTACGCATTCTGAAAATTTACGCATAAACCGTACACACTCCTTTTTGTAACAATTTCTATAACTCATTCGCTGAACTCTCATCCCGGATATTCATTCTTACACCGAATTTCCTGTTATAACACAACATTCATGATTTTTATTCAATTTATTTTTATTTTTTAGGTTTATTAGTAGTGATGAGCGAGTACTAAAAAGCTCGGGTGCTCGAAGCTCGGGCCGAGCCTCCCAAGATACTCGTGTACTCGGCCCGAGCACCGAGCCCAATGTTATCCTATGGGAGACCCGAGTATTTTTGTGAAATGACCACCGGCAGCATGTAGAAACCCTAAAAATGGCACAAAAGTCTCCGAAGAGTGCTCAAATGACATGGCAACAGCATGGGGAAGACCCCTTGAAGCATTTATCACTCAAAAGTCACAGCTGTGAATAATTTTGTCCACGTTTTACGCCATTTTTACGGACTCACCAGAAAACCTTCCAAAATGACACCAAAATGATTTTTCATAGCGGAAATGTTAAGGGCACATACCCAATAGTGAGATAGAGCTAATGTATGTTACTTTTTGAGATCAATACATGAAAGATTTAACGTAAAACATTGTGTGGCACTCCGATGTCCCTGAGAAGAGACGTACATAAAGGCCTCTGAGTCTAATGTGCCCATTTTGAGGAACTGAGTCTTTGTAGTATTTTCCTTTGCCAGGGCAGTCCAAAATTGTGAGGTTCACCAATGCCCCTGCATACAGACGTGCATGATGGCCTGTAAACCTGAAGTGCCCATTGTAAGGAAGTGGGTCTATTGTAGTATAGCCCTTAGGCAGGGCAGCCAAAAATTGGGAGGCTCCACGTTGTCCCTGGATAGAGACGTGCATGAGGGCCTCAAAACATTAAGTGTCCAGTGTCAGGAAGTGGGTGTATTATAGTATAGCCCTTAGGCAGGGCAGCCAAAAATTGGGAGGCTCCACGTTGTCCCTGGATAGAGACGTGCATGAGGGCCTGTAAACCTGAAGTGCCCATTGGAAGGAAGTGGGTCTTTTGTAGTATAGCCCTTTGGCAGGGCAGCCAAAAATTGGGAGGCTCCACGTTGTCCCTGGATAGAGACGTGCATGAGGGCCTGTAAACCTGAAGTGCCCATTGGAAGGAAGTGGGTCTTTTGTAGTATAGCCCTTTGGCAGGGCAGCCAAAAATTGGGAGGCTCCACGTTGTCCCTGGATAGAGACATGCATGAGGGCCTCAAAACATTAAGTGTCCATTGTCAGGAAGTGGGTGTATTATAGTATAGCCCTTAGGCAGGGCAGCCAAAAATTGGGAGGCTCCACGTTGTCCCTGGATAGAGACGTGCATGAGGGCCTGTAAACCTGAAGTGCCCATTGGAAGGAAGTGGGTCTTTTGTAGTATAGCCCTTTGGCAGGGCAGCCAAAAATTGGGAGGCTCCACGTTGTTCCTGGATAGAGACGTGCATGAGGGCCTCAAAACATTAAGTGTCCATTGTCAGGAAGTGGGTGTATTATAGTATAGCCCTTTGGCAGGGCAGCCAAAAATTGGGAGGCTCCACGTTGTCCCTGGATAGAGACGTGCATGAGGGCCTCAAAACATTAAGTGTCCATTGTCAGGAAGTGGGTGTATTATAGTATAGCCCTTAGGCAGGGCAGCCAAAAATTGGGAGGCTCCACGTTGTCCCTGGATAGAGACGTGCATGAGGGCCTCAAAACATTAAGTGTCCATTGTCAGGAAGTGGGTCTTTTGTAGTATAGCCCTTTGGCAGGGCAGCCAAAAATTGGGAGGCTCCACGTTGTCCCTGGATAGAGACGTGCATGAGGGCCTCAAAACATTAAGTGTCCATTGTCAGGAAGTGGGTGTATTATAGTATAGCCCTTAGGCAGGGCAGCCAAAAATTGGGAGGCTCCACGTTGTCCCTGGATAGAGACGTGCATGAGGGCCTCAAAACATTAAGTGTCCATTGTCAGGAAGTGGGTCTTTTGTAGTATAGCCCTTTGGCAGGGCAGCCAAAAATTGGGAGGCTCCACGTTGTCCCTGGATAGAGACGTGCATGAGGGCCTCAAAACATTAAGTGTCCATTGTCAGGAAGTGGGTGTATTATAGTATAGCCCTTTGGCAGGGCAGCCAAAAATTGGGAGGCTCCACGTTGTCCCTGCATAGAGACGTGCATGAGGGCCTCAAAACATTGTTCCCATTGCAAAGGAGCGGGTCTCCTGTCGTTGTAATGTCCATTCTGCAAAGAATGGGCGAAAAAATTTACCACTGGGGGTATACCTGAAACAAAGGCCTAACTCTTGTAACGGTCATCATGGTGGCGCATGAGGAGAAGGAGGAGCAGTCCAGCGATTATCCAAAGTCCAGAAGTGTGTACCCATGGGTGACTGGAGGTACATGGCAAATTCCCGTTACAAACTTTAAATTCCGCTCTCATTTGCTGGTGGTGTGGTGAAGTCTGGCCCAATCCAACCCTTGTTCATCTTGATCAGAGTCAGCCTGTCAGCATTTTCAGTTGACAGGCGGGTGCGTTTATCTGTAATGATTCCACCTGCGGCACTAAAAACACGCTCTGACAAAACGCTAGCGGCAGGGCAGGCCAGGACTTCCAAGGCGTAGAGAGCCAATTCATGCCACGTGTCCACCTTGGATACCCAATAATTGTAAGGCACAGAGGAATGTCGGAGTACAGTTGTTCGATCTGCAAGGTACTCCTTGAGCATCTGGGCAAACTTAGGATTTCTTGTGGCACTACCCCGCACCTCAGGGGCTGTGGTACGTGAGGGGCTGAGAAAACTGTCCCACATCTTAAAGACTGTTCCCCTACCTCTGGCGGATTGGACTTGTGCCTCTCTCGGCTGTACGCCTTGGTTGTCCACTGATTCCTGACCTATGCCGCTAGCGTTTTGTGAGGGGAATGCTTTGCCTACTTCCGTGACTATGGCCTTCCGGAACTGCTGCATTTTGGTTGACCTCTCCGCCTCGGGAATAAGAGACATAAAGTTCTCCTTGTAGCGTGGGTCTAACAGTGTTACCAACCAGTAATGATTGTCGGCCAAGATGTTCTTAAAGCGAGGGTCACGAGACAGGCAGCTTACCATAAAGTCAGCCATGTGCGCCAGACTCTTAACAGCCAGGACTTCAGTAGCCTGACCAACACGTTGACTGAACATGCTGTCCTCCTCCTCCTCCTCCTCCTCCTCATCTACCCTGTCCTCTGGCCAGCCACGCTGAACCGAGGATATGACTGGTGTGCATGTCATATCCTCAATTTGGCCGGAGATTTGCTCCATGTCTTCATCCTCCTCCTCGTCATAGTCCTCCACTGCACGTTGTGATGAGACGAGGCTGGGCTGTGTGTTATCACCCACACCCACTACTGTTTCTTGCTGCAACTCATCGCGCTCCGCCTGCAATGCATCATGTTTGGTTTTGAGCAGAGACCGTTTTAGAAGGCAGAGTAGCGGTATGGTGACGCTAATAATGGCGTCATCTTATACCTTTATGATGTTATTGTTTATTCTAAAGCAAACAAGATTTTAGGGTGTATAAAAAGGGAGATTAGATCCGGTGATCCCAACGTATTGTTAACCCTCTATAAATCACTTGTAAGGCCACATCTGGAATATGGGGTAAAGTCCTGAGCAGGTTGATAACCATTGGTTTGAGCATGGTAGGGTGTAGTGCGCATCTTCCTGCATCCGCCATAACCTTCCCTTAGGATATACTGTGCCCTTATCAGATTGGTTGTACAAGGTTGCTTCTCTTATTGGATGGATTTCAAGCTGCATGGATAATGTTCATTTAAATGATGTGGATAGAAAGACTGAAGATATCTACATGTAGTCTGAAATCCATCATGAATCAATACTATTTTACACAGTCATAAGCAGCCCATGGGCATTCACCTGCATTCAAACCAATAACAGCTCATAGACCAGACAATCCATCTACCACTGGACCAAAGACAGGAAGTTAAATCCACTGCCTGCGGTAACCAACTTAATCCTATAGGCTACTCACACAACAAACCCAACAGAAAGGAAAAAAACATGGCTTCGATTATCCATCCAATGAAAACGCATAACCATTGTGAGCCATTGGACAATGCAATTGGACACTTGGTGACATGGTGCACGGCCCAATGAATCAAGTCTTTACTTCATATTCACGGTTTAAGCCCTTGGGTTCTAATGTGCCCAGAGTACATATCCAGAAAGATTCTCTTTCTTTGAGCTAAACACAAGTCAACAATACATTGTAAGCAGATTCTATTACCAGTCCCACACCATTTTGTGACGCATAATCACACAGTGATCCAATTAAGATTCCAAGTCATCGAACATGTCCAAGCCATACGCAGAGGAGGCAATAGAATTAGGAAGCTCAAAGAAAGGGAATCTTTCTGGATATATACTCTGGGCACATTGGAACCCAAAGGCTTAAACCATGAATATGAAGTACAGACTTGATTCATTGGGCCATGCATGGACATAATGGACATAATTCTAATAGGCAGGACAGGTAATAAGGAGCACAAGTTATATGCTAAAATGTGTTGTGTGACAAGACAGACACAGGAAAGGACATGATAACAGGTGTAGGGACCAACAAGGTGAGACAAGGGGTATCAGGATAGGGTCAAGTAGGTATGAATGTAGTAATGGGGCAGGCATAGAGAATTGTATGTGAATGTGAATTACAATAAATCACTAAGGAAAGGAATATGTGAGTGTGTGCCTAATGTAAACTAATATTGTACTGGCAAAATTATAGATGGAAAGGGAGAAGGGGAGGGGGGAGAGAGGAGGCTGTAATTGACTACAAGGGTATGAGTTATGAGTGATCATAGGGATAGTGTTACATAAGTGGAAATACCTATGGAGGACCGGATGTGTAAGCGCATACCTTATACAAACCTATAGAGTGCTGATGGGTGAGAGTGTGATGTTAGATATAAGACATCCTATAGTGAATAGTGAGCCGTAATCAAGTGCAACAGGGATATTTCACGTGACTATGGGAACCTGGAAGGTAAAGAAAGGGGAGAAAAAACTGTTAGACAAGGTAATCAGACATAATGTAACCAGTTGATCAGACATGATCACCTGGTTTGAGACCCCCTGCCTTACACTATATAGATATCATGTTCATTCCCCATCTATCTTGCTCAGGAGAGCATCTCCCTCCCCCGGCACCAAGAGCAGCTCATACTGAATTGTTACATTGACTAGTAACACTGCACACAGAAATGCACCTTAATATTCCACTGTTAACCCTTTCCTCCCAGCAGTAACACACAACTCCTCACCTTGATATCATGGTGATTTATGGTCAGAATGACTTCAATGCGATCAGTGATTTCTATTCTAGCTCTGCTCACATAGATTTTATATCCACACTCAACTATAGGCCGTTCTTCATATTTTGGGGGCTTTTAGTCAGATATACTAGTTTGTGCCTGTATAGTATTGGTGTAGATGGGAGTGTAGGGCATGGGTTACATGGCACTGTGGTGGAATACTGATGGGAGGTATTGGTGCTGTGTTTGATGCTTCTACTGGGTATTTTCCTACAAATACTGGAACAGCTCACTGCTTAGAATGATCCTTCCCAGCTCTATAATATATTATATATACCCCACAATGCAGGCTCACACACACATTTGTCTCAAGTGTGTTGTAGGGACACAGATACAGTCTTGGTCATGTGACTAAAGGCTACTTTACACACTGCGATATCGGTCCCGATATCGCTAGTGTGGGTACCCGCCCCCATCTGTTGCGCGACACGGGCAAATCGCTGCCCATGCCGCACAACACCGACCAGACCCGTCACACATACTTACCTGCCCGGCAACGTCGCTGTGTCCGGCGAACCGCCTCCTTTCTAAGGGGGCGGTCCGTGCGGCGTCACAGCGACGTCACTGAGCGACCGCCCAATAGCAGCGGAGGGGCGGAGATGAGTGGCCGGAACATCCCGCCCACCTCCTTCCTTCCTCATAGCGGCTGGGAGGCAGGTAAGGAGAGGTTCCTCGTTTCTGCGGTGTCACACGGAGCGATGTGTGCTACCGCAGGAGCGACGAACTACATCGTTACTGCTGCAGTAACGATAATCGAGAATGGAGACCCATGTCACCGATGAGCGATTTTGCACGTTTTTGCAACGATGCAAAATCGCTCATCGGTATCACACGCAGCAACATCGCTAATACGGCTGGATGTGCGTCACAAATTCCGTGACCCCAACGACTCCGCATTAGCGATGTCGCAGCGTGTAAAGCCCCCTTTAGTGGGAGTGGTGTACAGGGTCTTAGCAGTAAAGAGTATTCCATATTTCTGCCAGATACCCACAGAGATATTGAAATCTGAAAAAAGAGACTTCTGCTCATTGAAGGTAAGAACTGCTCACATAGCGTTCAACTCCACAGCAAACGAGTGTTCTAGCACTGGCATCTCAGCAGGGATATTCCCCTACTACACATGTGTGTCTAGGTCACTGTGACAGTTTACAGGACATAACTCAGGGCACCTAGACAGAAGGCAGAGGGACTACTTTCTATTTCTGGTGTAGAGCTTAGTACAATATATATATATTTATACTATTACATGGGACACATGTACCTTGTATTACCATTATTCGCTGTATATGAACCCCTTTTCTCCGGGCATTATTTGTCTATAGCATTTTTCACGAACCTGAGGCAACTGAGAACCCTTCAGTGAAGGAATTCCACTAACCCTCACAATACCTACCAGGGGCCTCCCTGCAGTAACTCAGGTAGTTGTACCCATTCTCTTTCCGCATTCTATGTGTTCTTCTTCTTTCTTCTTTTTTTTCTTTTTTCTTCTTTTTATTTCTATCATGTAGTTCAGGGGTTTATAGATATATGTCCTGCATCTCATATTTCCTTTAGTGGTGCTTCTTACCCATTCTCATATCATTTACCCTAGTATTTCATGATCCTGAGGCGACTGAGAACCCTTTAATAAAGGAATCCTTTTTCACCTGAATTGTCAAGTGATACTTACCAGTGACTATCACGTAATGTTACAGGTAGTTCCATTTTCTTCCTCTTCTTTCTCTCCTTTCTTCTTTGTCACACGGTCCATTGTGTTATAGCCCACGTGTCATGATAACACTTGTACCATCTTTTCATTTAGATTCCACCTACAATTATTTACCGATTCCAGTTCTGGAATAGGCTTTCATCATCTACTCACTAGAATTCTCAAGTTCATAAGGTACTGAGACATATACATGTTCACACCATTATAAAGAACAAAGTATAAACATTGAGGTTTTTCTCACACCCATGTTCCTGTGTTCTTTGATATGATATGTGTTCATTTCCTTCACTATATAGGATTGCAAGTTTTCCATTTGTACCTTAATGGCAATGACGCTATACAATTGAACACATATCATCCTGTTATCCATATAGGTGTGTATTTACCTGCTTGACTATTTTTGGTTGTTTGATCCAGAATGTTTCTCCAGATAGGTCATGTGGAAATTTTCTTTCCTCAGTACAAATGTTTTCACTATGGCTTTGGAAAATTTTTTTGTATGTGCATCATGGTCATTTGACCCATTGTACTCTCAAGTAGCAATATATTGTACTGTTATGTTGTACTATGTACTAATTACGTGTTTATATGGTTTTGTAACCCTTTATGATCTTAGATAACTTTATCCTTGATAAAGACCTAAAAACAAGCTCGAAACGTTGGATGAATTATCCTTTTGCACAAATAAAGAATTTTCAGCATTCTAAGAGTTCTTTTCTTACGTTATTGATCACTATAGTGTGCCAGAGCTATTTCTATTGAATTGACTCTTATTTTTTCTGAGCACCTGCTATATACACAGTGAGCCAGACATATTCAATTTTCATTCAGAAGGCAGAGGGAAGCCTTAGCAGCTGAGCCTATATCTTGGCTTGTGAGCATTAGAACAGGCCGGCGATTACAGGGTAACATGAAAAATGTCCAGCTTGCATTATGACTAGAACATGACAATATCCTTTTAAGTACTAACCTATGATGCGTTCCTAAGCAGTTGATGTTATATGTTCTACATTTCATTTTCTGCATACTTTCCAAGTAGTAGAATTTGCTTTGATATAGGCAACTGGATTTTCACAATGAAAAGGCAAAGGATAACGCCCGAAAAAGACGCCATACATTATGTCAGTGCCATCACTGACAAACCTGGATTGACCATGAAATACATCAATCCCCTTAAAGGTGAGTTAAAACAAGTTTTAACTAAATTGCCTTAATATTGTCATGCATTAGAATGACTGTCTTAGGTAATGATAAATATTTTCTACAGGAAGAGGAGTGTTTGCTGAAACTGAAATCGAAAAAGGGAGTTTTGTTGCAGAATATCGAGGTGAGCTCACGTATGCACTTACGATGGTAGACAACTACTCGAGATTTATGGTTGTGGTACAAGTCAAAGATCTAATGGCCCATACTGCAGCGAAGGTCTTCCAAGCACACTTATGCAGACCTCATGGCTACTCAGAGAGAGTCCTCACAGATCAAGGCACTGCCTTTGAAGCGGAAATCTTCAAGGACTTCTGCAGCTTTTACCGATGCAGGAAGATGCGTACTACACCCTACCATGCTCAAACCAATGGTTATCAACCTGCTCAGGACTTTACCCCATATTCCAGATGTGGCCTTACAAGTGATTTATAGAGGGGTAACAATACGTTGGGATCATCGGATCTAATCTCCCTTTTTATACACCCTAAAATCTTGTTTGCGTTAGAATAAACAATAACATCATAAAGGTATAGCAGTACCGTTTCAAAGTTTCGGTGTCCCAAGCAGCATTCCATCAGCCTCTGGAAGGTTCCTGGCAAATTGCACAGCTCGAAGGGCATGCTTTTGAACTCGCAGAGACCCATCGGGGTGGCAAAGGCGGTCTTCTCCCGGTCTGCCTCAGCAACGGACACTTGCCAATAGTGACTAGTGAGATCAAGGGTAGAAAAATAATTTGCAGTTGTCAATGCAGCTAGCTATTCCTCAATACAGGGGAGTGGTGCTGTCCTTCTTCTTTAACAGGACCAACGGAGCTGCCCAGAGGCTACAACTGTCACGGATAACCCCAGCCTCCTTCATGTTGCTCAACATGTCCTTGGTACACTGGTAATGTGCAGGTAGATTTGGCTTATATCTCTCTTTGATGGGTGGGTGTGCACTTGTGGGGATGTAGTGTTTGACCCCTTTTATTTTTCAAAAGTCTAGCGGATGTTTGCTGAAGACTTGCTCGTATTCTTGCACTAGCCTGTAGACCCCCTTCTTGTGATGTGAAGGTGTGGAGTCAGTGCCTACGTGTAATTCCTTACACCACTCCTCTGGCTGACTTGGTGAGCTGTCACTGAATGGGTGGGCTGAAGCAATGGTGGATGCTGCTGTTTGGATAGCATGTGTATCTACTGAGAACAGCTTATCAATGGTGGCAAATCGGAGCAGCTTAATCTTTTGCTCTCCGCAGTTCAACACTCTCATGGGCACTCTTCCCTTCCATATTAATGAATAAAACTATGATGTAAATAGCATATAGATACCCCACAAATGCAGATAAAAGTAGGTTATGGGAAAAGGGGGAAGAGAGAAACAGGAAAATAGTGGAATAAAGTATACCTTCCAGGTGGGAGAGGAAATGACAGCACAGCCAGTGGAGGTGAAGCAAGGGGAGCCTGCAACTAAAGAGTTGAGAGCGTTATCACATGGTGACTGAGCCTGATTGTAATGGGAGCATAGAGGTGCCGATCCTGTCTTACCTGCGTTGGTGTAGAAGTGGGTGTCCTGTGGTGGAGTCAGCTATGTGCAGTGGTGGCCGTGGGTTCTTTTATGTGCGACCGTAGTAATAGCTGTGCCCACTTCCTGTATGGGAGTGGAATGCAGTGAGGCTAATGGAACGCACGCCTGCGCATTTGTGTTTAACGTCGCGCATGTGCAGAACGGAGAAAAGGCTGCGCTCACTTCCTAATGAAAGGGAGTGAGACGCAGCTGGGAAGGGAAGGGAAAAGATTAGGGTTTGGGGATGATGAAAGGGCTTTCTACGGGCAAGGATGGCAAAGGGTGGCAGTGACGGAAAGTCAGGCAGATGGTCCTGTCCTGTCCTGTCCGTCCGTCTTTTTGTATCATGAATTGGAAAGACTGCAAGGGGGAGGGGAGGTGCTTGTGCCCAAAAGGAGGAGTTATTCAGATTCATTGCAGTGGGCGGCGGCTGCAAAAAGCACCATTCTCCTTGTTTTTGCTCTGCAAAACAGCCTTTTCAAGGGTTTGGCTTGGGTGACAAAATGTCTTCTGTAGGCGTGGGTTTGTCTCCCTCTCCGTAAGATGTGTCCGGTATAGGCCAGGGTGCCACTCAAGGCCGTAACCAATTCGGGTTATAGCTTCTCGGCCTTTTGGCTAAGATCAAGTGTAGTTTCGGAGGACGCTACCTTGGTCGGTACTGGAAGGTGCCTGGGATTGCACGTCTGCCGGCCTTGAGGGAGTGTGTGCGCCTTCTGGTGACACATAGCCCTCTTGTGCCTGGACGGTTCCCAGGCAACGGGAGGCGATCACCTTTGTTATTTTGAAGTCCTACTGATAAACAGAAAAAAAATGAAAATCCAGTTGCCTATATCAAAGCAAATTCTACTACTTGTAAAGTATGCAGAAAATGAAATGTAGAACATATAACATCAACTGCTTAGGAACGCATCATAGGTTAGTACTTAAAAGGATATTGTCATGTTCTAGTCATAATGCAAGCTGGACATTTTTCATGTTACCCTGTAATCGCCGGCCTGTTCTAATGCTCACAAGCCAAGATATAGGCTCAGCTGCTAAGGCTTCCCTCTGCCTTCTGAATGAAAATTGAATATGTCTGGCTCACTGTGTATATAGCAGGTGCTCAGAAAAAATAAGAGTCAATTCAATAGAAATAGCTCTGGCACACTATAGTGATCAATAACGTAAGAAAAGAACTCTTAGAATGCTGAAAATTCTTTATTTGTGCAAAAGGATAATTCATCCAACGTTTCGAGCTTGTTTTTAGGTCTTTATCAAGGATAAAGTTATCTAAGATCATAAAGGGTTACAAAACCATATAAACACGTAATTAGTACATAGTACAACATAACAGTACAATATATTGCTACTTGAGAGTACAATGGGTCAAATGACCATGATGCACATACAAAAAAATTTTCCAAAGCCATAGTGAAAACATTTGTACTGAGGAAAGAAAATTTCCACATGACCTATCTGGAGAAACATTCTGGATCAAACAACCAAAAATAGTCAAGCAGGTAAATACACACCTATATGGATAACAGGATGATATGTGTTCAATTGTATAGCGTCATTGCCATTAAGGTACAAATGGAAAACTTGCAATCCTATATAGTGAAGGAAATGAACACATATCATATCAAAGAACACAGGAACATGGGTGTGAGAAAAACCTCAATGTTTATACTTTGTTCTTTATAATGGTGTGAACATGTATATGTCTCAGTACCTTATGAACTTGAGAATTCTAGTGAGTAGATGATGAAAGCCTATTCCAGAACTGGAATCGGTAAATAATTGTAGGTGGAATCTAAATGAAAAGATGGTACAAGTGTTATCATGACACGTGGGCTATAACACAATGGACCGTGTGACAAAGAAGAAAGGAGAGAAAGAAGAGGAAGAAAATGGAACTACCTGTAACATTACGTGATAGTCACTGGTAAGTATCACTTGACAATTCAGGTGAAAAAGGATTCCTTTATTAAAGGGTTCTCAGTCGCCTCAGGATCATGAAATACTAGGGTAAATGATATGAGAATGGGTAAGAAGCACCACTAAAGGAAATATGAGATGCAGGACATATATCTATAAACCCCTGAACTACATGATAGAAATAAAAAGAAGAAAAAAGAAAAAAAAGAAGAAAGAAGAAGAACACATAGAATGCGGAAAGAGAATGGGTACAACTACCTGAGTTACTGCAGGGAGGCCCCTGGTAGGTATTGTGAGGGTTAGTGGAATTCCTTCACTGAAGGGTTCTCAGTTGCCTCAGGTTCGTGAAAAATGCTATAGACAAATAATGCCCGGAGAAAAGGGGTTCATATACAGCGAATAATGGTAATACAAGGTACATGTGTCCCATGTAATAGTATAAATATATATATATGCTCTACACCAGAAATAGAAAGTAGTCCCTCTGCCTTCTGTCTAGGTGCCCTGAGTTATGTCCTGTAAACTGTCACAGTGACCTAGACACACATGTGTAGTAGGGGAATATCCCTGCTGAGATGCCAGTGCTAGAGCACTCGTTTGCTGTGGAGTTGAACGCTATGTGAGTAGTTCTTACCTTCAATGAGCAGAAGTCTCTTTTTTCAGATTTCAATATCTCTGTGGGTATCTGGCAGAAATATGGAATACTCTTTACTGCTAAGACCCTGTACACCACTCCCACTAAAGGGGGCTTTACACGCTGCGACATCGCTAATGCGGAGTCGTTGGGGTCACGGAATTTGTGACGCACATCCGGCCGCATTAGCGATGTTGCTGCGTGTGATACCGATGAGCGATTTTGCATCGTTGCAAAAACGTGCAAAATCGCTCATCGGTGACATGGGTCTCCATTCTCGATTATCGTTACTGCAGCAGTAACGATGTAGTTCGTCGCTCCTGCGGTAGCACACATCGCTCCGTGTGACACCGCAGAAACGAGGAACCTCTCCTTACCTGCCTCCCAGCCGCTATGAGGAAGGAAGGAGGTGGGCGGGATGTTCCGGCCACTCATCTCCGCCCCTCCGCTGCTATTGGGCCGTCGCTCAGTGACGTCGCTGTGACGCCGCACGGACCGCCCCCTTAGAAAGGAGGCGGTTCGCCGGACACAGCGACGTCGCCGGGCAGGTAAGTATGTGTGACGGGTCTGGTCGGTGTTGTGCGGCATGGGCAACGATTTGCCCGTGTCGCGCAACAGATGGGGGCAGGTACCCACACTAGCGATATCGGGACCGATATCGCAGTGTGTAAAGTAGCCTTTAGTCACATGACCAAGACTGTATCTGTGTCCCTACAACACACTTGAGACAAATGTGTGTGTGAGCCTGCATTGTGGGGTATATATAATATATTATAGAGCTGGGAAGGATCATTCTAAGCAGTGAGCTGTTCCAGTATTTGTAGGAAAATACCCAGTAGAAGCATCAAACACAGCACCAATACCTCCCATCAGTATTCCACCACAGTGCCATGTAACCCATGCCCTACACTCCCATCTACACCAATACTATACAGGCACAAACTAGTATATCTGACTAAAAGCCCCCAAAATATGAAGAACGGCCTATAGTTGAGTGTGGATATAAAATCTATGTGAGCAGAGCTAGAATAGAAATCACTGATCGCATTGAAGTCATTCTGACCATAAATCACCATGATATCAAGGTGAGGAGTTGTGTGTTACTGCTGGGAGGAAAGGGTTAACAGTGGAATATTAAGGTGCATTTCTGTGTGCAGTGTTACTAGTCAATGTAACAATTCAGTATGAGCTGCTCTTGGTGCCGGGGGAGGGAGATGCTCTCCTGAGCAAGATAGATGGGGAATAAACATGATATCTATATAGTGTAAGGCAGGGGGTCTCAAACCAGGTGATCATGTCTGATCAACTGGTTACATTATGTCTGATTACCTTGTCTAACAGTTTTTTCTCCCCTTTCTTTACCTTCCAGGTTCCCATAGTCACGTGAAATATCCCTGTTGCACTTGATTACGGCTCACTATTCACTATAGGATGTCTTATATCTAACATCACACTCTCACCCATCAGCACTCTATAGGTTTGTATAAGGTATGCGCTTACACATCCGGTCCTCCATAGGTATTTCCACTTATGTAACACTATCCCTATGATCACTCATAACTCATACCCTTGTAGTCAATTACAGCCTCCTCTCTCCCCCCTCCCCTTCTCCCTTTCCATCTATAATTTTGCCAGTACAATATTAGTTTACATTAGGCACACACTCACATATTCCTTTCCTTAGTGATTTATTGTAATTCACATTCACATACAATTCTCTATGCCTGCCCCATTACTACATTCATACCTACTTGACCCTATCCTGATACCCCTTGTCTCACCTTGTTGGTCCCTACACCTGTTATCATGTCCTTTCCTGTGTCTGTCTTGTCACACAACACATTTTAGCATATAACTTGTGCTCCTTATTACCTGTCCTGCCTATTAGAATTATGTCCATTATGTCCATGCATGGCCCAATGAATCAAGTCTGTACTTCATATTCATGGTTTAAGCCTTTGGGTTCCAATGTGCCCAGAGTATATATCCAGAAAGATTCCCTTTCTTTGAGCTTCCTAATTCTATTGCCTCCTCTGCGTATGGCTTGGACATGTTCGATGACTTGGAATCTTAATTGGATCACTGTGTGATTATGCGTCACAAAATGGTGTGGGACTGGTAATAGAATCTGCTTACAATGTATTGTTGACTTGTGTTTAGCTCAAAGAAAGAGAATCTTTCTGGATATGTACTCTGGGCATATTAGAACCCAAGGGCTTAAACCGTGAATATGAAGTAAAGACTTGATTCATTGGGCCGTGCACCATGTCACCAAGTGTCCAATTGCATTGTCCAATGGCTCACAATGGTTATGCGTTTTCATTGGATGGATAATCGAAGCCATGTTTTTTTCCTTTCTGTTGGGTTTGTTGTGTGAGTAGCCTATAGGATTAAGTTGGTTACCGCAGGCAGTGGATTTAACTTCCTGTCTTTGGTCCAGTGGTAGATGGATTGTCTGGTCTATGAGCTGTTATTGGTTTGAATGCAGGTGAATGCCAATGGGCTGCTTATGACTGTGTAAAATAGTATTGATTCATGATGGATTTCAGACTACATGTAGATATCTTCAGTCTTTCTATCCACATCATTTAAATGAACATTATCCATGCAGCTTGAAATCCATCCAATAAGAGAAGCAACCTTGTACAACCAATCTGATAAGGGCACAGTATATCCTAAGGGAAGGTTATGGCTATAAAAGGGGACTTCTTGGAGTCACCAGGTTGTTGATGGATGTTGCATGATCTAGTCTAAGCTCTTAGGAGCTGGCTAGGGGATCAGAACCAGGATGCCTTGTGGACTCGGTCTAGGGACTTTGGCTTCAACTAGAGGATCACTTGGCTACATGGCTTCAATCTAGGGGCTCCAATTCCGATTGGAGATCATAACCGCAATCTAGGGATTTCGACTCCGGCTGCCAGGATTATACCATATCATCATACCAGAGACTACTTAAGGAAGAAACCCAGGTTGGACAATTTTGTCACCTGGCTACAGACTTTGCAGACCTCAGCCAGCTTCCTAAATCTGGCGCTATTCTATTGTCGGTGGGTGCCCGACAAATTACACAGCTATGTAAAATTTTGGTTTATGAAACTTCAAATCCAGTGACTGATTATTATGTTTTCTAATGTCCTGATTTAAAAAAAAAAATAAATATTTTTTTTTAACCATCAAATATTGATTTTGTACAATCCATGTGTGAAGTTACATACAAGTGACATGAACAAGAAAAATACTTATTGTAACCAAAAATATTCACAATTTTATATATAAAATACATTTATTTATTGTACAGTCATTCTGCAACTTTATTAGAAATTTATTCTTGCACTTTTTCCTTTTCTCTAGATCCCCCTTTTCTCTTATAGAAGGCCTGTGGATCTTCTCTGTGAAGCATCCGGCAATCATGTTCACGTTTCATTTACTTTGGTATCGTCGTTCCATCTCCTTGATATTCCGATGAAAACCTTCTTGTTCTTCCCACCAGCACCAAGGTTTTCAGACAAGTAGTCCAAATAGGAATGTAAAAAATGTAACTTCAAATTCATTAGACAACCCAAGGCTTTGAAACGTTTCAGCATGTTCTCCACGATGGACTTAAATTTTGATTCTTTGTTGTTACCTAGAAACGTATTTATTGCTTCTTTCAAAGAGTCCCAAGCCCTTTTTTCAACAGTTTTCATTATTGTTTAAAACACGTCATCCTTCATTCATGGGTTTCTGAATATCCGAACCCACAAAAATGCTTTTGTGCTGCCCCTGTGCCAGCAGCCGCCGTTGGTCGGATCCAGACCTTCTAAGAGAGTGGCTCGACCCGGGGGTCTCGCGGACATGTCGAATAAAAGGAGGAATGTAGATGTATGGGCTAGGCCGTATTAAGTTTGTGACGCCACCAACGGTGTGTGGTGAGGTGGGACACCACCGCTGCCGTTATGGGATACCCGGGAGAGATGTAGTGGCAGCTGGATGTTAACCCCTCCGTGTGTAGGGATGATTGCCCCGGGGCCCAGTGTCTTTGTGCAGGGTATGGTGATGGCAAGGGCCGGCACGCCTGAGCAAGCAGGGGGATGTTTGGTTACTCACAGTAAATGAATCACACGAGTCTTTCGGTAAACCAAAGGTGCTGGTGGCCTGCCGCCCCGGCCGGTTGCATTCAGGTCCCCCACCCAGGCTGGTGGTCGCTGTCCTTTACTCTGCACTTGTTTTTGTGTATGGTGGACTGCCTGGTCTGGAACTCAGGAGTCCGCTCCCGGCTGGATATGGCCTAAGGAGCCGTGCCCGCAGGCGCTGGCCCGTGGGATCTAAGGGCCCTGGCGGTGGCCTTATCCCTATCAGTGGGCTGTTGTCTTCTTTGAGGGACTTTAGGTGGGATAGGACCTATAATCCTGCCCTCAATCATTTAATTAGCTAGGCCGCTGTTTTCGGTCCTGGCTTCAGGGTCCTAGGTGACTAGGGTTTCAGGTCGGCTGTGTGTTTCCTAAGTGAGGAAAGGTGTTGTGCGGGGGCCTATCTGTAACTACCTGGTTTTGCCAGGGCATCACACCTTCCTTCAGACTTGATTCTGACAGTCCCTGAAACTTGGTACACAGGTACTTAAACATCTCTCCTTCTTTCAGTAGCGCTTTCACAAACAGCTTCATCAGTCCAAGCTTACAGTGGAGTGGTGGCAAGAGAACTTTAGGTGGGATCAACTAAGCTTTATGCAACAATGTTCTTGAGTCCCGGTTACAAAGATGTTCTTGTTGGCCAATTTTTTTTGCTCCAGTGAAGAGTCCTAACCTGGCTTTCCAATTCACACAAAAAGCATGTGTTCTGCCTTCTTTTACGTAATGCTGTGAATCTCTAGCATACAGCTAAACCCTAGTTCACATTTCAAATAAACAGACTGTGGAGTTCAATAGCCTTGATTTATTAGCTGGTAACGTGAACTTGATTGCAGTATACATGGAATATACAGTGAATATAGGAATATCCAAGATGCAGTTGAAGACAGAATACGGTATATCCAAGATACTGTTTTATACGGGTAAAAACTATAACAAGAAAATGATTACAGTCAGTACAGTGTTAATACAGAGTTAACATAGCATAACAGTACATGAGATGCAGTTCTTACGAGAATGTAGGTGAAAGGTCACTGCATCTGCAATACATAGAAATCTTATCTAGACAAACAAGACAGGGATGACACTAAAGGTGTAGAAGTACAATGTACAATGCATTTACTACACTCTTCCATCTAGGATTCTATCACTAACACATGTATTTGCTTTGCTCACCGGATTACACTAGGCAGGGGTGAATGTACAGAGAGGTAAGTCGGCATGTCCTTTCCTGACAAATCCAAAGAGAAAATGGCTGCAGGCTTCTTCTCAGCTCAGGGAGGCATTCCTTACCCAGAATACATTTAGCTTAAAGGGAAACTCAGCAATTCAAAAGAATAACAATGACCTCTAGGGGTTGTAACAGAAATTTTAATGAATGACTATTAGCAGGCTGCCATGAGGCAGAACAGCATGGGTATTTAATATATCCTCCTTGCTGCCCAAGAAGCAATGAGAACATTTTTAGACCACCACATATTGACCATTCATGCTCCTTGTAGTTAAGTTTCTTGAGAATAAAGTCTAAATTCTCACAGCTTTCTTCCAAGTGCATAGCATGTGTGACGCCCTGGACTAGCCAGGTAGTCACAAACACAAAATCACACACACCCCCTCCCCTGGATAGTCTACATCAGTCACACAAAATCCTTGTTGCCTCCTCCAGGGTCTGATGTCCACACCAGGTGGGGCGGAGCCAGGCGGTTGGCCCCACCCACCGAGGAGTTCACAGGCCTGGAGGCGGGAAAAAGCAGTTAGTTTAGTTTTGTAGTGGAAAGTGAGAGGACAGAAACTGTTAGTGTCTGGGTAGGAGCCCAGGCACTGTCAGCAAGGTCGGCAGACGGTGGTGGCCGTCTGCAGGAGGTGGTACAAGTCAGCTGAACCGTAGGACCGGGGACGGGCGGTGACCCGAAGGGAACTGAACCGGTGAGCGGATCTGTACCAAGCACAAAGGCAGGGCCATTGGACCCTGACCAGGCTAGGAGCCGCCGACAATGGTCAAATCCGAGAGTGACCGGAATCCCAGGGGTTCCCTAACACCCAAGACCCGACAGAAGGCAACCGTCCACACCGTGAGGATAAAAAGCCACCGCCATAGGCTAGAGATCCAAGGGCCAGCGCCTGCGGGCAAACGGGCTCCCTCGGTACGTACACCCCAGCCATCCAGCCTCCCCGTACCGCCACCGGGCCCCGGGATCACCAACCCCTACCCACGGAGGGGGAACCAACATCCTAGCTGCTCCCTGCCATCGCTCCCGGGATCCCCGTCACCAGCAGTGGTGGTGCCCATTATCACCACGACCTGTGGGTGACGTCACTAACTATCTCCCCAAACAAACCACCCCCTTTTCACTCGTGGGCGAGGAGCGCTGCTCGAGTCCCCGGATCTGGCCCTCCGCTCGAGCCACCGAGCAGCAGCAGCAGCAGAAGTCCCCGAACCCGAGCGTAGCGTGCGTGGCCCCTCTGCCCGCGACACATGCCCTACACACACTGAAGAATACTTACTGCCATTGAGCAGTAGCACAGCTTTCAGACTTTTTGGATGAAACAATGACGTGTCTCCACTCGCTCACATTGTACTTAATGTTACATTTTCCATCAGCACAGGAACATCGCTTGAATACACTAGAGCACCATCTTCAGAAAAGTATGGAGGGAATCTTTTCAGAATTCTAACCTTTTGGAAACCTATTGTCACGCTCTCCGGGTCCCCTGCTCTGCCCCCCGGCTCACCTGCCACGCTCCCCGGCTTCCCTGCTTCGCTCCCCGGCTCCTCTGGCAGACATCCCCCGCTCCACGGTCTCCAGCCTCCACCACCTGCGGTCCCCAGGCGGCCCGGTCCCCACTCCCGGCGCCCGTCGGCAGCCCTGCTCCAGGCCGGCTCCCCTGCTTCCTATACACCGCTCCCTGCCCTGGCTTCTGGCACCCGGGCCTCGCGCATGCGCATTAGGGCGCGCGCGCGGTCATTGACCCTCTCTTAAAGGGCCAGCGTCCACTGACAGGAAATTGAACACACAGGTACAGGGTATAAAGGGGTTTAATGTCCAAGTGGGCGGGGCCTGTTCTTCGTGTTTCCTAAGCTAGGAGTCAGGTCTCCTTGTGTCTCTGTGATATACTTACCTATCTCTCTTCTAGAGCCGCTCCTGCCTCGCCATCCGGTCCTGCCGATTCCCGAACCCCGAACGCTGACTATCTGCCATCCCGTCAGTCCGTACCATCTCTGATCCCTGTGGTGACCCGTCCTCTCGCTCCATCGGTTCCGGACTCTGCCTGACATCTCGGCCTCCGAACCTGAGCTCCGTCACCCGGACTACCATCAGTGACTCCGTGGTCCCAGGGACTTCTCCATTCCACTCTTTTGCACGGACTGTCCTGCTACCCGTAGTGCTCCGGCTACCGGACCCCTTGCCTTCATTAAGGTGTTCGGCCCAGTGGATCCACCTCCTGGGTCTGCCCGTCCACCTGGCCCTAACACCTATAGAATCAGTGTTTGTGAAAAAACTGTACGTGATGATATTTTTTCAATATTTTTACTGAGTCCAATGATCAAAAGTATGAAAAAAATCACATCTTTCAAAAATTTTTACCCTTGGAAACCTGTGTTATTATTACTATGCACGAGCCCTAAATTGTCTGAAAAACAACAAATATGCTGGTTGGATAGACCTTGACCCAACAATTCAACGGCCACAATTAAGGAGAAAAGTGCTAAGAGAGTTAAATTTGCCCCTGAAATAACCCATGATACGGGCCAAGGAGGGACACACCATTTTGATCCGAAAATAGCCCAACACCATGAGAGACGGGCAAATCCGTGAAAAGACAAAGTTCCAAGCTACAACTGACGCAGGATCTACAGCACATACGCCCATTGTAATTGTTCATGATTTCCGGCCACTACGCATTTCAGCCTTCAGGGACCTGGTAATTCGAATGCTATGTCCAGGAGTAGAGATGAGCGAACCGGTCCCGGTTCGGCTCGAGGTCGGTTCGCCGAACGGAGCTCCCGTTCGAGTTCGGCTCGTCGAACGTTCGACGAACCGAACTCGAGCCAATAGGAAACAATGGCAGGCAATCACAAACACAGTAAAACACCTAGAAAACACCCTCAAAGGTGTCCAAAAGGTGACAAACAACTCACAACACAACACAAACACATGGGAAAGTGACAAGGACATATACTCATGCGAAAACAAAACAGCTGGACAAGGAAAAAGAGGAGGACACACAGATATAGGCATGGCACGCCATTCTAAAATCATGTAAAACACCGCAAGGTGACTCCAAGCGGAGTCTCCCTTTTTTCCAAAAATTGGGCCCCACACACACCCACCCCTTCAGTGGCAGCAGTTGTGCCCCAGTTGTACACTTCACAGCTACATTTGCATCAAGCACATTCAAAAATACGCTATTCTTAACCGTCCCCAGGATGACACCGGGGTAGGTAGCAAAGTCTTTCCTGATCCCAGCTCTGTTCATCTTGGCTTCAAGCACATTCAAAAATACGCCATTCTTATCCGTCCCCAGGATGACACCGGGGTAGGTAGATAAAGTTTTTGCTGACCATGACTTGTTCATCTTGGCTTCTTTTAAAAACACAGCAAGCAAGGGTTACTCCAAGCGGAGTCTCCCTTTTTTCCAAAAATTGGGCCACACAGACACCCACCCCATCAGTGGCAGCACTTGGGCCCTAGTTGCAAACAGGATGTTTTGATTTGCATCAAGCACATTCAAAAATACGCCATAATTAACCGTCCCCAGGATGACACCGGGGTAGGTAGCAAAGTCTTTCCTGATCCCAGCTCTGTTCATCTTGGCTTCTTTTAAAAACACAGCAAGCAAGGGTTACTCCAAGCGGAGTCTCCCTTTTTTCCAAAAATTGGGCCACACAGACACCCACCCCATCAGTGGCAGCACTTGGGCCCTAGTTGCAAACAGGATGTTTTGATTTGCATCAAGCACATTCAAAAATACGCCATAATTAACCGTCCCCAGGATGACACCGGGGTAGGTAGCAAAGTCTTTCCTGATCCCAGCTCTGTTCATCTTGGCTTCTTTTAAAAACACAGCAAGCAAGGGTTACTCCAAGCGGAGTCTCCCTTTTTTCCAAAAATTGGGCCACACAGACACCCACCCCATCAGTGGCAGCACTTGGGCCCTAGTTGCAAACAGGATGTTTTGATTTGCATCAAGCACATTCAAAAATACGCCATTCTTATCCGTCCCCAGGATGACACCGGGGTAGGTAGATAAAGTCTTTGCTGACCCATGACTTGTTCATCTTGGCTTCTTTTAAAAACACAGCAAGCAAGGGTTACTCCAAGCGGAGTCTCCCTTTTTTCCAAAAATTGGGCCACACAGACACCCACCCCATCAGTGGCAGCACTTGGGCCCTAGTTGCAAACAGGATGTTTTGATTTGCATCAAGCACATTCCAAAATTCGCCATAATTAACCGTCCCCAGGATGACACCGGGGTAGGTAGCAAAGTCTTTCCTGATCCCAGCTCTGTTCATCTTGGCTTCTTTTAAAAACACAGCAAGCAAGGGTTACTCCAAGCGGAGTCTCCCTTTTTTCCAAAAATTGGGCCACACAGACACCCACCCCATCAGTGGCAGCACTTGGGCCCTAGTTGCAAACAGGATGTTTTGATTTGCATCAAGCACATTCAAAAATACGCCATAATTAACCGTCCCCAGGATGACACCGGGGTAGGTAGCAAAGTCTTTCCTGATCCCAGCTCTGTTCATCTTGGCTTCTTTTAAAAACACAGCAAGCAAGGGTTACTCCAAGCGGAGTCTCCCTTTTTTCCAAAAATTGGGCCACACAGACACCCACCCCATCAGTGGCAGCACTTGGGCCCTAGTTGCAAACAGGATGTTTTGATTTGCATCAAGCACATTCAAAAATACGCCATAATTAACCGTCCCCAGGATGACACCGGGGTAGGTAGCAAAGTCTTTCCTGATCCCAGCTCTGTTCATCTTGGCTTCTTTTAAAAACACAGCAAGCAAGGGTTACTCCAAGCGGAGTCTCCCTTTTTTCCAAAAATTGGGCCCCACACACACCCACCCCTTCAGTGGCAGCAGTTGTGCCCCAGTTGTACACTTCACAGCTACATTTGCATCAAGCACATTCAAAAATACGCTATTCTTAACCGTCCCCAGGATGACACCGGGGTAGGTAGCAAAGTCTTTCCTGATCCCAGCTCTGTTCATCTTGGCTTCTTTTAAAAACACAGCAAGCAAGGGTTACTCCAAGCGGAGTCTCCCTTTTTTCCAAAAATTGGGCCACACAGACACCCACCCCATCAGTGGCAGCACTTGGGCCCTAGTTGCAAACAGGATGTTTTGATTTGCATCAAGCACATTCAAAAATACGCCATAATTAACCGTCCCCAGGATGACACCGGGGTAGGTAGCAAAGTCTTTCCTGATCCCAGCTCTGTTCATCTTGGCTTCTTTTAAAAACACAGCAAGCAAGGGTTACTCCAAGCGGAGTCTCCCTTTTTTCCAAAAATTGGGCCACACAGACACCCACCCCATCAGTGGCAGCACTTGGGCCCTAGTTGCAAACAGGATGTTTTGATTTGCATCAAGCACATTCAAAAATACGCCATAATTAACCGTCCCCAGGATGACACCGGGGTAGGTAGCAAAGTCTTTCCTGATCCCAGCTCTGTTCATCTTGGCTTCTTTTAAAAACACAGCAAGCAAGGGTTACTCCAAGCGGAGTCTCCCTTTTTTCCAAAAATTGGGCCCCACACACACCCACCCCTTCAGTGGCAGCAGTTGTGCCCCAGTTGTACACTTCACAGCTACATTTGCATCAAGCACATTCAAAAATACGCTATTCTTAACCGTCCCCAGGATGACACCGGGGTAGGTAGCAAAGTCTTTCCTGATCCCAGCTCTGTTCATCTTGGCTTCTTTTAAAAACACAGCAAGCAAGGGTTACTCCAAGCGGAGTCTCCCTTTTTTCCAAAAATTGGGCCACACAGACACCCACCCCATCAGTGGCAGCACTTGGGCCCTAGTTGCAAACAGGATGTTTTGATTTGCATCAAGCACATTCAAAAATACGCCATAATTAACCGTCCCCAGGATGACACCGGGGTAGGTAGCAAAGTCTTTCCTGATCCCAGCTCTGTTCATCTTGGCTTCTTTTAAAAACACAGCAAGCAAGGGTTACTCCAAGCGGAGTCTCCCTTTTTTCCAAAAATTGGGCCCCACACACACCCACCCCTTCAGTGGCAGCAGTTGTGCCCCAGTTGTACACTTCACAGCTACATTTGCATCAAGCACATTCAAAAATACGCTATTCTTAACCGTCCCCAGGATGACACCGGGGTAGGTATGTCCAGGAGTAGAGATGAGCGAACCGGTCCAGGTTCGGCTCGAGGTCGGTTCGCCGAACGGAGCTCCCGTTCGAGTTCGGCTCGTCGAACGTTCGACGAACCGAACTCGAGCCAATAGGAAACAATGGCAGGCAATCACAAACACAGTAAAACACCTAGAAAACACCCTCAAAGGTGTCCAAAAGGTGACAAACAACTCACAACACAACACAAACACATGGGAAAGTGACAAGGACATATACTCATGCGAAAACAAAACAGCTGGACAAGGAAAAAGAGGAGGACACACAGATATAGGCATGGCACGCCATTCTAAAATCATGTAAAACACCGCAAGGTGACTCCAAGAGGAGTCTCCCTTTTTTCCAAAAATTGGGCCCCACACACACCCACCCCTTCAGTGGCAGCAGTTGTGCCCCAGTTGTACACTTCACAGCTACATTTGCATCAAGCACATTCAAAAATACGCTATTCTTAACCGTCCCCAGGATGACACCGGGGTAGGTAGCAAAGTCTTTCCTGATCCCAGCTCTGTTCATCTTGGCTTCTTTTAAAAACACAGCAAGCAAGGGTTACTCCAAGCGGAGTCTCCCTTTTTTCCAAAAATTGGGCCACACAGACACCCACCCCATCAGTACTTTACCCTCCACACCAGTCCCAAGCTGGAAGCACTGCAGCACTGCCTCGGCGAAGCGGCAACAGGCTGTGCTGCAGCTAATCTGCATAGGTGACAAACCCCACAATGCAGAAGAGGTGTGGACAGCTCTAAAACAGCATGCAGATCACTGGCTCACACCTCTGAACCTAAAGCCAGGAAAGGTTGTGTGTGACAATGGCCGGAACCTGGTGGCGGCTTTGAGACGAGGCCAGCTGACACATGTTCCATGCGTGGCCCATGTGCTCAACCTCGTGGTTCAGCGGTTTCTAAACTCATACCCAGAGCTGTCTGATCTGCTGGTAAAAGTTCGCCGCCTGTCTGCACATTTTCGAAAGTCACCTACTGCTTCAGCCGGCCTTGCCGGCTTTCAGCGTCATTTGCATCTTCCGGCTCACAGACTGGTGTGTGATGTCCCCACGCATTGCTGATATGTGCCCGTTCAAGTGTCTCGGGAATTTTCAACAGATCCGTCCGAAGGTGGATGGCCCCTTATTATGTCACGAGGATGGGTCCTTTTTATCGAGATACCAATTTGTGAGTGTTTTTAGGGCATGTTTGAAGTCGTTGGGGTTAGATCCGAAGTCTTTCGGATTGGGGCAGCGAAGGAGGCCTCTATATGCGGCCTACCGGAGGAGACAGTTAAGCAGATTGGTAGGTGGAAGTCGCAGCGCTTTAAGTCGTATGTACGTCCCCAGGTGGTTGTTGGCAATTGAGGGGAAAAGGGGGGGGTATTAGGGTAGCAATGGGGGGGGTGAGAGTGTGTGTTTTTTGTCAATTTGGTTTGGTGAGGCAATAAAATGGTGTCGTCTGTACATTTTGTATTGCAGAAGCACCCCCCCTTCCTTCCCTGGTCTGGATCCTTGGCCACTCTTATGTGTATTGGGGAGCCCGACGAGCGGACGCGAGATGGAACGGGAGACAGCTAGGTTTTGAGAAGGACCTGGCTCTCGTGCGATGGCTCGGTGTTCGGGGGTTAGGGTGGAACAGGGTGTTGCAGGAGGTGCATAGATACGCCCGGTTGGACAGACCTCCTGACATCTTAGTGTTGCATGCCGGGGGGAATGATTTGGGTGGGCGTCCTTTTCGAATCTTGATAACGGACATCAAACATGATTTGTTACGGTTATGGGTGTCGTTTCCAGGTCTAACGATAGTCTGGTCGGAGATAGTAGCGAGAAAGAGTTGGCAGAAAGCGCGGTCAGTTGACAGGTTGAACAAGGCGCGGGCGAAGGTTAATAGGGCGATCTCGAAGTTTGTTAGTCGGAACGGGGGTATAGCAATACGGCATGTTGAGTTGGAAAGGACGGAAGAGGAATTTTGGTTGGCTGACGGGGTACACCTTAATGCGGTGGGAACTGACTTATGGGCTCTTGGCTTGCAGGGAGGTATTGAGAGGGCCCTTTGCTTGTGGGGGGTCTCAGGCACTTGAAGGGTTTCAAGGTGCCTTCGTTGTGGTGTTGTTTATTGGTGGGTCCTTGAAGTTGGTTTAAAATTGGTTCGGGGATTCATCCGGGTATGGATCCCCTCATTGGCAGAATTGATGGTCCCCTAGTGATTTTGGGGGGGAACCCCGACGGGGTATGTCGGGGCCCCTGGGGGTGTGGTTGGGGTTGACGGAGGATTAACCCTAACCATTTGGTGCTACTGAGTCAGTGTGGGTAACGGCTGGGAGCAAGTTGAGGTTTTTTATTGCTCGGTTATGGGAATCACCAGGGTTTTGGTAGCTTCAAGGACCTTACCACATTGCAAATTTTATTGGTTATGTATTCTTGTTAATAAAATGGCTGCTATGGCCAAAATTATCCAAAGATAAATTTGTGTCTGTGTAATTACTTTTAAATAAGAAATGGGAATGGAGGTGTGGGGTATGAAAGGAAGACCGGAGTCAACAATTCCAGGGTCAAGCATGTTTATTTGCGTAAGCTTCGTTCCAGGGTAGAAAGGGTAAGAGTGCCTTTCAGAATTCGAAGTGGTCGGACTGTACGGACCACCAAGAACTGCAGGAGAGCTTGAACATCTTCCCATGGATGTGCGACATCCTCCCTCATCAGTTACGTAGGTAAGCAGGTTCTCAGCATTGCAGCCCATTTGTTGTCTTAAGTTAGTTAAGCGGGGTTAACTAACCTGTCAGTTCAGCCTCAGGTCTAAAGCAGAGGCCTGGACTCCACTCCTTACTCCTCACTCCACAACTCTCCTTAAAAACAACTGACTCCTTTTTCCTGCCCCGGGGTCTCCAGACCCTTAGGTGGGCGTTTCCTTCCGTCTGGTCCTGCCCACTGGTGTGCCTGTCTTTCCCTGGGGGAGGTGACTAGGGTTTTCTGGTTGGCTTTGTGTGACTTAGGTGAGGGAAGTTGTTATGCGGGGGCCTATGTGTGACTACCTGCAGTGTCAGGGCGTCACATATGTATGTGTGTATGTCTGCTAAAGGAATCCGCACCGTCATATTTACAAACACAAAATTTTGACTCTATGCACAGAAGAGAGTCATGCTATTTACATGATTTGTGTTTTTTTACCTTTTAAAACTATCATTAAATGTTAAGTTTTAGTTAGGGATTTATGCTTCTGTCTGTCTCTCTCCCAGTCTCTGTCATCTGTCTGTCTCTGTGTGTCTCTATCTCTATCCATGTCTCTCTGTCTCTCTATCTCTGTCTGTCTCTCTGTGTCTGTCTGTCTTTCTCTCTTTGTGGCTGTCTGTTTCTATGTCTGTCTGTCTCTTTTCCAGGTCTGTCTCTTTTCCAGGTCTGTCTCTTTCCCTGTCTGTCTGTCTCTTCCCCTGTCTGTCTCTTCCCCTGTCTGTCTCTTCCCCTGTCTGTCTCTGTATTTCTTTGTCTGTCTCTGTCTGTCTCTTCCCCTGTCTGTCTCTTTCCCTGTCTCTCTCTGCCTGTCTCTCTTTGTCTCTCTCTGTCTGACTCATTCCCCGTTTGTCTCTTTCCCTGTCTATCTCTGTATTTCTTTGTCTGTCTCTATCTGTCTGTCTCTCTCTGTCTGTCTCTTCCCCTGTCTGTCTGTTTCCCTGTCGGTCTGCCTTTTCTCCTGCCTGTCTCTGTATGTTTGTCTTTGTCTGTTTCCCTATCTGCCTCTGTCTCTTTCTCTGTCTCTGTCTGTCTGCCTTTTTTCCCTGTCTATCTCTGTCTGTCTCTTTCCCTGTCTGCCTCTGTCTGTTTGTCTCTGTCTCTTTCCCTGTCTGTCTATGCCTATCTGTCTCTGTCTGTTTGTCTCTCAGTCTGTGTCTGTCTCTCTCTATCTGTCTCCCCACTGACATCATATTATCTCACACATAAGCTTCTTATACTATGAATGTCCTTTGTTCCTATAGCAACCAATCACAGCTGCTATTAATAACTTGCAGCTCCTACCTCCATTCAGTTTAATGGAGGCAGGTTTTTTGGAGAGTAACTGTAAAGGTTAAATATTCCTGTTAAAACATAGTCTACAACGTTCCCTGAGTCACATGAGGTGTCTGCAAAATTTTGTGTTTGTAAATATGACGGTGCGGATTCCTTTAGCAGACATACACACATACATATGTGACGCCCTGACACTGCAGATAGTCACACATAGGCCCCCGCATAACAACTTCCCTCACCTAAGTCACACAAAGCCAACCAGAAAACCCTAGTCACCTCCCCTAGGGAAAGACAGGCACACCAGTGGGCAGGACCAGACGGAAGGAAACGCCCACCTAGGGGTCTGGAGACCCCGGGGCAGGAAAAAGGAGTCAGTTGTTTTTAAGTAGAGTTGTGGAGTGAGGAGTAAGGAGTGGAGTCCAGGCCTCTGCTTTAGACCTGAGGCTGAACTGACAGGTTAGTTAACCCCGCTTAACTAACTTAAGACAACAAATGGGCTGCAATGCTGAGAACCTGCTTACCTACGTAACTGATGAGGGAGGATGTCGCAAATCCATGGGAAGATGTTCAAGCTCTCCTGCAGTTCTTGGTGGTCCGTACAGTCTGACCACTTCGAATTCTGAAAGGCACTCTTACCCTTTCTACCCTGGAACGAAGCTTACGCAAATAAACATGCTTGACCCTGGAATTGTTGACTCCGGTCTTCCTTTCATACCCCACACCTCCATTCCCATTTCTTATTTAAAAGTAATTACACAGACACAAATTTATCTTTGGATAATTTTGGCCATAGCAGCCATTTTATTAACAAGAATACATAACCAATTAAATTTGCAATGTGGTAAGGTCCTTGAAGCTACCAAAACCCTGGTGATTCCCATAACCGAGCAATAAAAAACCTCAACTTGCTCCCAGCCGTTACCCACACTGGCTCAGGAGCACCAAATTATAAGGGTTAATCCTACGTCAACCCCAACCACACCCCCAGGGGCCCCGACATACCCCGTCGGGGTTCCCCCCCAAAATCACCAGGGGACCATCAATTCTGCCAATGAGGGGATCCATACCCGGATGAATCCCCGAACCAATTTTAAACCAACTTCAAGGACCCACCAATAAACAACACCACAACGAAGGCACCTTGAAACCCTTCAAGTGCCTGAGACCCCCCGCAAGCAAAGGGCCCTCTCAATACCTCCCTGCAAGCCAAGAGCCCATAAGTCAGTTCCCACCGCATTAAGGTGTACCCCGTCAGCCAACCAAAATTCCTCTTCCGTCCTTTCCAACTCAACATGCCGTATTGCTATACCCCCGTTCCGACTAACAAACTTCGAGATCGCCCTATTAACCTTCGCCCGCGCCTTGTTCAACCTGTCAACTGACCGCGCTTTCTGCCAACTCTTTCTCGCTACTATCTCTGACCAGACTATCGTTAGACCTGGAAACGACGCCCATAACCGTAACAAATCATGTTTGATGTCCTTTATCAAGATTCGAAAAGGACGCCCACCCAAATCATTCCCCCCGGCATGCAACACTAAGATGTCAGGAGGTCTGTCCAACCGGGCGTATCTATGCACCTCCTGCACCCTAACCCCCGAACACCGAGCCATCGCACGAGAGCCAGGTCCTTCTTAAAACCTAGCTGTCTCCAGTTCCATCTCGCGTCCGCTCGTCGGGCTCCCCAATACACATAAGAGTGGCCAAGGATCCAGACCAGGGAAGGAAGGGGGGGTGCTTCTGCAATACAAAATGTACAGACGACACCATTTTATTGCCTCACCAAACCAAATTGACAAAAAACACACACTCTCACCCCCCCCATTGCTACCCTAATACCCTAATACCCCCCCCCTTTTCCCCTCAATTGCCAACAACCACCTGGGGACGTACATACGACTTAAAGCGCTGCGACTTCCACCTACCAATCTGCTTAACTGTCTCCTCCGGTAGGCCGCATATAGAGGCCTCCGTCGCTGCCCCAATCCGAAAGACTTCGGATCTAACCCCAACGACTTCAAACATGCCCTAAAAACACTCACAAATTGGTATCTCGATAAAAAGATATATGTAATAAGGGGCCATCCACCTTCGGACGGATCTGTTGAAAATTCCCGAGACACTTGAACGGGCACATATCAGATGCCACAACCATCCCCAAACGGACTAGTCTACCCACACCTCTCTGATCAGTTTTCGATTTCCTAATCCAAAATTCAACTCCGTTTTCCACTGACATAATGTCACCCCAATCCAAGCCCCCGGGGAACGCCTTACTGGGCGATACCAACTCCCCAACCCGCAGGGCTCCAAAAAACGCCAAAGAAAAGGCTAACTTAAACAAACTCACCTCAAACGGAGATAGACAAACCCCCCACAACGCCCTACCCAGCCGGGTAGGGACCCAGCCCAGCCCAGCTGGGACCCAGTTTGAGCGAGGAACGGAACAAGTCCTTCCCACACCAAGGTTTGCAGGCCCTACCTCAGTCAGGGTTTCACCCACACTCTACAGCTCCGGAATGTCATGCTCTTCAGCCTCCTCCTCCTCCTGCGCATCCTCATCCACTTTACCCTCCACACCAGTCCCAAGCTGGAAGCACTGCAGCACTGCCTCGGCGAAGCGGCAACAGGCTGTGCTGCAGCTAATCTGCATAGGTGACAAACCCCACAATGCAGAAGAGGTGTGGACAGCTCTAAAACAGCATGCAGATCACTGGCTCACACCTCTGAACCTAAAGCCAGGAAAGGTTGTGTGTGACAATGGCCGGAACCTGGTGGCGGCTTTGAGGCGAGGCCAGCTGACACATGTTCCATGCGTGGCCCATGTGCTCAACCTCGTGGTTCAGCGGTTTCTAAACTCATACCCAGAGCTGTCTGATCTGCTGGTAAAAGTTCGCCGCCTGTCTGCACATTTTCGAAAGTCACCTACTGCTTCAGCCGGCCTTGCCGGCTTTCAGCGTCATTTGCATCTTCCGGCTCACAGACTGGTGTGTGATGTCCCCACGCATTGGAATTCAACTCTGCACATGTTGATCAGGATATGTGAGCAGAAGAGGGCAGTTGTTGAGTACCTGCATCACCTAAGCCATCGGGAAATGGGTCAAACTCCACACATAACACCTGAGGAGTGGAGATGGATGTCCGACCTATGTACCATCCTCCAAAACTTTGAGGACTCCACCAAGATGGTGAGCGGCGATGACGCCATTATTAGCGTCACCATACCGCTTCTCTGCCTTCTAAAACGGTCTCTGCTCAAAACCAAACATGATGCATTGCAGGCGGAACACGATGAGTTGGAGCAAGAAACAGTAGTGGGTGTGGGTGATAACACACAGCCCAGCCTCGTCTCATCACAACGTGCAGTGGAGGACTATGACGAGGAGGAAGATGAAGACATGGAGCAACTCTCCGACCAAATTGAGGATATGACATGCATACCAGTCATATGCTCAGTTCAGCGTGGCTGGCCAGAGGACAGGGTAGATGAGGAGGAGGAGGAGGAGAAGGAGGAGGACAGCATGTTCAGTCATCGTGTTGGTCTGGATATTGAAGTGATGGCTGTTAAGAGTCTGGCGCACATGGATGACTTTATGGTAAGCTGCCTGTCTCGTGACCCTCGCGTTAAGAACATCTTGGCCGACAATCATTACTGGTTGGTAACACTGTTAGACCCACGCTACAAGGAGAACTTTATGTCTCTTATTCCCGAGGCGGAGAGGTCAGCCAAAATGCAGCAGTTCTGGAAGGCCATAGTCACGGAAGTAGGCAAAGCATTCCCTTCACAAAACGCTAGCGTCATAATTGTAACACTATTAGTTAAAAGAAAGGGATAAACTGTAAAAAAAACAAAATAAGGCATAACTTTTTTTTAACATCAATTTTTTTTTTTTAGATTTAACCAAAGAATGTGCACATTTGTTATAATAAACAAGTGAAAAATGTTGAAAATCAGTCATCCAAAGGTGTGTGAAAAAAAAATATATATATGGTACCAATAAAAATGTCACTTTGTCCTGCAAAGAATGCAGCCCCCCACATTATTTTTTTCCTCTGTGCGGCCCATACACCCAGCCGAGTTTGAGACCCCCTGCCTTACACTATATAGATATCATGTTCATTCCCCATCTATCTTGCTCAGGAGAGCATCTCCCTCCCCCGGCACCAAGAGCAGCTCATACTGAATTGTTACAATGACTACATTGACACCCCCATACTTTGCACTGACGAGGGGCAAGCACCCCGAAACACCGTGTCTGCAAATTGGGATTCTGATCTGGCTTATATATCCTGAGTCATATTGCAATGGATTGTTGAAAATCCACTTGTGACTTTTAGGATCGCTACTTCCAATAGGTGGCGCTGTGCTAGAGTTTGTCTCCTTTACTGGAGAGACAATTTGTACATTGACTAGTAACACTGCACACAGAAATGCACCTTAATATTCCACTGTTAACCCTTTCCTCCCAGCAGTAACACACAACTCCTCACCTTGATATCATGGTGATTTATGGTCAGAATGACTTCAATGCGATCAGTGATTTCTATTCTAGCTCTGCTCACATAGATTTTATATCCACACTCAACTATAGGCCGTTCTTCATATTTTGGGGGTTTTTAGTCAGATATACTAGTTTGTGCCTGTATAGTATTGGTGTAGATGGGAGTGTAGGGCATGGGTTACATGGCACTGTGGTGGGATACTGATGGGAGGTATTGGTGCTGTGTTTGAGGCTTCTACTGGGTATTTTCCTACAAATACTGGAACAGCTCACTGCTTAGAATGATCCTTCCCAGCTCTATAATATATTATATATACCCCACAATGCAGGCTCACACACACATTTGTCTCAAGTGTGTTGTAGGGACACAGATACAGTCTTGGTCATGTGACTAAAGGCTACTTTACACACTGCGATATCGGTCCTGATATCGCTAGTGTGGGTACCCGCCCCCATCTGTTGCGCGACACGGGCAAATTGCTGCCCATGCTGCACAACACCGAACAGAACCAGTCACACATACTTACCTGCCCGGCGACGTCGCTGTGACCGGCGAACCGCCTCCTTTCTAAGGGGGCGGTTCGTGCGGCGTCACAGCAACGTCACTGAGCGACCGCCCAATAGCAGTGGAGGGGCGGAGATGAGTGGCCGGAACATCCCGCCCACCTCCTTCCTTCCTCATAGCGGCTTTGAGGCAGGTAAGGAGAGGTTCCTCGTTTCTGCGGTGTCACACGGAGCAATGTGTGCTGCCGCAGGAGCGACGAACTACATCGTTACTGCTGCAGTAACGATAATCGAGAATGGAGACCCATGTCACCGATGAGCGATTTTGCACGTTTTTGCAACGATGCAAAATCGCTCATCGGTGTCACACGCAGCAACATCGCTAATGCGGCCGGATGTGCGTCACAAATTCCGTGACCCCAACGACTCCGCATTAGCGATGTCGCAGCGTGTAAAGCCCCCTTTAGTGGGAGTGGTGTACAGGGTCTTAGCAGTAAAGAGTATTCCATATTTCTGCCAGATACCCACAGAGATATTGAAATCTGAAAAAAGAGACTTCTGCTCATTGAAGGTAAGAACTGCTCACATAGCGTTCAACTCCACAGCAAACGTGTGCTCTAGCACTGGCATCTCAGCAGGGATATTCCCCTACTACACATGTGTGTCTGGGTCGCTGTGACAGTTTACAGGACATAACTCAGGGCACCTAGACAGAAGGCAGAGGGACTACTTTCTATTTCTGGTGTAGATCTTAGTACAATATATATATATATACTATTACATGTGACACATGTACCTTGTATTACCATTATTCGCTGTATATGAACCCCTTTTCTCCGGGCATTATTTGTCTATAGCATTTTTCACGAACCTGAGGCAACTGAGAACCCTTCAGTGAAGGAATTCCACTAACCCTCACAATACCAACCAGGGGCCTCCCTGCAGTAACTCAGGTAGTTGTACCCATTCTCTTTCCGCATTCTATGTGTTCTTCTTCTTTCTTCTTTTTTTTCTTTTTTCTTCTTTTTATTTCTATCATGTAGTTCAGGGGTTTATAGATATATGTCCTGCATCTCATATTTCCTTTAGTGGTGCTTCTTACCCATTCTCATATCATTTACCCTAGTATTTCATGATCCTGAGGCGACTGAGAACCCTTTAATAAAGGAATCCTTTTTCACTTGAATTGTCAAGTGATACTTACCAGTGACTATCACGTAATGTTACAGGTAGTTGCATTTTCTTCCTCTTCTTTCTCTCCTTTCTTCTTTGTCACACGGTCCATTGTGTTATAGCCCACGTGTCATGATAACACTTGTACCATCTTTTCATTTAGATTCCACCTACAATTATTTACCGATTCCAGTTCTGAAATAGGCTTTCATCATCTACTCACTAGAATTCTCAAGTGCATAAGGTACTGAGACATATACATGTTCACACCATTATAAAGAACAAAGTATAAACATTGAGGTTTTTCTCACACCCATGTTCCTGTGTTCTTTGATATGATATGTGTTCATTTCCTTCACTATATAGGATTGCAAGTTTTCCATTTGTACCTTAATGGCAATGACGCTATACAATTGAACACATATCATCCTGTTATCCATATAGGTGTGTATTTACCTGCTTGACTATTTTTGGTTGTTTGATCCAGAATGTTTCTCCAGATAGGTCATGTGGAAATTTTCTTTCCTCAGTACAAATGTTTTCACTATGGCTTTGGAAAAATTTTTTGTATGTGCATCATGGTTATTTGACCCATTGTACTCTCAAGTAGCAATATATTGTACTGTTATGTTGTACTATGTACTAATTACGTGTTTATATGGTTTTGTAACCCTTTATGATCTTAGATAACTTTATCCTTGATAAAGACCTAAAAACAAGGTCGAAACGTTGGATGAATTATCCTTTTGCACAAATAAAGAATTTTCAGCATTCCAAGAGTTCTTTTCTTACGTTATTGATCACTATAGTGTGCCAGAGCTATTTCTATTGAATTGACTCTTATTTTTTCTGAGCACCTGCTATATACACAGTGAGCCAGACATATTCAAGTTTCATTCAGAAGGCAGAGGGAAGCCTTAGCAGCTGAGCCTATATCTTGGCTTGTGAGCATTAGAACAGGCCGGCGATTACAGGGTAACATGAAAAATGTCCAGCTTGCATTATGACTAGAACATGACAATATCCTTTTAAGTACTAACCTATGATGCGTTCCTAAGCAGTTGATGTTATATGTTCTACATTTCATTTTCTGCATACTTTACAAGTAGTAGAATTTGCTTTGATATAGGCAACTGGATTTTCACAATGAAAAGGCAAAGGATAACGCCCGAAAAAGACGCCATACATTATGTCAGTGCCATCACTGACAAACCTGGATTGACCATGAAATACATCAATCCCCTTAAAGGTGAGTTAAAACAAGTTTTAACTAAATTGCCTTAATATTGTCATGCATTAGAATGACTGTCTTAGGTAATGATAAATATTTTCTACAGGAAGAGGAGTGTTTGCTGAAACTGAAATCGAAAAAGGGAGTTTTGTTGCAGAATATCGAGGCGAGCTCACGTATGCACTTACGATGGTAGACAACTACTCGAGATTTATGGTTGTGGTACAAGTCAAAGATCTAATGGCCCATACTGCAGCGAAGGTCTTCCAAGCACACTTATGCAGACCTCATGGCTACTCAGAGAGAGTCCTCACAGATCAAGGCACTGCCTTTGAAGCGGAAATCTTCAAGGACTTCTGCAGCTTTTACCGATGCAGGAAGATGCGCACTACACCCTACCATGCTCAAACCAATGGTTATCAACCTGCTCAGGACTTTACCCCATATTCCAGATGTGGCCTTACAAGTGATTTATAGAGGGTTAACAATACGTTGGGATCACCGGATCTAATCTCCCTTTTTATACACCCTAAAATCTTGTTTGCTTTAGAATAAACAATAACATCATAAAGGTATAGCAGTACCGTTTCAAAGTTTCGGTGTCCCAAGCAGCATTCCATCAGCCTCTGGAAGGTTCCTGGCAAATTGCACAGCTCGAAGGGCATGCTTTTGAACTCGCAGAGACCCATCGGGGTGGCAAAGGCGGTCTTCTCCCGGTCTGCCTCAGCAACGGACACTTGCCAATAGCGACTAGTGAGATCAAGGGTAGAAAAATAATTTGCAGTTCTCAATGCAGCTAGCTATTCCTCAATACAGGGGAGTGGTGCTGTCCTTCTTCTTTAACAGGACCAACGGAGCTGCCCAGAGGCTACAACTGTCACGGATAACCCCAGCCTCCTTCATGTTGCTCAACATGTCCTTGGTACACTGGTAATGTGCAGGTAGTTTTGGCTTATATCTCTCTTTGATGGGTGGGTGTGCACTTGTGGGGATGTAGTGTTTGACCCCTTTTATTCTTCAAAAGTCTAGCGGATGTTTGCTGAAGACTTGCTCGTATTCTTGCACTAGCCTGTAGACCCCCTTCTTGTGATGTGAAGGTGTGGAGTCAGTGCCTACGTGTAATTCCTTACACCACTCCTCTGGCTGACTTGGTGAGCTGTCACTGAATGGGTGGGCTGAAGCAATGGTGGATGCTGCTGTTTGGATAGCATGTGTATCTACTGAGAACAGCTTATCAATGGTGGCAAATCGGAGCAGCTTAATCTCTTGCTCTCCGCAGTTCAACACTCTCATGGGCACTCTTCCCTTCCATATTAATGAATAAAACTATGATGTAAATAGCATATAGATACCCCACAAATGCAGATAAAAGTAGGTTATGGGAAAAGGGGGAAGAGAGAAACAGGAAAATAGTGGAATAAAGTATACCTTCCAGGTGGGAGAGGAAATGGCAGCACAGCCAGTGGAGGTGAAGCAAGGGGAGCCTGCAACTAAAGAGTTGAGAGCGTTATCACATGGTGACTGAGCCTGATTGTAACGGGAGCATAGAGGTGCCGATCCTGTCTTACCTGCGTTGGTGTAGAAGTGGGTGTCCTGTGGTGGAGTCAGCTGTGTGCAGTGGTGGCCGTGGGTTCTTTTATGTGCGACCGTAGTAATAGCTGCGCCCACTTCCTGTATGGGAGTGGAATGCAGTGAGGCTAATGGAACGCACGCCTGCGCATTTGTGTTTAACGTCGCGCATGTGCAGAACGGAGAAAAGGCTGCGCTCACTTCCTAATGAAAGGGAGTGAGACGCAGCTGGGAAGGGAAGGGAAAAGATTAGGGTTTGGGGATGATGAGAGGGCTTTCTACGGGCAAGGATGGCAAAGGGTGGCAGTGACGGAAAGTCAGGCAGCCTGTCCTGTCCTGTCCTGTCCGTCCGTCTTTTTGTATCATGAATTGGAAAGACTGCAAGGGGGAGGGGAGGTGCTTGGAGGAGGAGGAGTTATTCAGATTAATTGCAGTGGGCGGCGGCTGCAAAAAGCATCATTCTTCTTGTTTTTGCTCTGCAAAACAGCCTTTTCAAGGGTTGGCTTGGGTGACAAAATGTCTTCTGTAGGCGTGGGTTTGTCTCCCTCTCCCTAAGATGTGTCCGGTATAGGCCAGGGTGCCACTCAAGGCCGTAACCAATTCGGGTTATAGCTTCTCGGCCTTTTGGCTAAGATCAAGTGTAGTTTCGGAGGACGCTACCTTGGTCGGTACTGGAAGGTGCCTGGGATTGCACGTCTGCCGGCCTTGAGGAAGTGTGTGCGCCTTCTGGTGACACATAGCCCTCTTGTGCCTGGACGGTTCCCAGGCAACGGGAGGCGATCACCTTTGTTATTTTGAAGTCCTACTGATAAACAGAAAAAAAAAAAAATTAAATCTGTTCTTATCAGTTTAATATCTGATACGTCCCCTCTCTGGGGACCATATATTAAATGGATTTTTAGAACAAGGAGATGGAAAAAATCTTGCTCTGTCCACTCCACGCATTGACCTGGTATTGCAGTACCTCCAGGACCGGTGCACCCCTTCTTAACCCAGTTTCCAAAAGCAGAACTCAATTCACCTGATTCAAATGAGCCCCATTAGTGAATTGAAAGAAAGCAAAAACTTTATATGCACCTCAATTTGGCCAATTCACTTTTCACACTTTCACCCTTTTTTTTATCTTTCACACCTTTTACTTGCTTTATTGATGCAAAAGCTGTGCCAAATAGCAAACTCATCTCCACTCAACTTGACCAACTCTGCTATGTCCCGTGCAGTATCTTATTCTCAGTCTTATCTAGATCATTTGCAATTGAATAGAATAGATCCCTTTTGGACACATTGGATTCAGCTGCTGCAGTGACTGCAGGTGTTAGAAGATGCAGACTTGGCATCAGGTGCTGTCTATCAGATTCCACTCCAATTAAAGCTTCCATTGTTTTTCGGTGTTTTCTTTGAGCAATGATGATGTCTTTAGTGATCTGTTGGCTCCCTCTCCTGGAGGAAGAGTTTGCTTGCTCTTGGACTTTCAAAAAGAGAGGTCATGATAGACATTTAGCTTCTGAGCCCAATTGGGGACAGTCATGGGTGATGAATGTTTTGCAACCTGCTGCGAAGCCTGATACCGCAATATAAGGAACGTCAAATACTAAGAATGGGCGGCCTATGAAAGAATTAGTACTTTCATTAAGCATACTTAAACGGCTAATTGGGAATAGACAAACTGTAAAAAGCCCTCTGAGAAAGCCCCTCTCTAACCTTTGTTAGTAAGCTTTTCTGTAGTCTGCCTGTTGATGTATTTTCCGTTTGAACAGTGCACAACATGAAGTGACGGAACACTGGCTTGTCACAATGTCCCCCGCTGACATCACGATAGCGCTGCTGCCTAGAAAGCCAGCTGCGCAGCAGAAGTTGCTCTTTGGGTGGGATGGTGGGCTAATGTATCTATTCCTGCTTGGTGTGAGTTTGACATGATCTAGAGCAACGAGTTCCAGCGGCTAGCGGTTGATTATTGGCTGTAATGGGGCTTTCTGGCTGGTGCCAGCCTTTCTTCTTAGCACACAGGAACCACAATCCCTACACCATGCTTCGATGGATTCTCTCATCCCAGCCCAGTAAAACTACATATTTCACACAGTTATAAGCAGCCCATGGGCATTCACCTGGATTAAAACCCATAACAGCTCATAGACCAAACAATCAATCTACCACTGGACCAAAGACAGGAAGCTAAATCCACTGCCTGCGGTAACTAACTTAATCCTATAGTCTACTCACACAACAAACCCAAGAGAAAGGAAAAAAACATGGCTTCGATTATCCATCCAATGAAAACGCATAACCATTGTGAGCCATTGGACAATGCAATTGCACACATGGTGACATGGTGCACGGCCCAATGAATCAAGTCTGTACTTCATATTCACGGTTTAAGCCCTTGGGTTCTAATGTGTCCAGAGTACATATCCAGAAAGATTCCCTTTCTTTGTGCTAAGCACAAGTCAACAATACGTTGTAAGCAGATTCTATTACCAGTCCCACACCATTTTGTGACGCATAATCGCACAGTGGCCCAATTAAGATTCCAAGTCATCGAACATGTCCCAGCCATACGCAGAGGAGGCGATAGAATTAGGAAGCTCAAAGAAAGGGAATCTTTCTGGATATATACTCTGGGCACGTTGGAACCCAAGGGCTTAAACCATGAATATGAAGAACCGACTTGATTCATTGGGCCGTGCACATTTTTTCTAACGCCCGGTTCTTTTTCGTGTTCACACTATATATGGCTCCAGTATGTATGGAGTTCCATTCTTCCTTGTTTTTTATTTGTCATGTTTGTCTGATTACCTTGTCTAACAGTTTTTTCTCCCCTTTCTTTACCTTCCAGGTTCCCATAGTCACGTGAAATATCCCTGTTGCACTTGATTACGGCTCACTATTCACTATAGGATGTCTTATATCTAACATCACACTCTCACCCATCAGCACTCTATAGGTTTGTATAAGGTATGCGCTTACACATCCGGTCCTCCATAGGTATTTCCACTTATGTAGCACTATCCCTATGATCACTCATAACTCATACCCTTGTAGTCAATTACAGCCTCCTCTCTCCCCTCTCCCCTTCTCCCTTTCCATCTATAATTTTGCCAGTACAATATTAGTTTACATTAGGCACATACTCACATATTCCTTTCCTTAGTGACTTATTGTAATTCACATTCGCATACAATTCTCTATGCCTGCCCCATTACTACATTCATACCTACTTGACCCTATCCTGATACCCCTTGTCTCACCTTGTTGGTCCCTACACCTGTTATCATCTCCTTTCCTGTGTCTGTCTTGTCACACAACACATTTTAGCATATCCCTTGTGCTCCTTATTACCTGTCCTGCCTATTAGAATTATGTCCATTATGTCCATGCATGGCCCAATGAATCAAGTCTGTACTTCATATTCATGGTTTAAGCCTTTGGGTTCCAATGTGCCCAGAGTATATATCCAGAAAGATTCCCTTTCTTTGAGCTTCCTAATTCTATTGCCTCCTCTACGTATGGCTTGGACATGTTCGATGACTTGGAATCTTAATTGGATCACTGTGTGATTATGCGTCACAAAATGGTGTGGGACTGGTAATAGAATCTGCTTACAATGTATTGTTGACTTGTGTTTAGCTCAAAGAAAGAGAATCTTTCTGGATATGTACTCTGGGCACATTAGAACCCAAGGGCTTAAACCGTGAATATGAAGTAAAGACTTGATTCATTGGGCCGTGCACCATGTCACCATGTGTCCAATTGCATTGTCCAATGGCTCACAATGGTTATGCGTTTTCATTGGATGGATAATCGAAGCCATGTTTTTTTCCTTTCTGTTGGGTTTGTTGTGTGAGTAGCCTATAGGATTAAGTTGGTTACCGCAGGCAGTGGATTTAACTTCCTGTCTTTGGTCCAGTGGTAGATGGATTGTCTGGTCTATGAGCTGTTATTGGTTTGAATGCAGGTGAATGCCCATGGGCTGCTTATGACTGTGTAAAATATGTAGTTTTACTGGGCTGGGATGAGAGAATCCATTGAAGCATGGTGTAGGGATTGTGGTTCCTGTGTGCTAAGAAGAGAGGCTGGCACCAGCCAGAAAGCCCCATTGCAGCCAATAATCACTTAATAACTTTTTCAACTTGTCATCATATGGGAGGCCTTCCATTCCTTGTAGTAGTCTAGTTGCCCACCTTTGAACTGACTCTAACTTCTGAATGTCCTTTTTAAAATGTGGAGCCCAAAACTGGTTCCCATATTCCAGATGTAGCCTTACAAGTGATTTATAGAGGTTGATCATCTTTACTTATCATTTAAAACTTTCAAACTGGTACACTCAACACATAAAGCCCCCCCCTTTTAAAGAGTAGTTTCCCTGTACCTAAGTGGGGGTCTACCTAGGTTGGAGCGAGTGGACCTTCGGGGTCCGGTGTCAGTGGTGACAGGCAGTGGGGCAGAGGGAACAGTCAGTTCCTCCTCCCTGCTATCATGTGGGGCAGGCGGAGGCGTAGGGGAGCTGGGTACAGGTACATCCCTGGGCACTGGCTCGCGGTTAACCGTTTCCATCATTTCTTCATCCACGGGTTGTGGGAACAGTATCACTGGAAGGATCACCGCACCGTTCTGTGTAGGCCAGTCTGCTGGAAAATCACCCATCATGGTGTGGATTACCTCTTTTTCCTTCTCCACTGGACTGGGAACTGGAGCCTCATCCGCTACTCTCAATGCTGGTGGGCACTTCTTCAGGTGGTCTCGGGAAACCGTGGCCAAAGTCCCCCCCTGGTCACGGCTGATCTGGTAGGCCTTCCCATTCTCCCATCCTGTGGGCTGGACTACATACGGGGTTTTTTCCCATTGATCATCCAGCTTGTGGGCCCTTCTTTTCCGCTTCAGCACTACATCCCCAGGTTGGAAGGAACCGGCAGGCGCCTTCTTGTTGAAGCACTGCTCCTGTTGTCCCCGACTCCGGCACAAGTTCTTTTCAACATACTCCTGGACCTGTCGGTACTGTGTCCTCCGCCGAGTGTCCCATTCAGCTGTCGACAGGAGTGCTTCTGAAGCTTCCAAGCCCATTTCCAGATCCACTGGTAGCCGGCCGGGACGAGCTCTCATCAGGTATGCTGGAGTGCATTTCGTAGAGCTGGAAGGGATGTTGTTGTACATATCGACCAGGTCAGGTAGCTTCTCCAGCCACAGGTTCCGCTCTTCCAGTGGTAACGTCTTGAGGAGGCCCAGGACCAAGTGGTTCATCTTTTCACAAATGCCATTGGTTTGGGCGTGGTAAGGCGTGGTCCGGATTTTCTTGCAGCCGTACAACTGGCAGAATTCCTGGAATACCTCTGCTTCAAAGGCCGGACCCTGGTCGGTAAGCACCCTCTCCGGGTACCAATGCGGTCAACAGAAATAAGCCTGGAAAGCCTTAGCAGCGGTGCGGCCGGTTAAGTCCTTAACTGGGACAACCACCAGGAACCTCGAGTAGTGGTCTACGATGGTCAGAGCGTAGGTGTACCCACTTCGGCTGGGGGTGAGCTTTACATGGTCAAGGGCAACCAGCTCCAGCGGTTGGTGTGTAATGATCGGGTGTAGGGGTGCCTTCTGGCTGGCCTCGTCCTTCCTTCTCAATGCGCAAGGGCCACATTCTCGGCACCAGGCCTCCACAGATTCCCGCATTCCACTCCAATAGAACCGCTCTCTTAACAACATCTCTAGCTTCTTCCACCCGAAGTGCACTGCACCATCATGGTATGCTTGCAGGACGGTGGGCACTTTAGCCTGGGGAATCACCAGCTGGCGGATCTTCTCGTGAGTCTTTGGATTAATCAGCTCGCGATACAACTTCCCCTGGTGTAGGTATAGCCGGGTCCGTTCTTGCCACAGACGTTGGGCTTCGGCAGGGGCAGCAGGGTCTATCCCAGCAGAACCCTGTTCCACTAGAGTCTTGACCAGGCGGACAGCAGGTGCCTGGTCCTGAGCTTCCTGCCAGTCCTGTCGGGGCAGCGGATCCAGGTTCACCCGTTGTTGGTAGACGTGCACCTTCTCAGTGAATGGCCGGTGAAATGCAGGCAACTCGATCTCTTCGAGGTCATCATCCTCTGGCCCCTCTTCCGACAGGTGGGGCATCCGGGAGAGTGCATTGGCATTGACATTGGTACGGCCGGCCCGGTACTTGATGGTGAAATCGTAGTTGGCTAACCTGGTCACCCACCGCTGCTCCAACGCGCCCAGCTTGGCCGTATCTAGATGGGTCAGCAGGTTATTGTCTGTGTACGCGGTGAACTTGGCTGCTGCCAGGTAATGGCGGAAACGCTCGGTGATAGCCCACACCAGTGCCAAGAGCTCAAGCTTGAAGGAGATGTAGTTCTCAGGGTTCCTCTCAGTCGGTCGGAGTTTTCGGCTAGCATAAGCTATTACCTTTTCCCTTCTGTCTTGGACCTGGGATAGAACAGCCCCCAAGCCCACATTGCTGGCGTCGGTGTAGAGGATGAATGGGCGGCTGTAGTCAGGGTACGCTAGGATTTCCTCTCCGGTCAGGGCTGTTCTCAGCTGGCGGAAGGATTCCTCATGCTTTTCTTCCCACACCAATGGGGCTACTAGGGATCTACCACCCTTGGTCTGTCCTACGAGGAGGTCTTGCATGGGGGCAGCCATCTTTGTGTACCCCTTAATGAAGCGACGGTAATATCCCACCAGGCCCAGAAACTGCCTCACTTCCCTCACTGTGGTCGGTCTCGGCCAGTCTTGGATGGCGGTGATCTTCTCGGGGTTGGGGGCGACACCTTCCGCACCAACCACATGTCCTAGGTACTGCACTCTGGGTTTCAGCAGATGACACTTTGAGGGCTTCAACTTCATCCCATACTTGGCAAGGGACGCGAACACCTCGGCTAGGTGCTCCAGGTGGGCTTCATACGTCTGTGAGTACACAATCACATCATCCAAGTACAGCAAAACGGTCCCATAGGCAGTCTTCTCTCGGTCTTCCGGTGCCACGGCCACCTGCCAGTACCCGCTGGTGAGGTCAAGGGTGGAGAAGTAGTTAGCGGTTCTCAGCGAGGCCAGGGACTCTTTGATGCGGGGCAGAGGGTAAGCATCCTTATGCGTTATCTGGTTAATCTTCCGGTAATCCACACACATCCGCATGGTGCCATCCTTCTTCTTAACCAGCACCAACGGAGCGGCCCAGGGACTACAGCTGTCCCTAATAACCTCTGCCTCCTTCATGTTCCTCAACATGTCTTTGGCGCATTGGTAGTGCGCAGGGGGAATAGGCCTGTATCTCTCTTTAATAGGGGAGTGTGTACCGGTAGGGATGTGGTGTTGAACCCCTTTAATCTGCCCAAAATCTAGAGGGTGCTTGCTAAAAACCCGCTCATACTCCTGTACCACCCGGTATACCCCTTCCTTGTGGTGTATGGGGGTATCATCAGTGCCGACATGTAGCTCTCGATACCACTCGCCTAACTCCCCCAGGGATGAGTGGGAACCGGCAGCAGGCGGTGTGACCGGGGGAACGGCTTCATGGATCGTGTGGGGATCTAGAGTGAACAATTTGGCAAGGGTAGCGTACCGGGTGGTGCATGAATGCACACATATTGGTTTTATAATCTTATTGTATTACTTTATATTCTTATTTCACTTGTGCATATCTCCACCATAATCCTGGCTAAGAAATATAGCTTTTTTTGGGGTACACAGGTAGTAAGGTCTTCTTTCTATTTCTTTAGGGGTGATATAGCCTGGTGGAACTCTAGACCTCTAACATTATATATGCACCCTTTTTCTTTATGGTTCTTGGACACCTTATAACATTCTTCCATACATATATATCTTTCTCATAAATTATAAATAATTAGGCATTTTTATATATTTTATTTACATTTTCATAAATAACTTTTTACAAAGCATGGGGGACATTCTCACATACATATAATTTTCATGTACGCATTCTGAAAATTTACGCATAAACCGTACACACTCCTTTTTGTAACAATTTCTATAACTCATTCGCTGAACTCTCATCCCGGATATTCATTCTTACACCGAATTTCCTGTTATAACACAACATTCATGATTTTTATTCAATTTATTTTTATTTTTTAGGTTTATTAGTAGTGATGAGCGAGTACTAAAAAGCTCGGGTGCTCGAAGCTCGGGCCGAGCCTCCCAAGATACTCGTGTACTCGGCCCGAGCACCGAGCCCAATGTTATCCTATGGGAGACCCGAGTATTTTTGTGAAATGACCACCGGCAGCATGTAGAAACCCTAAAAATGGCACAAAAGTCTCCGAAGAGTGCTCAAATGACATGGCAACAGCATGGGGAAGACCCCTTGAAGCATTTATCACTCAAAAGTCACAGCTGTGAATAATTTTGTCCACGTTTTACGCCATTTTTACGGACTCACCAGAAAACCTTCCAAAATGACACCAAAATGATTTTTCATAGCGGAAATGTTAAGGGCACATACCCAATAGTGAGATAGAGCTAATGTATGTTACTTTTTGAGATCAATACATGAAAGATTTTACGTAAAACATTGTGTGGCACTCCGATGTCCCTGAGAAGAGACGTGCATAAAGGCCTCTGAGTCTAATGTGCCCATTTTGAGGAACTGAGTCTTTGTAGTATTTTCCTTTGCCAGGGCAGTCCAAAATTGTGAGGTTCACCAATGCCCCTGCATACAGACGTGCATGATGGCCTGTAAACCTGAAGTGCCCATTGTAAGGAAGTGGGTCTATTGTAGTATAGCCCTTAGGCAGGGCAGCCAAAAATTGGGAGGCTCCACGTTGTCCCTGGATAGAGACGTGCATGAGGGCCTCAAAACATTAAGTGTCCAGTGTCAGGAAGTGGGTGTATTATAGTATAGCCCTTAGGCAGGGCAGCCAAAAATTGGGAGGCTCCACGTTGTCCCTGGATAGAGACGTGCATGAGGGCCTGTAAACCTGAAGTGCCCATTGGAAGGAAGTGGGTCTTTTGTAGTATAGCCCTTTGGCAGGGCAGCCAAAAATTGGGAGGCTCCACGTTGTCCCTGGATAGAGACGTGCATGAGGGCCTGTAAACCTGAAGTGCCCATTGGAAGGAAGTGGGTCTTTTGTAGTATAGCCCTTTGGCAGGGCAGCCAAAAATTGGGAGGCTCCACGTTGTCCCTGGATAGAGACATGCATGAGGGCCTCAAAACATTAAGTGTCCATTGTCAGGAAGTGGGTGTATTATAGTATAGCCCTTAGGCAGGGCAGCCAAAAATTGGGAGGCTCCACGTTGTCCCTGGATAGAGACGTGCATGAGGGCCTGTAAACCTGAAGTGCCCATTGGAAGGAAGTGGGTCTTTTGTAGTATAGCCCTTTGGCAGGGCAGCCAAAAATTGGGAGGCTCCACGTTGTCCCTGGATAGAGACGTGCATGAGGGCCTCAAAACATTAAGTGTCCATTGTCAGGAAGTGGGTGTATTATAGTATAGCCCTTTGGCAGGGCAGCCAAAAATTGGGAGGCTCCACGTTGTCCCTGGATAGAGACGTGCATGAGGGCCTCAAAACATTAAGTGTCCATTGTCAGGAAGTGGGTGTATTATAGTATAGCCCTTAGGCAGGGCAGCCAAAAATTGGGAGGCTCCACGTTGTCCCTGGATAGAGACGTGCATGAGGGCCTCAAAACATTAAGTGTCCATTGTCAGGAAGTGGGTCTTTTGTAGTATAGCCCTTTGGCAGGGCAGCCAAAAATTGGGAGGCTCCACGTTGTCCCTGGATAGAGACGTGCATGAGGGCCTCAAAACATTAAGTGTCCATTGTCAGGAAGTGGGTGTATTATAGTATAGCCCTTAGGCAGGGCAGCCAAAAATTGGGAGGCTCCACGTTGTCCCTGGATAGAGACGTGCATGAGGGCCTCAAAACATTAAGTGTCCATTGTCAGGAAGTGGGTCTTTTGTAGTATAGCCCTTTGGCAGGGCAGCCAAAAATTGGGAGGCTCCACGTTGTCCCTGGATAGAGACGTGCATGAGGGCCTCAAAACATTAAGTGTCCATTGTCAGGAAGTGGGTGTATTATAGTATAGCCCTTTGGCAGGGCAGCCAAAAATTGGGAGGCTCCACGTTGTCCCTGCATAGAGACGTGCATGAGGGCCTCAAAACATTGTTCCCATTGCAAAGGAGCGGGTCTCCTGTCGTTGTAATGTCCATTCTGCAAAGAATGGGCGAAAAAATTTACCACTGGGGGTATACCTGAAACAAAGGCCTAACTCTTGTAACGGTCATCATGGTGGCGCATGAGGAGAAGGAGGAGCAGTCCAGCGATTATCCAAAGTCCAGAAGTGTGTACCCATGGGTGACTGGAGGTACATGGCAAATTCCCGTTACAAACTTTAAATTCCGCTCTCATTTGCTGGTGGTGTGGTGAAGTCTGGCCCAATCCAACCCTTGTTCATCTTGATCAGAGTCAGCCTGTCAGCATTTTCAGTTGACAGGCGGGTGCGTTTATCTGTAATGATTCCACCTGCGGCACTAAAAACATGCTCTGACAAAACGCTAGCGGCAGGGCAGGCCAGGACTTCCAAGGCGTAGAGAGCCAATTCATGCCACGTGTCCACCTTGGATACCCAATAATTGTAAGGCACAGAGGAATGTCGGAGTACAGTTGTTCGATCTGCAAGGTACTCCTTGAGCATCTGGGCAAACTTAGGATTTCTTGTGGCACTACCCCGCACCTCAGGGGCTGTGGTACGTGAGGGGCTGAGAAAACTGTCCCACATCTTAAAGACTGTTCCCCTACCTCTGGCGGATTGGACTTGTGCCTCTCTCGGCTGTACGCCTTGGTTGTCCACTGATTCCTGACCTATGCCGCTAGCGTTTTGTGAGGGGAATGCTTTGCCTACTTCCGTGACTATGGCCTTCCGGAACTGCTGCATTTTGGTTGACCTCTCCGCCTCGGGAATAAGAGACATAAAGTTCTCCTTGTAGCGTGGGTCTAACAGTGTTACCAACCAGTAATGATTGTCGGCCAAGATGTTCTTAACGCGAGGGTCACGAGACAGGCAGCTTACCATAAAGTCAGCCATGTGCGCCAGACTCTTAACAGCCAGGACTTCAGTAGCCTGACCAACACGTTGACTGAACATGCTGTCCTCCTCCTCCTCCTTCTCCTCCTCCTCATCTACCCTGTCCTCTGGCCAGCCACGCTGAACCGAGGATATGACTGGTGTGCATGTCATATCCTCAATTTGGCCGGAGATTTGCTCCATGTCTTCATCCTCCTCCTCGTCATAGTCCTCCACTGCACGTTGTGATGAGACGAGGCTGGGCTGTGTGTTATCACCCACACCCACTACTGTTTCTTGCTGCAACTCATCGCGCTCCGCCTGCAATGCATCATGTTTGGTTTTGAGCAGAGACCGTTTTAGAAGGCAGAGTAGCGGTATGGTGACGCTAATAATGGCGTCATCTTATACCTTTATGATGTTATTGTTTATTCTAAAGCAAACAAGATTTTAGGGTGTATAAAAAGGGAGATTAGATCCGGTGATCCCAACGTATTGTTAACCCTCTATAAATCACTTGTAAGGCCACATCTGGAATATGGGGTAAAGTCCTGAGCAGGTTGATAACCATTGGTTTGAGCATGGTAGGGTGTAGTGCGCATCTTCCTGCATCCGCCATAACCTTCCCTTAGGATATACTGTGCCCTTATCAGATTGGTTGTACAAGGTTGCTTCTCTTATTGGATGGATTTCAAGCTGCATGGATAATGTTCATTTAAATGATGTGGATAGAAAGACTGAAGATATCTACATGTAGTCTGAAATCCATCATGAATCAATACTATTTTACACAGTCATAAGCAGCCCATGGGCATTCACCTGCATTCAAACCAATAACAGCTCATAGACCAGACAATCCATCTACCACTGGACCAAAGACAGGAAGTTAAATCCACTGCCTGCGGTAACCAACTTAATCCTATAGGCTACTCACACAACAAACCCAACAGAAAGGAAAAAAACATGGCTTCGATTATCCATCCAATGAAAACGCATAACCATTGTGAGCCATTGGACAATGCAATTGGACACTTGGTGACATGGTGCACGGCCCAATGAATCAAGTCTTTACTTCATATTCACGGTTTAAGCCCTTGGGTTCTAATGTGCCCAGAGTACATATCCAGAAAGATTCTCTTTCTTTGAGCTAAACACAAGTCAACAATACATTGTAAGCAGATTCTATTACCAGTCCCACACCATTTTGTGACGCATAATCACACAGTGATCCAATTAACATTCCAAGTCATCGAACATGTCCAAGCCATACGCAGAGGAGGCAATAGAATTAGGAAGCTCAAAGAAAGGGAATCTTTCTGGATATATACTCTGGGCACATTGGAACCCAAAGGCTTAAACCATGAATATGAAGTACAGACTTGATTCATTGGGCCATGCATGGACATAATGGACATAATTCTAATAGGCAGGACAGGTAATAAGGAGCACAAGTTATATGCTAAAATGTGTTGTGTGACAAGACAGACACAGGAAAGGACATGATAACAGGTGTAGGGACCAACAAGGTGAGACAAGGGGTATCAGGATAGGGTCAAGTAGGTATGAATGTAGTAATGGGGCAGGCATAGAGAATTGTATGTGAATGTGAATTACAATAAATCACTAAGGAAAGGAATATGTGAGTGTGTGCCTAATGTAAACTAATATTGTACTGGCAAAATTATAGATGGAAAGGGAGAAGGGGAGGGGGGGAGAGAGGAGGCTGTAATTGACTACAAGGGTATGAGTTATGAGTGATCATAGGGATAGTGTTACATAAGTGGAAATACCTATGGAGGACCGGATGTGTAAGCGCATACCTTATACAAACCTATAGAGTGCTGATGGGTGAGAGTGTGATGTTAGATATAAGACATCCTATAGTGAATAGTGAGCCGTAATCAAGTGCAACAGGGATATTTCACGTGACTATGGGAACCTGGAAGGTAAAGAAAGGGGAGAAAAAACTGTTAGACAAGGTAATCAGACATAATGTAACCAGTTGATCAGACATGATCACCTGGTTTGAGACCCCCTGCCTTACACTATATAGATATCATGTTCATTCCCCATCTATCTTGCTCAGGAGAGCATCTCCCTCCCCCGGCACCAAGAGCAGCTCATACTGAATTGTTACATTGACTAGTAACACTGCACACAGAAATGCACCTTAATATTCCACTGTTAACCCTTTCCTCCCAGCAGTAACACACAACTCCTCACCTTGATATCATGGTGATTTATGGTCAGAATGACTTCAATGCGATCAGTGATTTCTATTCTAGCTCTGCTCACATAGATTTTATATCCACACTCAACTATAGGCCGTTCTTCATATTTTGGGGGCTTTTAGTCAGATATACTAGTTTGTGCCTGTATAGTATTGGTGTAGATGGGAGTGTAGGGCATGGGTTACATGGCACTGTGGTGGAATACTGATGGGAGGTATTGGTGCTGTGTTTGATGCTTCTACTGGGTATTTTCCTACAAATACTGGAACAGCTCACTGCTTAGAATGATCCTTCCCAGCTCTATAATATATTATATATACCCCACAATGCAGGCTCACACACACATTTGTCTCAAGTGTGTTGTAGGGACACAGATACAGTCTTGGTCATGTGACTAAAGGCTACTTTACACACTGCGATATCGGTCCCGATATCGCTAGTGTGGGTACCCGCCCCCATCTGTTGCGCGACACGGGCAAATCGCTGCCCATGCCGCACAACACCGACCAGACCCGTCACACATACTTACCTGCCCGGCGATGTCGCTGTGTCCGGCGAACCGCCTCCTTTCTAAGGGGGCGGTCCGTGCGGCGTCACAGCGACATCACTGAGCGACCGCCCAATAGCAGCGGAGGGGCGGAGATGAGTGGCCGGAACATCCCGCCCACCTCCTTCCTTCCTCATAGCGGCTGGGAGGCAGGTAAGGAGAGGTTCCTCGTTTCTGCGGTGTCACACGGAGCGATGTGTGCTACCGCAGGAGCGACGAACTACATCGTTACTGCTGCAGTAACGATAATCGAGAATGGAGACCCATGTCACCGATGAGCGATTTTGCACGTTTTTGCAACGATGCAAAATCGCTCATCGGTATCACACGCAGCAACATCGCTAATGCGGCCGGATGTGCGTCACAAATTCCGTGACCCCAACGACTCCGCATTAGCGATGTCGCAGCGTGTAAAGCCCCCTTTAGTGGGAGTGGTGTACAGGGTCTTAGCAGTAAAGAGTATTCCATATTTCTGCCAGATACCCACAGAGATATTGAAATCTGAAAAAAGAGACTTCTGCTCATTGAAGGTAAGAACTGCTCACATAGCGTTCAACTCCACAGCAAACGAGTGCTCTAGCACTGGCATCTCAGCAGGGATATTCCCCTACTACACATGTGTGTCTAGGTCACTGTGACAGTTTACAGGACATAACTCAGGGCACCTAGACAGAAGGCAGAGGGACTACTTTCTATTTCTGGTGTAGAGCTTAGTACAATATATATATATTTATACTATTACATGGGACACATGTACCTTGTATTACCATTATTCGCTGTATATGAACCCCTTTTCTCCGGGCATTATTTGTCTATAGCATTTTTCACGAACCTGAGGCAACTGAGAACCCTTCAGTGAAGGAATTCCACTAACCCTCACAATACCTACCAGGGGCCTCCCTGCAGTAACTCAGGTAGTTGTACCCATTCTCTTTCCGCATTCTATGTGTTCTTCTTCTTTCTTCTTTTTTTTCTTTTTTCTTCTTTTTATTTCTATCATGTAGTTCAGGGGTTTATAGATATATGTCCTGCATCTCATATTTCCTTTAGTGGTGCTTCTTACCCATTCTCATATCATTTACCCTAGTATTTCATGATCCTGAGGCGACTGAGAACCCTTTAATAAAGGAATCCTTTTTCACCTGAATTGTCAAGTGATACTTACCAGTGACTATCACGTAATGTTACAGGTAGTTCCATTTTCTTCCTCTTCTTTCTCTCCTTTCTTCTTTGTCACACGGTCCATTGTGTTATAGCCCACGTGTCATGATAACACTTGTACCATCTTTTCATTTAGATTCCACCTACAATTATTTACCGATTCCAGTTCTGGAATAGGCTTTCATCATCTACTCACTAGAATTCTCAAGTTCATAAGGTACTGAGACATATACATGTTCACACCATTATAAAGAACAAAGTATAAACATTGAGGTTTTTCTCACACCCATGTTCCTGTGTTCTTTGATATGATATGTGTTCATTTCCTTCACTATATAGGATTGCAAGTTTTCCATTTGTACCTTAATGGCAATGACGCTATACAATTGAACACATATCATCCTGTTATCCATATAGGTGTGTATTTACCTGCTTGACTATTTTTGGTTGTTTGATCCAGAATGTTTCTCCAGATAGGTCATGTGGAAATTTTCTTTCCTCAGTACAAATGTTTTCACTATGGCTTTGGAAAATTTTTTTGTATGTGCATCATGGTCATTTGACCCATTGTACTCTCAAGTAGCAATATATTGTACTGTTATGTTGTACTATGTACTAATTACGTGTTTATATGGTTTTGTAACCCTTTATGATCTTAGATAACTTTATCCTTGATAAAGACCTAAAAACAAGCTCGAAACGTTGGATGAATTATCCTTTTGCACAAATAAAGAATTTTCAGCATTCTAAGAGTTCTTTTCTTACGTTATTGATCACTATAGTGTGCCAGAGCTATTTCTATTGAATTGACTCTTATTTTTTCTGAGCACCTGCTATATACACAGTGAGCCAGACATATTCAATTTTCATTCAGAAGGCAGAGGGAAGCCTTAGCAGCTGAGCCTATATCTTGGCTTGTGAGCATTAGAACAGGCCGGCGATTACAGGGTAACATGAAAAATGTCCAGCTTGCATTATGACTAGAACATGACAATATCCTTTTAAGTACTAACCTATGATGCGTTCCTAAGCAGTTGATGTTATATGTTCTACATTTCATTTTCTGCATACTTTCCAAGTAGTAGAATTTGCTTTGATATAGGCAACTGGATTTTCACAATGAAAAGGCAAAGGATAACGCCCGAAAAAGACGCCATACATTATGTCAGTGCCATCACTGACAAACCTGGATTGACCATGAAATACATCAATCCCCTTAAAGGTGAGTTAAAACAAGTTTTAACTAAATTGCCTTAATATTGTCATGCATTAGAATGACTGTCTTAGGTAATGATAAATATTTTCTACAGGAAGAGGAGTGTTTGCTGAAACTGAAATCGAAAAAGGGAGTTTTGTTGCAGAATATCGAGGTGAGCTCACGTATGCACTTACGATGGTAGACAACTACTCGAGATTTATGGTTGTGGTACAAGTCAAAGATCTAATGGCCCATACTGCAGCGAAGGTCTTCCAAGCACACTTAGGCAGACCTCATGGCTACTCAGAGAGAGTCCTCACAGATCAAGGCACTGCCTTTGAAGCGGAAATCTTCAAGGACTTCTGCAGCTTTTACCGATGCAGGAAGATGCGTACTACACCCTACCATGCTCAAACCAATGGTTATCAACCTGCTCAGGACTTTACCCCATATTCCAGATGTGGCCTTACAAGTGATTTATAGAGGGGTAACAATACGTTGGGATCATCGGATCTAATCTCCCTTTTTATACACCCTAAAATCTTGTTTGCGTTAGAATAAACAATAACATCATAAAGGTATAGCAGTACCGTTTCAAAGTTTCGGTGTCCCAAGCAGCATTCCATCAGCCTCTGGAAGGTTCCTGGCAAATTGCACAGCTCGAAGGGCATGCTTTTGAACTCGCAGAGACCCATCGGGGTGGCAAAGGCGGTCTTCTCCCGGTCTGCCTCAGCAACGGACACTTGCCAATAGTGACTAGTGAGATCAAGGGTAGAAAAATAATTTGCAGTTGTCAATGCAGCTAGCTATTCCTCAATACAGGGGAGTGGTGCTGTCCTTCTTCTTTAACAGGACCAACGGAGCTGCCCAGAGGCTACAACTGTCACGGATAACCCCAGCCTCCTTCATGTTGCTCAACATGTCCTTGGTACACTGGTAATGTGCAGGTAGATTTGGCTTATATCTCTCTTTGATGGGTGGGTGTGCACTTGTGGGGATGTAGTGTTTGACCCCTTTTATTTTTCAAAAGTCTAGCGGATGTTTGCTGAAGACTTGCTCGTATTCTTGCACTAGCCTGTAGACCCCCTTCTTGTGATGTGAAGGTGTGGAGTCAGTGCCTACGTGTAATTCCTTACACCACTCCTCTGGCTGACTTGGTGAGCTGTCACTGAATGGGTGGGCTGAAGCAATGGTGGATGCTGCTGTTTGGATAGCATGTGTATCTACTGAGAACAGCTTATCAATGGTGGCAAATCGGAGCAGCTTAATCTTTTGCTCTCCGCAGTTCAACACTCTCATGGGCACTCTTCCCTTCCATATTAATGAATAAAACTATGATGTAAATAGCATATAGATACCCCACAAATGCAGATAAAAGTAGGTTATGGGAAAAGGGGGAAGAGAGAAACAGGAAAATAGTGGAATAAAGTATACCTTCCAGGTGGGAGAGGAAATGGCAGCACAGCCAGTGGAGGTGAAGCAAGGGGAGCCTGCAACTAAAGAGTTGAGAGCGTTATCACATGGTGACTGAGCCTGATTGTAACGGGAGCATAGAGGTGCCGATCCTGTCTTACCTGCGTTGGTGTAGAAGTGGGTGTCCTGTGGTGGAGTCAGCTATGTGCAGTGGTGGCCGTGGGTTCTTTTATGTGCGACCGTAGTAATAGCTGTGCCCACTTCCTGTATGGGAGTAGAATGCAGTGAGGCTAATGGAACGCACGCCTGCGCATTTGTGTTTAACGTCGCGCATGTGCAGAACGGAGAAAAGGCTGCGCTCACTTCCTAATGAAAGGGAGTGAGACGCAGCTGGGAAGGGAAGGGAAAAGATTAGGGTTTGGGGATGATGAAAGGGCTTTCTACGGGCAAGGATGGCAAAGGGTGGCAGTGACGGAAAGTCAGGCAGATGGTCCTGTCCTGTCCTGTCCGTCCGTCTTTTTGTATCATGAATTGGAAAGACTGCAAGGGGGAGGGGAGGTGCTTGTGCCCAAAAGGAGGAGTTATTCAGATTCATTGCAGTGGGCGGCGGCTGCAAAAAGCACCATTCTCCTTGTTTTTGCTCTGCAAATTCTACTACTTGGAAAGTATGCAGAAAATGAAATGTAGAACATATAACATCAACTGCTTAGGAACGCATCATAGGTTAGTACTTAAAAGGATATTGTCATGTTCTAGTCATAATGCAAGCTGGACATTTTTCATGTTACCCTGTAATCGCCGGCCTGTTCTAATGCTCACAAGCCAAGATATAGGCTCAGCTGCTAAGGCTTCCCTCTGCCTTCTGAATGAAAATTGAATATGTCTGGCTCACTGTGTATATAGCAGGTGGTCAGAAAAAATAAGAGTCAATTCAATAGAAATAGCTCTGGCACACTATAGTGATCAATAACGTAAGAAAAGAACTCTTAGAATGCTGAAAATTCTTTATTTGTGCAAAAGGATAATTCATCCAACGTTTCGAGCTTGTTTTTAGGTCTTTATCAAGGATAAAGTTATCTAAGATCATAAAGGGTTACAAAACCATATAAACACGTAATTAGTACATAGTACAACATAACAGTACAATATATTGCTACTTGAGAGTACAATGGGTCAAATGACCATGATGCACATACAAAAAAATTTTCCAAAGCCATAGTGAAAACATTTGTACTGAGGAAAGAAAATTTCCACATGACCTATCTGGAGAAACATTCTGGATCAAACAGCCAAAAATAGTCAAGCAGGTAAATACACACCTATATGGATAACAGGATGATATGTGTTCAATTGTATAGCGTCATTGCCATTAAGGTACAAATGGAAAACTTGCAATCCTATATAGTGAAGGAAATGAACACATATCATATCAAAGAACACAGGAACATGGGTGTGAGAAAAACCTCAATGTTTATACTTTGTTCTTTATAATGGTGTGAACATGTATATGTCTCAGTACCTTATGAACTTGAGAATTCTAGTGAGTAGATGATGAAAGCCTATTCCAGAACTGGAATCGGTAAATAATTGTAGGTGGAATCTAAATGAAAAGATGGTACAAGTGTTATCATGACACGTGGGCTATAACACAATGGACCGTGTGACAAAGAAGAAAGGAGAGAAAGAAGAGGAAGAAAATGGAACTACCTGTAACATTACGTGATAGTCACTGGTAAGTATCACTTGACAATTCAGGTGAAAAAGGATTCCTTTATTAAAGGGTTCTCAGTCGCCTCAGGATCATGAAATACTAGGGTAAATGATATGAGAATGGGTAAGAAGCACCACTAAAGGAAATATGAGATGCAGGACATATATCTATAAACCCCTGAACTACATGATAGAAATAAAAAGAAGAAAAAAGAAAAAAAAGAAGAAAGAAGAAGAACACATAGAATGCGGAAAGAGAATGGGTACAACTACCTGAGTTACTGCAGGGAGGCCCCTGGTAGGTATTGTGAGGGTTAGTGGAATTCCTTCACTGAAGGGTTCTCAGTTGCCTCAGGTTCGTGAAAAATGCTATAGACAAATAATGCCCGGAGAAAAGGGGTTCATATACAGCGAATAATGGTAATACAAGGTACATGTGTCCCATGTAATAGTATAAATATATATATATTGTACTAAGCTCTACACCAGAAATAGAAAGTAGTCCCTCTGCCTTCTGTCTAGGTGCCCTGAGTTATGTCCTGTAAACTGTCACAGTGACCTAGACACACATGTGTAGTAGGGGAATATCCCTGCTGAGATGCCAGTGCTAGAGCACTCGTTTGCTGTGGAGCTGAACGCTATGTGAGTAGTTCTTACCTTCAATGAGCAGAAGTCTCTTTTTTCAGATTTCAATATCTCTGTGGGTATCTGGCAGAAATATGGAATACTCTTTACTGCTAAGACCCTGTACACCACTCCCACTAAAGGGGGCTTTACACGCTGCGACATCGCTAATGCGGAGTCGTTGGGGTCACGGAATTTGTGACGCACATCCGGCCGCATTAGCGATGTTGCTGCGTGTGATACCGATGAGCGATTTTGCATCGTTGCAAAAACGTGCAAAATCGCTCATCGGTGACATGGGTCTCCATTCTCGATTATCGTTACTGCAGCAGTAACGATGTAGTTCGTCGCTCCTGCGGTAGCACACATCGCTCCGTGTGACACCGCAGAAACGAGGAACCTCTCCTTACCTGCCTCCCAGCCGCTATGAGGAAGGAAGGAGGTGGGCGGGATGTTCCGGCCACTCATCTCCGCCCCTCCGCTGCTATTGGGCGGTCGCTCAGTGACGTCGCTGTGACGCCGCACGGACCGCCCCCTTAGAAAGGAGGCGGTTCGCCGGACACAGCGACGTCGCCGGGCAGGTAAGTATGTGTGACGGGTCTGGTCGGTGTTGTGCGGCATGGGCAGCGATTTGCCCGTGTCGCGCAACAGATGGGGGCGGGTACCCACACTAGCGATATCGGGACCGATATCGCAGTGTGTAAAGTAGCCTTTAGTCACATGACCAAGACTGTATCTGTGTCCCTACAACACACTTGAGACAAATGTGTGTGTGAGCCTGCATTGTGGGGTATATATAATATATTATAGAGCTGGGAAGGATCATTCTAAGCAGTGAGCTGTTCCAGTATTTGTAGGAAAATACCCAGTAGAAGCATCAAACACAGCACCAATACCTCCCATCAGTATTCCACCACAGTGCCATGTAACCCATGCCCTACACTCCCATCTACACCAATACTATACAGGCACAAACTAGTATATCTGACTAAAAGCCCCCAAAATATGAAGAACGGCCTATAGTTGAGTGTGGATATAAAATCTATGTGAGCAGAGCTAGAATAGAAATCACTGATCGCATTGAAGTCATTCTGACCATAAATCACCATGATATCAAGGTGAGGAGTTGTGTGTTACTGCTGGGAGGAAAGGGTTAACAGTGGAATATTAAGGTGCATTTCTGTGTGCAGTGTTACTAGTCAATGTAACAATTCAGTATGAGCTGCTCTTGGTGCCGGGGGAGGGAGATGCTCTCCTGAGCAAGATAGATGGGGAATGAACATGATATCTATATAGTGTAAGGCAGGGGGTCTCAAACCAGGTGATCATGTCTGATCAACTGGTTACATTATGTCTGATTACCTTGTCTAACAGTTTTTTCTCCCCTTTCTTTACCTTCCAGGTTCCCATAGTCACGTGAAATATCCCTGTTGCACTTGATTACGGCTCACTATTCACTATAGGATGTCTTATATCTAACATCACACTCTCACCCATCAGCACTCTATAGGTTTGTATAAGGTATGCGCTTACACATCCGGTCCTCCATAGGTATTTCCACTTATGTAACACTATCCCTATGATCACTCATAACTCATACCCTTGTAGTCAATTACAGCCTCCTCTCTCCCCCCTCCCCTTCTCCCTTTCCATCTATAATTTTGCCAGTACAATATTAGTTTACATTAGGCACACACTCACATATTCCTTTCCTTAGTGATTTATTGTAATTCACATTCACATACAATTCTCTATGCCTGCCCCATTACTACATTCATACCTACTTGACCCTATCCTGATACCCCTTGTCTCACCTTGTTGGTCCCTACACCTGTTATCATGTCCTTTCCTGTGTCTGTCTTGTCACACAACACATTTTAGCATATAACTTGTGCTCCTTATTACCTGTCCTGCCTATTAAAATTATGTCCATTATGTCCATGCATGGCCCAATGAATCAAGTCTGTACTTCATATTCATGGTTTAAGCCTTTGGGTTCCAATGTGCCCAGAGTATATATCCAGAAAGATTCCCTTTCTTTGAGCTTCCTAATTCTATTGCCTCCTCTGCGTATGGCTTGGACATGTTCGATGACTTGGAATCTTAATTGGATCACTGTGTGATTATGCGTCACAAAATGGTGTGGGACTGGTAATAGAATCTGCTTACAATGTATTGTTGACTTGTGTTTAGCTCAAAGAAAGAGAATCTTTCTGGATATGTACTCTGGGCATATTAGAACCCAAGGGCTTAAACCGTGAATATGAAGTAAAGACTTGATTCATTGGGCCGTGCACCATGTCACCAAGTGTCCAATTGCATTGTCCAATGGCTCACAATGGTTATGCGTTTTCATTGGATGGATAATCGAAGCCATGTTTTTTTCCTTTCTGTTGGGTTTGTTGTGTGAGTAGCCTATAGGATTAAGTTGGTTACCGCAGGCAGTGGATTTAACTTCCTGTCTTTGGTCCAGTGGTAGATGGATTGTCTGGTCTATGAGCTGTTATTGGTTTGAATGCAGGTGAATGCCCATGGGCTGCTTATGACTGTGTAAAATAGTATTGATTCATGATGGATTTCAGACTACATGTAGATATCTTCAGTCTTTCTATCCACATCATTTAAATGAACATTATCCATGCAGCTTGATGCCTTGTGGACTCGGTCTAGGGACTTTGGCTTCAACTAGAGGATCACTTGGCTACATGGCTTCAATCTAGGGGCTCCAATTCCGATTGGAGATCATAACCGCAATCTAGGGATTTCGACTCCGGCTGCCAGGATTATGCCATATCATCATACCAGAGACTACTTAAGGAAGAAACCCAGGTTGGACAATTTTGTCACCTGGCTACAGACTTTGCAGACCTCAGCCAGCTTCCTAAATCTGGCGCTATTCTATTGTCGGTGGGTGCCCGACAAATTACACAGCTATGTAAAATTTTGGTTTATGAAACTTCAAATCCAGTGACTGATTATTATGTTTTCTAATGTCCTGATTTAAAAAAAAAATAAATATTTTTTTTTAACCATCAAATATTGATTTTGTACAATCCATGTGTGAAGTTACATACAAGTGACATGAACAAGAAAAATACTTATTGTAACCAAAAATATTCACAATTTTATATATAAAATACATTTATTTATTGTACAGTCATTCTGCAACTTTATTAGAAATTTATTCTTGCACTTTTTCCTTTTCTCTAAATCCCCCTTTTCTCTTATAGAAGGCCTGTGGATCTTCTCTGTGAAGCATCCGGCAATCATGTTCACGTTTCATTTACTTTGGTATCGTCGTTCCATCTCCTTGATATTCCGATGAAAACCTTCTTGTTCTTCCCACCAGCACCAAGGTTTTCAGACAAGTAGTCCAAATAGGAATGTAAAAAATGTAACTTCAAATTCATTAGACAACCCAAGGCTTTGAAACGTTTCAGCATGTTCTCCACGATGGACTTAAATTTTGATTCTTTGTTGTTACCTAGAAACGTATTTATTGCTTCTTTCAAAGAGTCCCAAGCCCTTTTTTCAACAGTTTTCATTATTGTTTAAAACACGTCATCCTTCATTCATGGGTTTCTGAATATCCGAACCCACAAAAATGCTTTTGTGCTGCCCCTGTGCCAGCAGCCGCCGTTGGTCGGATCCAGACCTTCTAAGAGAGTGGCTCGACCCGGGGGTCTCGCGGACATGTCGAATAAAAGGAGGAATGTAGATGTATGGGCTAGGCCGTATTAAGTTTGTGACGCCACCAACGGTGTGTGGTGAGGTGGGACACCACCGCTGCCGTTATGGGATACCCGGGAGAGATGTAGTGGCAGCTGGATGTTAACCCCTCCGTGTGTAGGGATGATTGCCCCGGGGCCCAGTGTCTTTGTGCAGGGTATGGAGATGGCAAGGGCCGGCGCGCCTGAGCAAGCAGGGGGATGTTTGGTTACTCACAGTAAATGAATCACACGAGTCTTTCGGTAAACCAAAGGTGCTGGTGGCCTGCCGCCCCGGCCGGTTGCATTCAGGTCCCCCACCCAGGCTGGTGGTCGCTGTCCTTTACTCTGCACTTGTTTTTGTGTATGGTGGACTGCCTGGTCTGGAACTCAGGAGTCCGCTCCCGGCTGGATATGGCCTAAGGAGCCGTGCCCGCAGGCGCTGGCCCGTGGGATCTAAGGGCCCTGGCGGTGGCCTTATCCCTATCAGTGGGCTGTTGTCTTCTTTGAGGGACTTTAGGTGGGATAGGACCTATAATCCTGCCCTCAATCATTTAATTAGCTAGGCCGCTGGTTTCGGTCCTGGCTTCAGGGTCCTAGGTGACTAGGGTTTCAGGTCGGCTGTGTGTTTCCTAAGTGAGGAAAGGTGTTGTGCGGGGGCCTATCTGTAACTACCTGGTTTTGCCAGGGCATCACACCTTCCTTCAGACTTGATTCTGACAGTCCCTGAAACTTGGTACACAGGTACTTAAACATCTCTCCTTCTTTCAGTAGCGCTTTCACAAACAGCTTCATCAGTCCAAGCTTACAGTGGAGTGGTGGCAAGAGAACTTTAGGTGGGATCAACTAAGCTTTATGCAACAATGTTCTTGAGTCCCGGTTACAAAGATGTTCTTGTTGGCCAATTTTTTTTGCTCCAGTGAAGAGTCCTAACCTGGCTTTCCAATTCACACAAAAAGCATGTGTTCTGCCTTCTTTTACGTAATGCTGTGAATCTCTAGCATACAGCTAAACCCTAGTTCACATTTCAAATAAACAGACTGTGGAGTTCAATAGCCTTGATTTATTAGCTGGTAACGTGAACTTGATTGCAGTATACATGGAATATACAGTGAATATAGGAATATCCAAGATGCAGTTGAAGACAGAATACGGTATATCCAAGATACTGTTTTATACGGGTAAAAACTATAACAAGAAAATGATTACAGTCAGTACAGTGTTAATACAGAGTTAACATAGCATAACAGTACATGAGATGCAGTTCTTACGAGAATGTAGGTGAAAGGTCACTGCATCTGCAATACATAGAAATCTTATCTAGACAAACAAGACAGGGATGACACTAAAGGTGTAGAAGTACAATGTACAATGCATTTACTACACTCTTCCATCTAGGATTCTATCACTAACACATGTAATTTGCTTTGCTCACCGGATTACACTAGGCAGGGGTGAATGTACAGAGAGGTAAGTCGGCATGTCCTTTCCTGACAAATCCAAAGAGAAAATGGCTGCAGGCTTCTTCTCAGCTCAGGGAGGCATTCCTTACCCAGAATACATTTAGCTTAAAGGGAAACTCAGCAATTCAAAAGAATAACAATGACCTCTAGGGGTTGTAACAGAAATTTCAATGAATGACTATTAGCAGGCTGCCATGAGGCAGAACAGCATGGGTATTTAATATATCCTCCTTGCTGCCCAAGAAGCAATGAGAACATTTTTAGACCACCACATATTGACCATCCATGCTCCTTGTAGTTAAGTTTCTTGAGAATAAAGTCTAAATTCTCACAGCTTTCTTCCAAGTGCATAGCATGTGTGACGCCCTGGACTAGCCAGGTAGTCACAAACACAAAATCACACACACCCCCTCCCCTGGATAGTCTACATCAGTCACACAAAATCCTTGTTGCCTCCTCCAGGGTCTGATGTCCACACCAGGTGGGGCGGAGCCAGGCGGTTGGCCCCACCCACCGAGGAGTTCACAGGCCTGGAGGCGGGAAAAGCAGTTAGTTTAGTTTTGTAGTGGAAAGTGAGAGGACAGAAACTGTTAGTGTCTGGGTAGGAGCCCAGGCACTGTCAGCAAGGTCGGCAGACGGTGGTGGCCGTCTGCAGGAGGTGGTACAAGTCAGCTGAACCGTAGGACCGGGGACGGGCGGTGACCCGAGGGGAACTGAACCGGTGAGCGGATCTGTACCAAGCACAAAGGCAGGGCCATTGGACCCTGACCAGGCTAGGAGCCGCCGACAATGGTCAAATCCGAGAGTGACCGGAATCCCAGGGGTTCCCTAACACCCAAGACCCGACAGAAGGCAACCGTCCACACCGTGAGGATAAAAAGCCACCGCCATAGGCTAGAGATCCAAGGGCCAGCGCCTGCGGGCAAACGGGCTCCCTCGGTACGTACACCCCAGCCATCCAGCCTCCCCGTACCGCCACCGGGCCCCGGGATCACCAACCCCTACCCACGGAGGGGGAACCAACATCCTAGCTGCTCCCTGCCATCGCTCCCGGGATCCCCGTCACCAGCAGTGGTGGTGCCCATTATCACCACGACCTGTGGGTGACGTCACTAACTATCTCCCCAAACAAACCACCCCCTTTTCACTCGTGGGCGAGGAGCGCTGCTCGAGTCCCCGGATCTGGCCCTCCGCTCGAGCCACCGAGCAGCAGCAGCAGCAGAAGTCCCCGAACCCGAGCGTAGCGTGCGTGGCCCCTCTGCCCGCGACACATGCCCTACACACACTGAAGAATACTTACTGCCATTGAGCAGTAGCACAGCTTTCAGACTTTTTGGATGAAACAATGACGTGTCTCCACTCGCTCACATTGTACTTAATGTTACATTTTCCATCAGCACAGGAACATCGCTTGAATACACTAGAGCACCATCTTCAGAAAAGTATGGAGGGAATCTTTTCAGAATTCTAACCTTTTGGAAACCTATTGTCACGCTCTCCGGGTCCCCTGCTTCGCTCCCCGGCTCCTCTGGCAGACATCCCCCGCTCCACGGTCTCCAGCCTCCACCACCTGCGGTCCCCAGGCGGCCCGGTCCCCGCTCCCGGCGCCCGTCGGCAGCCCTGCTCCAGGCCGGCTCCCCTGCTTCCTATACACCGCTCCCTGCCCTGGCTTCTGGCACCCGGGCCTCGCGCATGCGCATTAGGGCGCGCGCGCGGTCATTGACCCTCTCTTAAAGGGCCAGCGTCCACTGACAGGAAATTGAACACACAGGTACAGGGTATAAAGGGGTTTAATGTCCAAGTGGGCGGGGCCTGTTCTTCGTGTTTCCTAAGCTAGGAGTCAGGTCTCCTTGTGTCTCTGTGATATACTTACCTATCTCTCTTCTAGAGCCGCTCCTGCCTCGCCATCCGGTCCTGCCGATTCCCGAACCCCGAACGCTGACTATCTGCCATCCCGTCAGTCCGTACCATCTCTGATCCCTGTGGTGACCCGTCCTCTCGCTCCATCGGTTCCGGACTCTGCCTGACATCTCGGCCTCCGAACCTGAGCTCCGTCACCCGGACTACCATCAGTGACTCCGTGGTCCCAGGGACTTCTCCATTCCACTCTTTTGCACGGACTGTCCTGCTACCCGTAGTGCTCCGGCTACCGGACCCCTTGCCTTCATTAAGGTGTTCGGCCCAGTGGATCCACCTCCTGGGTCTGCCCGTCCACCTGGCCCTAACACCTATAGAATCAGTGTTTGTGAAAAAACTGTACGTGATGATATTTTTTCAATATTTTTACTGAGTCCAATGATCAAAAGTATGAAAAAAATCACATCTTTCAAAAATTTTTACCCTTGGAAACCTGTGTTATTATTACTATGCACGAGCCCTAAATTGTCTGAAAAACAACAAATATGCTGGTTGGATAGACCTTGACCCCACAATTCAACGGCCACAATTAAGGAGAAAAGTGCTAAGAGAGTTAAATTTGCCCCTGAAATAACCCATGATACGGGCCAAGGAGGGACACACCATTTTGATCCGAAAATAGCCCAACACCATGAGAGACGGGCAAATCCGTGAAAAGACAAAGTTCCAAGCTACAACTGACGCAGGATCTACAGCACATACGCCCATTGTAATTGTTCATGATTTCCGGCCACTACGCATTTCAGCCTTCAGGGACCTGGTAATTCGAATGCTATGTCCAGGAGTAGAGATAAGCGAACCGGTCCCGGTTCGGCTCGAGGTCGGTTCGCCGAACGGAGCTCCCGTTCGAGTTCGGCTCGTCGAACGTTCGACGAACCGAACTCGAGCCAATAGGAAACAATGGCAGGCAATCACAAACACAGTAAAACACCTAGAAAACACCCTCAAAGGTGTCCAAAAGGTGACAAACAACTCACAACACAACACAAACACATGGGAAAGTGACAAGGACATATACTCATGCGAAAACAAAACAGCTGGACAAGGAAAAAGAGGAGGACACACAGATATAGGCATGGCACGCCATTCTAAAATCATGTAAAACACCGCAAGGTGACTCCAAGCGGAGTCTCCCTTTTTTCCAAAAATTGGGTCCCACACACACCCACCCCTTCAGTGGCAGCAGTTGTGCCCCAGTTGTACACTTCACAGCTACATTTGCATCAAGCACATTCAAAAATACGCTATTCTTAACCGTCCCCAGGATGACACCGGGGTAGGTAGCAAAGTCTTTCCTGATCCCAGCTCTGTTCATCTTGGCTTCTTTTAAAAACACAGCAAGCAAGGGTTACTCCAAGCGGAGTCTCCCTTTTTTCCAAAAATTGGGCCACACAGACACCCACCCCATCAGTGGCAGCACTTGGGCCCTAGTTGCAAACAGGATGTTTTGATTTGCATCAAGCAAATTCAAAAATACGCCATAATTAACCGTCCCCAGGATGACACCGGGGTAGGTAGCAAAGTCTTTCCTGATCCCAGCTCTGTTCATCTTGGCTTCTTTTAAAAACACAGCAAGCAAGGGTTACTCCAAGCGGAGTCTCCCTTTTTTCCAAAAATTGGGCCACACAGACACCCACCCCATCAGTGGCAGGACTTGGGCCCTAGTTGCAAACAGGATGTTTTGATTTGCATCAAGCACATTCAAAAATACGCCATTCTTATCCGTCCCCAGGATGACACCGGGGTAGGTAGATAAAGTCTTTGCTGACCCATGACTTGTTCATCTTGGCTTCTTTTAAAAACACAGCAAGCAAGGGTTACTCCAAGCGGAGTCTCCCTTTTTTCCAAAAATTGGGCCACACAGACACCCACCCCATCAGTGGCAGCACTTGGGCCCTAGTTGCAAACAGGATGTTTTGATTTGCATCAAGCACATTCAAAAATACGCCATAATTAACCGTCCCCAGGATGACACCGGGGTAGGTAGCAAAGTCTTTCCTGATCCCAGCTCTGTTCATCTTGGCTTCTTTTAAAAACACAGCAAGCAAGGGTTACTCCAAGCGGAGTCTCCCTTTTTTCCAAAAATTGGGCCACACAGACACCCACCCCATCAGTGGCAGCACTTGGGCCCTAGTTGCAAACAGGATGTTTTGATTTGCATCAAGCACATTCAAAAATACGCCATAATTAACCGTCCCCAGGATGACACCGGGGTAGGTAGCAAAGTCTTTCCTGATCCCAGCTCTGTTCATCTTGGCTTCTTTTAAAAACACAGCAAGCAAGGGTTACTCCAAGCGGAGTCTCCCTTTTTTCCAAAAATTGGGCCACACAGACACCCACCCCATCAGTGGCAGCACTTGGGCCCTAGTTGCAAACAGGATGTTTTGATTTCCATCAAGCACATTCCAAAATTCGCCATAATTAACCGTCCCCAGGATGACACCGGGGTAGGTAGCAAAGTCTTTCCTGATCCCAGCTCTGTTCATCTTGGCTTCTTTTAAAAACACAGCAAGCAAGGGTTACTCCAAGCGGAGTCTCCCTTTTTTCCAAAAATTGGGCCACACAGACACCCACCCCATCAGTGGCAGCACTTGGGCCCTAGTTGCAAACAGGATGTTTTGATTTGCATCAAGCACATTCAAAAATACGCCATAATTAACCGTCCCCAGGATGACACCGGGGTAGGTAGCAAAGTCTTTCCTGATCCCAGCTCTGTTCATCTTGGCTTCTTTTAAAAACACAGCAAGCAAGGGTTACTCCAAGCGGAGTCTCCCTTTTTTCCAAAAATTGGGCCACACAGACACCCACCCCATCAGTGGCAGCACTTGGGCCCTAGTTGCAAACAGGATGTTTTGATTTGCATCAAGCACATTCAAAAATACGCCATAATTAACCGTCCCCAGGATGACACCGGGGTAGGTAGCAAAGTCTTTCCTGATCCCAGCTCTGTTCATCTTGGCTTCTTTTAAAAACACAGCAAGCAAGGGTTACTCCAAGCGGAGTCTCCCTTTTTTCCAAAAATTGGGCCCCACACACACCCACCCCTTCAGTGGCAGCAGTTGTGCCCCAGTTGTACACTTCACAGCTACATTTGCATCAAGCACATTCAAAAATACGCTATTCTTAACCGTCCCCAGGATGACACCGGGGTAGGTAGCAAAGTCTTTCCTGATCCCAGCTCTGTTCATCTTGGCTTCTTTTAAAAACACAGCAAGCAAGGGTTACTCCAAGCGGAGTCTCCCTTTTTTCCAAAAATTGGGCCACACAGACACCCACCCCATCAGTGGCAGCACTTGGGCCCTAGTTGCAAACAGGATGTTTTGATTTGCATCAAGCACATTCAAAAATACGCCATAATTAACCGTCCCCAGGATGACACCGGGGTAGGTAGCAAAGTCTTTCCTGATCCCAGCTCTGTTCATCTTGGCTTCTTTTAAAAACACAGCAAGCAAGGGTTACTCCAAGCGGAGTCTCCCTTTTTTCCAAAAATTGGGCCCCACACACACCCACCCCTTCAGTGGCAGCAGTTGTGCCCCAGTTGTACACTTCACAGCTACATTTACATCAAGCACATTCAAAAATACGCTATTCTTAACCGTCCCCAGGATGACACCGGGGTAGGTAGCAAAGTCTTTCCTGATCCCAGCTCTGTTCATCTTGGCTTCTTTTAAAAACACAGCAAGCAAGGGTTACTCCAAGCGGAGTCTCCCTTTTTTCCAAAAATTGGGCCACACAGACACCCACCCCATCAGTGGCAGCACTTGGGCCCTAGTTGCAAACAGGATGTTTTGATTTGCATCAAGCACATTCAAAAATACGCCATAATTAACCGTCCCCAAGATGACACCGGGGTAGGTAGCAAAGTCTTTCCTGATCCCAGCTCTGTTCATCTTGGCTTCTTTTAAAAACACAGCAAGCAAGGGTTACTCCAAGCGGAGTCTCCCTTTTTTCCAAAAATTGGGCCCCACACACACCCACCCCTTCAGTGGCAGCAGTTGTGCCCCAGTTGTACACTTCACAGCTACATTTGCATCAAGCACATTCAAAAATACGCTATTCTTAACCGTCCCCAGGATGACACCGGGGTAGGTAGCAAAGTCTTTCCTGATCCCAGCTCTGTTCATCTTGGCTTCTTTTAAAAACACAGCAAGCAAGGGTTACTCCAAGCGGAGTCTCCCTTTTTTCCAAAAATTGGGCCACACAGACACCCACCCCATCAGTGGCAGCACTTGGGCCCTAGTTGCAAACAGGATGTTTTGATTTGCATTAAGCACATTCCAAATCAACAAGCATTTACTCTCCCCAGGATGACACAGGGGTAGTAAATTCCTTATGGATCCATGACTTGTTCATTTTGATGACATTGTCACTGGACAGACGCGTGCGCTTATCTGTCAGCACACACCCAGCAGCACTGAATACACGTTCAGAGACAACGCTGGCAGCTGGACACGACAAAATCTCCAAGGCGTAACTGGAGAGCTCTGGCCATTTTTCTAGGTTTGAAGCCCAAAAGGAGCAAGGCTCCAGTTGCACAGTCATGGCATCGATGTTCATTTGGAGATACTCCTGTATCATCCTCTCCAGCCGTTGAGTATGTGTCAGACTTGTTGTCTCTGGTGGCCTTGCAAAAGAGGGTCTAAAAAAATTATGAAAAGATTCCATAAAATTGCTGTTACCGGCACCAAATACGGTCCTACTGGTACGGGTAGACTGTTGAAGATGACGAGACCGTCCCATGTTTGTCAAGTTACAACTGGGAGATTCCCTCCCTGCACCTGCACGGTTGTTTGGTGGAAAAGCCGAGCTAAGATCGAGTAACAGCTTCTGCTGATACTCCTGCATACGTGCGTCCCTTTCTATGGCTGGAATTATGTCACAAAATTTGGACTTGTACCGGGGATCTAATAGTGTGGCAATCCAGTAGTCATCATCACTTCTAATTTTGACAATACGACTGTCATGTTGGAGGTAGTGCAACAAAAAGGCACTCATGTGTCTTGCGCAGCCATGCGGACCAAGTCCACGCTGTGTTTGTGGCATAGAGGTGCTACCCGTTCTTTCTTCCTCTGACATCTCCCCCCAACCTCTTTCAACTGAAATTTGACTAAGGTCTCCCTCATCCGCTGAGTCTTCCATGTCCATGGACAGTTCGTCCTCCATTTCTTCATGTTCTCCTGCACCTTGCTCAACATTTCGCCTGCTACTATGCGCCCTTGTCGATCCCTGTTCCCCATGGTCCCATGCCTGCTGCGTTGGTGATGATGAACGTCTGGACCTTGGTGATGTTGTTGTCCCTTGCGCATATGAATCCTCCTGTAGTCCCTCCCCTTCATGTTGTCCCACCCCCTGACTCCGAATAGTGTTTAGCGTGTGCTCCAGCATGTAAATGACTGGAATCGTCATGCTGATAATGGCATTGTCAGAGCTAAACATATTCGTCGCCATGTCGAAACTGTGCAGAAGGGTGCATAGGTCCTTGATCTGAGACCACTCCATCAGGGTGATCTGCCCCACCTCTGCATCTCGTTGGCCCAGGCTATACGTCATGACGTATTGCACCAGGGCTCTGCGGTGCTGCCACAGTCGCTGTAACATGTGGAGAGTTGAATTCCAGCGTGTCGCCACATCGCATTTCAGGCGATGAACCGGCAGGCCGAAAGACTTCTGGAGCGATGCAAGTCGCTCTGCTGCGGCGCTTGAACGGCGGAAGTGAGCTGACAGTTTTCGTGCCCTGTTCAGAAGGCCATCTAGGCCGGGATAGTGTGTTAAAAATTGCTGGACGACAAGGTTCAACACGTGAGCCATACAAGGTACGTGTGTCACAATGCCCAGGCGAAGTGCCGCACCCAGGTTTGCAGCATTGTCGCACACGGCCTTACCAGGCTGCAGGTTGAGTGGAGACAACCATTTATTAAACTCGGACCGCAGAGCTGACCACAACTCCTCAGCTGTGTGACTCTTATTCCCAAGACATGTCAAGCTAAAGACCGCCTGATGCCGTTGCGCTCTGCTGCCAGCATAGTAATGAGGCGTGCGTGATTCCTTCTGCGCAGTGAGAACGCTGGTGGCCTGACCAGGCAGGCTTGGGGCGGAGGTGGAGGACCCAGATGAGGTGGAGGATGCAGAAGCTGTGGAGGAACTTGGACAGACAGAGGATTGACACACAAGTCGTGGGGACGGCAAGACTTGTGCAGCAGACCCTTCACCATCTATCACCATAGTTACCCAGTGCCCAGTCAGCGACATGTAACGTCCCTGTCCATGCTTACTGGTCCAAGTATCGGTGGTGAAATGCACCCGTTCACACACAGAGTTTCTCAAGGAAGCGGTGATGTTGTGTGCGACATGCTGGTGTAGCGCGGGCACACCTTTCTTAGAGAAGTAGTGGCGACTAGGCATCTGGTACTGGGGCACAGCGACAGACATAAGGTCTCTAAAATCCTGTGTGTCCACTAGGCGGAAAGGCAGCATTTCGGTAGACAACAGCTTACAGAGGGATAGAGTCAACCTCTTAGCTTTGTCATGGGTCGGAGGAAGTGGCCTTTTATTTGACCACATCTGAGGGACAGAGATCTGGCTGCTGTGTGTAGACGGTGTTGAGTAGGGTGTCCCTGGAAAAATGCAGGTTTGTGAGGAAAGTGCAGGCGGAGACATGATGTTGCCTTCATCCAACGTTGGTGCTATCGATGTCTGAGAGAGCTGTACACACTCACTTGTTTACCCTTCCAAACCAACTGACGACCTTACAAGCAAACTGCCTGTTGCGGTTACAGTGGTGGAAGTTTGGCGTGGAAAAACAGGTGTGACAGCTGTCCCCACAGTCCTAGAAGATGAAGAGCGCGCGGATGCACTGGAAGGGGCGGGCGGTGGATGGTTCGCTCTTGCAGCATTGCAGCACAGTGAGCTTCCTACCGGGACCTATGATATTTATTCATGTGACGATTCATGGAAGAAGTTGTCAAAGTGCTGAGGTTTTGACCTCTACTAAGAGAATCATGACAAATTTTACATATCACATGATTTGGGCGATCTTTTTCTATGTCAAAAAAGGACCAGGCTAGGCAAGGCTTAGAGGCCATGCGACCTGTTGATCCACCCCGAATAATGCTCATAGGCAGAGTGGTGGCTGAGGATGCAGTTGTAGACGTGCTACCAGTGCTCCGACTCTGTCCAGGAAGGCGCAAGGTAACTTCGTCGTCGGTTGCATCCTCCTCCACCGCCTCTGTTGACCTCCTCGAGTGCCTGACTGGGGGTTGACAGTAGGTGGGATCTAGAACTTCATCATCAATTGTTGTGTTTGCACTCCCCTCCCCCTCAGACCGAGCCTCTTCTTGCCCTGACCGAATATTTAAGTTGTCATCCCAATCGGGTATCTGCGTCTCATCTTCATCAGTATGTTCCTCATTGTCTATAACCACAGGTGTTACAGTTTGTGACAAAGGGTCAACATTATGCTCAGAAACTTGGTCCTCACAGCCTGAATCAGAGTCACAAAGGTTCTGGGCATCACTGCAGACCATTTCCTGTTCTGTATTCACTGTAGCTTGGGAGCAGACCTCTGATTCCCAGGCTATAGTGTGACTGAACAGCTCTGCAGACTCAGCCATCTCAGTTCCACCATACTGTGCAGGGCTGATGGAGACTTCAGAGCTGGGAGAAATCAAGTGTGATTGGGATGACAACTCAGAGGACTGGTGTTTTTTGGATGCGGTACTTGAAGTGGCTGAGAGGGCACTTGTTGGACCACTTGAGATCCATTCAAGCATTTTCCTTTTTTGCCCATCATCTACCTTTCTTCCTGTTGTTCGTGTCCGTAAAAAAGGGAGCACATCGGATTGTCCACGGTAAGTAGTAGACATCTTACTTTTGCTGGTAGATGGTCTATCTTCAGCAGATGATAATGGAGCTTTGCCACTTTCCCCACAGACAAAACCTTTTTTGCCTTTTCCACCACGCCTCTTCCCCTTTCCACCAGCATCTGTCATTTTGCCACTCATGTTGATTGCGACAAGATTGTGGACTGAAAATGTGGTAGTAAAAATTGAGAGGTGGTGAAGATTGCAGTGGTGGTCTAGCTTTATTAACAGCAGAATAATAAAGAATAAATATCCCTGACAATGCAACTTATTTATAATGAGTTGGAGTGTGCAACGCAGGCAGATGCGCTCTGCAAATGTCTTGGCACTAGTGGGACTATAGCAAAGTCCAATAGCCACGTATAGGATGCCACTAGGTACACTGAGTGTTTGCTAGTATAATGGCTAAGTTAAAATTAGTTGGAGTGTGCAACGCAGGCAGATGCGCTCTGCAAATGTCTTGGCACTAGTGGGACTATAGCAAAGTCCAATAGCCACGTATAGGATGCCACTAGGTACACTGAGTGTTTGCTAGTATAATGGCTTACTTATAATTAGTTGGAGTGTGCAATGCAGGCAGATGCGCTCTGCAAATGTCTTGGCACTAGTGGGACTATAGCAAGGTCCAATAGCCACGTATAGGATGCCACTAGGTACACTGAGTGTTTGCTAGTATAATGGCTTACTTATAATTAGTTGGAGTGTGCAACGCAGGCAGATGCGCTCTGCAAATGTCTTGGCACTAGTGGGACTATAGCAAGGTCCAATAGCCACGTATAGGATGCCACTAGGTACACTGAATGTTTGCTAGTATAATGGCTTACTTATAATTAGTTGGAGTGTGCAACGCAGGCAGATGCGCTCTGCAAATGTCTTGGCACTAGTGGGACTATAGCAAAGTCCAATAGCCACGTATAGGATGCCACTAGGTACACTGAGTGTTTGCTAGTATAATGGCTTACTTATAATTAGTTGGAGTGTGCAACGCAGGCAGATGCGCTCTGCAAATGTCTTGGCACTAGTGGGACTATAGCAAAGTCCAATAGCCACAGATAGGATGCCACTAGGTACACTGAGTGTTTGCTAGTAAAATTGCTTAGTTTAAAAAAGTTGGAGTGTGCAATGCAGGCAGACGTGCTCTGCAAATGTCTTTGCACTAGTGGGACTATAGCAAAGTCCAATAGCCACAGATAGGATGCCACTAGGTACACTGAGTGTTTGCTAGTATAATGGCTTACTTATAATTAGTTGGAGTGTGCAACGCAGGCAGATGCCCTCTGCAAATGTCTTGGCACTAGTGGGACTATAGCAAAGTCCAATAGCCACGTATAGGATGCCACTAGGTACACTGAGTGTTTGCTAGTAAAATTGCTTAGTTTAAAAAAGTTGGAGTGTGCAATGCAGGCAGACGTGCTCTGCAAATGTCTTTGCACTAGTGGGACTATAGCAAAGTCCAATAGCCACAGATAGGATGCCACTAGGTACACTGAGTGTTTGCTAGTATAATGGCTTACTTATAATTAGTTGGAGTGTGCAACGCAGGCAGATGCGCTCTGCAAATGTCTTGGCACTAGTGGGACTATAGCAAAGTCCAATAGCCACGTATAGGATGCCACTAGGTACACTGAGTGTTTGCTAGTATAATGGCTTACTTATAATTAGTTGGAGTGTGCAATGCAGGCAGACGTGCTCTGCAAATGTCTTTGCACTAGTGGGACTATAGCAAAGTCCAATAGCCACAGATAGGATGCCACTAGGTACACTGAGTGTTTGCTAGTATAATGGCTTACTTATAATTAGTTGGAGTGTGCAACGCAGGCAGATGCCCTCTGCAAATGTCTTGGCACTAGTGGGACTATAGCAAAGTCCAATAGCCACGTATAGGATGCCACTAGGTACACTGAGTGTTTGCTAGTAAAATTGCTTAGTTTAAAAAAGTTGGAGTGTGCAATGCAGGCAGACGTGCTCTGCAAATGTCTTTGCACTAGTGGGACTATAGCAAAGTCCAATAGCCACAGATAGGATGCCACTAGGTACACTGAGTGTTTGCTAGTATAATGGCTTACTTATAATTAGTTGGAGTGTGCAACGCAGGCAGATGCGCTCTGCAAATGTCTTGGCACTAGTGGGACTATAGCAAAGTCCAATAGCCACGTATAGGATGCCACTAGGTACACTGAGTGTTTGCTAGTATAATGGCTAAGTTAAAATTAGTTGGAGTGTGCAACGCAGGCAGATGCGCTCTGCAAATGTCTTGGCACTAGTGGGACTATAGCAAAGTCCAATAGCCACAGATAGGATGCCACTAGGTACACTGAGTGTTTGCTAGTATAATGGCTTACTTATAATTAGTTGGAGTGTGCAACGCAGGCAGATGCGCTCTGCAAATGTCTTGGCACTAGTGGGACTATAGCAAGGTCCAATAGCCACGTATAGGATGCCACTAGGTACACTGAGTGTTTGCTAGTATAATGGCTTACTTATAATTAGTTGGAGTGTGCAACGCAGGCAGATGCGCTCTGCAAATGTCTTGGCACTAGTGGGACTATAGCAAGGTCCAATAGCCACGTATAGGATGCCACTAGGTACACTGAATGTTTGCTAGTATAATGGCTTACTTATAATTAGTTGGAGTGTGCAACGCAGGCAGATGCGCTCTGCAAATGTCTTGGCACTAGTGGGACTATAGCAAAGTCCAATAGCCACAGATAGGATGCCACTAGGTACACTGAGTGTTTGCTAGTATAATGGCTTACTTATAATTAGTTGGAGTGTGCAACGCAGGCAGATGCGCTCTGCAAATGTCTTGGCACTAGTGGGACTATAGCAAAGTCCAATAGCCACGTATAGGATGCCACTAGGTACACTGAGTGTTTGCTAGTAAAATTGCTTAGTTTAAAAAAGTTGGAGTGTGCAATGCAGGCAGACGTGCTCTGCAAATGTCTTTGCACTAGTGGGACTATAGCAAAGTCCAATAGCCACAGATAGGATGCCACTAGGTACACTGAGTGTTTGCTAGTATAATGGCTTACTTATAATTAGTTGGAGTGTGCAACGCAGGCAGATGCCCTCTGCAAATGTCTTGGCACTAGTGGGACTATAGCAAAGTCCAATAGCCACGTATAGGATGCCACTAGGTACACTGAGTGTTTGCTAGTAAAATTGCTTAGTTTAAAAAAGTTGGAGTGTGCAATGCAGGCAGACGTGCTCTGCAAATGTCTTTGCACTAGTGGGACTATAGCAAAGTCCAATAGCCACAGATAGGATGCCACTAGGTACACTGAGTGTTTGCTAGTATAATGGCTTACTTATAATTAGTTGGAGTGTGCAACACAGGCAGATGCGCTCTGCAAATGTCTTGGCACTAGTGGGACTATAGCAAAGTCCAATAGGCACGTATAGGATGCCACTAGGTACACTGAGTGTTTGCTAGTATAATGGCTAAGTTAAAATTAGTTGGAGTGTGCAACGCAGGCAGATGCGCTCTGCAAATGTCTTGGCACTAGTGGGACTATAGCAAAGTCCAATAGCCACGTATAGGATGCCACTAGGTACACTGAGTGTTTGCTAGTAAAATTGCTTAGTTTAAAAAAGTTGGAGTGTGCAATGCAGGCAGACGTGCTCTGCAAATGTCTTTGCACTAGTGGGACTATAGCAAAGTCCAATAGCCACAGATAGGATGCCACTAGGTACACTGAGTGTTTGCTAGTATAATGGCTTAGTTATAATGAGTTGGAGTGTGCAGAGGACAGGAGGGTACAGTGGCAGGATTGTGGTGCTCTGGGTAGAGGAATGGAAGCCTGCCTTTCTATTCCCTCCTAATGGTGAAATGCAGGGAGGAAATCCCTGACCTTGGCTACACAGATGCTGTTGCTGTTTGCAGGACCTGTCACCTATGGCTCTCTGACCCTGCCGGTTTGAGCCCTTAAAAGGACTGCTATAAAGTGCTCTCCCTATGCTGTCTAACGCTGTGTATGCAGCGCATACAGCTGTATCGGCTATAGGACTCAGGAGGACGGAGCTGCGACAGTGATGTCTGACACCAAAGACGCAGAAGGCAGATAATGGCGTCCGTGAAGAAAATGTCCGGTTTTATAATGCAGGGATGACCGTTACAAGAGTTAGGCCTTTGTTTCAGGTATACCCCCAGTGGTAAATTTTTTCGCCCATTCTTTGCAGAATGGACATTACAACGACAGGAGACCCGCTCCTTTGCAATGGGAACAATGTTTTGAGGCCCTCATGCACGTCTCTATGCAGGGACAACGTGGAGCCTCCCAATTTTTGGCTGCCCTGCCTAAGGGCTATACTAAAATAGACCCACTTCCTTACAATGGGAATTATATTATATTATACTAGCAAACACTCAGTGTACCTAGTGGCATCCTATACGTGGCTATTGGACCTTGCTATAGTCCCACTACTGCCAAGACATTTGCAGAGCGCATCTGCCTGCGTTGCACACTCCAACTAATTATAAGTAAGCCATTATACTAGCAAACACTCAGTGTACCTAGTGGCATCCTATACGTGGCTATTGGACCTTGCTATAGTCCCACTAGTGCCAAGACATTTGCAGAGCGCATCTGCCTGCGTTGCACACTCCAACTAATTATAAGTAAGCCATTATACTAGCAAACACTCAGTGTACCTAGTGGCATCCTATCTGTGGCTATTGGACTTTGCTATAGTCCCACTAGTGCCAAGACATTTGCAGAGCGCATCTGCCTGCGTTGCACACTCCAACTAATTATAAGTAAGCCATTATACTAGCAAACACTCAGTGTACCTAGTGGCATCCTATACGTGGCTATTGGACCTTGCTATAGTCCCACTAGTGCCAAGACATTTGCAGAGCGCATCTGCCTGCGTTGCACACTCCAACTAATTATAAGTAAGCCATTATACTAGCAAACACTGAGTGTACCTAGTGGCATCCTATACGTGGCTATTGGACCTTGCTATAGTCCCACTAGTGCCAAGACATTTGCAGAGCGCATCTGCCTGCGTTGCACACTCCAACTAATTATAAGTAAGCCATTATACTAGCAAAAACTCAGTGTACCTAGTGGCATCCTATCTGTGGCTATTGGACTTTGCTATAGTCCCACTAGTGCAAAGACATTTGCAGAGCACGTCTGCCTGCATTGCACACTCCAACTTTTTTAAACTAAGCCATTATACTAGCAAACACTCAGTGTACCTAGTGGCATCCTATACGTGGCTATTGGACTTTGCTATAGTCCCACTAGTGCCAAGACATTTGCAGAGCGCATCTGCCTGCGTTGCACACTCCAACTAATTATAAGTAAGCCATTATACTAGCAAGCACTCAGTGTACCTAGTGGCATCCTATACGTGGCTATTGGACCTTGCTATAGTCCCACTAGTGCCAAGACATTTGCAGAGCGCATCTGCCTGCGTTGCACACTCCAACTAATTATAAGTAAGCCATTATACTAGTAAACACTCAGTGTACCTAGTGGCATCCTATACGTGGCTATTGGACTTTGCTATAGTCCCACTAGTGCCAAGACATTTGCAGAGCGCATCTGCCTGCGTTGCACACTCCAACTAATTATAAGTAAGCCATTATACTAGCAAACACTCAGTGTACCTAGTGGCATCCTATACGTGGCTATTGGACCTTGCTATAGTCCCACTAGTGCCAAGACATTTGCAGAGCGCATCTGCCTGCGTTGCACACTCCAACTAATTATAAGTAAGCCATTATACTAGCAAACACTCAGTGTACCTAGTGGCATCCTATCTGTGGCTATTGGACTTTGCTATAGTCCCACTAGTGCCAAGACATTTGCAGAGCGCATCTGCCTGCGTTGCACACTCCAACTAATTATAAGTAAGCCATTATACTAGCAAACACTCAGTGTACCTAGTGGCATCCTATACGTGGCTATTGGACTTTGCTATAGTCCCACTAGTGCCAAGACATTTGCAGAGCGTATCTGCCTGCGTTGCACACTCCAACTAATTATAAGTAAGCCATTATACTAGCAAACACTCAGTGTACCTAGTGGCATCCTATACGTGGCTATTGGACTTTGCTATAGTCCCACTAGTGCCAAGACATTTGCAGAGCGCATCTGCCTGCGTTGCACACTCCAACTAATTTTAACTTAGCCATTATTCTAGCAAACACTCAGTGTACCTAGTGGCATCCTATACGTGGCTATTGGACTTTGCTATAGTCCCACTAGTGCCAAGACATTTGCAGAGCGCATCTGCCTGCATTGCACACTCCAACTAATTATAAGTAAGCCATTATACTAGCAAGCACTCAGTGTACCTAGTGGCATCCTATACGTGGCTATTGGACTTTGCTATAGTCCCACTAGTGCCAAGACATTTGCAGAGCGCATCTGCCTGCGTTGCACACTCCAACTCATTATAAATAAGTTGCATTGTCAGGGATATTTATTCTTTATTATTCTGCTGTTAATAAAGCTAGACCACCACTGCAATCTTCACCACCTCTCAATTTTTACTACCACATTTTCAGTCCACAATCTTGTCGCAATCAACATGAGTGGCAAAATGACAGATGCTGGTGGAAAGGGGAAGAGGCGTGGTGGAAAAGGCAAAAAAGGTTTTGTCTGTGGGGAAAGTGGCAAAGCTCCATTATCATCTGCTGAAGATAGACCATCTACCAGCAAAAGTAAGATGTCTACTACTTACCGTGGACAATCCGATGTGCTCCCTTTTTTACGGACACGAACAACAGGAAGAAAGGTAGATGATGGGCAAAAAAGGAAAATGCTTGAATGGATCTCAAGTGGTCCAACAAGTGCCCTCTCAGCCACTTCAAGTACCGCATCCAAAAAACACCAGTCCTCTGAGTTGTCATCCCAATCACACTTGATTTCTCCCAGCTCTGAAGTCTCCATCAGCCCTGCACAGTATGGTGGAACTGAGATGGCTGAGTCTGCAGAGCTGTTCAGTCACACTATAGCCTGGGAATCAGAGGTCTGCTCCCAAGCTACAGTGAATACAGAACAGGAAATGGTCTGCAGTGATGCCCAGAACCTTTGTGACTCTGATTCAGGCTGTGAGGACCAAGTTTCTGAGCATAATGTTGACCCTTTGTCACAAACTGTAACACCTGTGGTTATAGACAATGAGGAACATACTGATGAAGATGAGACGCAGATACCCGATTGGGATGACAACTTAAATATTCGGTCAGGGCAAGAAGAGGCTCGGTCTGAGGGGGAGGGGAGTGCAAACACAACAATTGATGATGAAGTTCTAGATCCCACCTACTGTCAACCCCCAGTCAGGCACTCGAGGAGGTCAACAGAGGCGGTGGAGGAGGATGCAACCGACGACGAAGTTACCTTGCGCCTTCCTGGACAGAGTCGGAGCACTGGTAGCACGTCTACAACTGCATCCTCAGCCACCACTCTGCCTATGAGCATTATTCGGGGTGGATCAACAGGTCGCATGGCCTCTAAGCCTTGCCTAGCCTGGTCCTTTTTTGACATAGAAAAAGATCGCCCAAATCATGTGATATGTAAAATTTGTCATGATTCTCTTAGTAGAGGTCAAAACCTCAGCACTTTGACAACTTCTTCCATGAATCGTCACATGAATAAATATCATAGGTCCCGGTAGGAAGCTCACTGTGCTGCAATGCTGCAAGAGCGAACCATCCACCGCCCGCCCCTTCCAGTGCATCCGCGCGCTCTTCATCTTCTAGGACTGTGGGGACAGCTGTCACACCTGTTTTTCCACGCCAAACTTCCACCACTGTAACCGCAACAGGCAGTTTGCTTGTAAGGTCGTCAGTTGGTTTGGAAGGGGAAACAAGTGAGTGTGTACAGCTCTCTCAGACATCGATAGCACCAACGTTGGATGAAGGCAACATCATGTCTCCGCCTGCACTTTCCTCACAAACCTGCATTTTTCCAGGGACACCCTACTCAACACCGTCTACACACAGCAGCCAGATCTCTGTCCCTCAGATGTGGTCAAATAAAAGGCCACTTCCTCCGACCCATGACAAAGCTAAGAGGTTGACTCTATCCCTCTGTAAGCTGTTGTCTACCGAAATGCTGCCTTTCCGCCTAGTGGACACACAGGATTTTAGAGACCTTATGTCTGTCGCTGTGCCCCAGTACCAGATGCCTAGTCGCCACTACTTCTCTAAGAAAGGTGTGCCCGCGCTACACCAGCATGTCGCACACAACATCACCGCTTCCTTGAGAAACTCTGTGTGTGAACGGGTGCATTTCACCACCGATACTTGGACCAGTAAGCATGGACAGGGACGTTACATGTCGCTGACTGGGCACTGGGTAACTATGGTGATAGATGGTGAAGGGTCTGCTGCACAAGTCTTGCCGTCCCCACGACTTGTGTGTCAATCCTCTGTCTGTCCAAGTTCCTCCACAGCTTCTGCATCCTCCACCTCATCTGGGTCCTCCACCTCCGCCCCAAGCCTGCCTGGTCAGGCCACCAGCGTTCTCACTGCGCAGAAGGAATCACGCACGCCTCATTACTATGCTGGCAGCAGAGCGCAACGGCATCAGGCGGTCTTTAGCTTGACATGTCTTGGGAATAAGAGTCACACAGCTGAGGAGTTGTGGTCAGCTCTGCGGTCCGAGTTTAATAAATGGTTGTCTCCACTCAACCTGCAGCCTGGTAAGGCCGTGTGCGACAATGCTGCAAACCTGGGTGCGGCACTTCGCCTGGGCATTGTGACACACGTACCTTGTATGGCTCACGTGTTGAACCTTGTCGTCCAGCAATTTTTAACACACTATCCCGGCCTAGATGGCCTTCTGAACAGGGCACGAAAACTGTCAGCTCACTTCCGCCGTTCAAGCGCCGCAGCAGAGCGACTTGCATCGCTCCAGAAGTCTTTCGGCCTGCCGGTTCATCGCCTGAAATGCGATGTGGCGACACGCTGGAATTCAACTCTCCACATGTTACAGCGACTGTGGCAGCACCGCAGAGCCCTGGTGCAATACGTCATGACGTATAGCCTGGGCCAACGAGATGCAGAGGTGGGGCAGATCACCCTGATGGAGTGGTCTCAGATCAAGGACCTATGCACCCTTCTGCACAGTTTCGACATGGCGACGAATATGTTTAGCTCTGACAATGCCATTATCAGCATGACGATTCCAGTCATTTACATGCTGGAGCACACGCTAAACACTATTCGGAGTCAGGGGGTGGGACAACATGAAGGGGAGGGACTACAGGAGGATTCATATGCGCAAGGGACAACAACATCACCAAGGTCCAGACGTTCATCATCACCAACGCAGCAGGCATGGGACCATGAGGAACAGGGATCGACAAGGGCGCATAGTAGCAGGCGAAATGTTGAGCAAGGTGCAGGAGAACATGAAGAAATGGAGGACGAACTGTCCATGGACATGGAAGACTCAGCGGATGAGGGAGACCTTGGTCAAATTTCAGTTGAAAGAGGTTGGGGGGAGATGTCAGAGGAAGAAAGAACGGGTATCACCTCTATGCCACAAACACAGCGTGGACTTGGTCCGCATGGCTGCGCAAGACACATGAGTGCCTTTTTGTTGCACTACCTCCAACATGACAGTCGTATTGTCAAAATTAGAAGTGATGATGACTACTGGATTGCCACACTATTAGATCCCCGGTACAAGTCCAAATTTTGTGACATAATTCCAGCCATAGAAAGGGACGCACGTATGCAGGAGTATCAGCAGAAGCTGTTACTCGATCTTAGCTCGGCTTTTCCACCAAACAACCGTGCAGGTGCAGGGAGGGAATCTCCCAGTTGTAACTTGACAAACATGGGACGGTCTCGTCATCTTCAACAGTCTACCCGTACCAGTAGGACCGTATCTGGTGCCGGTAACAGCAATTTTATGGAATCTTTTCATAATTTTTTTAGACCCTCTTTTGCAAGGCCACCAGAGACAACAAGTCTGACACATACTCAACGGCTGGAGAGGATGATACAGGAGTATCTCCAAATGAACATCGATGCCATGACTGTGCAACTGGAGCCTTGCTCCTTTTGGGCTTCAAACCTAGAAAAATGGCCAGAGCTCTCCAGTTACGCCTTGGAGATTTTGTCGTGTCCAGCTGCCAGCGTTGTCTCTGAACGTGTATTCAGTGCTGCTGGGTGTGTGCTGACAGATAAGCGCACGCGTCTGTCCAGTGACAATGTGGACAGACTGACGTTCATCAAAATGAACAAGTCATGGATCCATAAGGAATTTACTACCCCTGTGTCATCCTGGGGAGAGTAAATGCTTGTTGATTTGGAATGTGCTTGATGCAAATCAAAACATCCTGTTTGCAACTAGGGCCCAAGTGCTGCCACTGATGGGGTGGGTGTCTGTGTGGCCCAATTTTTGGAAAAAAGGGAGACTCCGCTTGGAGTAACCCTTGCTTGCTGTGTTTTTAAAAGAAGCCAAGATGAACAGAGCTGGGATCAGGAAAGACTTTGCTACCTACCCCGGTGTCATCCTGGGGACGGTTAAGAATAGCGTATTTTTGAATGTGCTTGATGCAAATGTAGCTGTGAAGTGTACAACTGGGGCACAACTGCTGCCACTGAAGGGGTGGGTGTGTGTGGGGCCCAATTTTTGGAAAAAAGGGAGACTCCGCTTGGAGTAACCCTTGCTTGCTGTGTTTTTAAAAGAAGCCAAGATGAACAGAGCTGGGATCAGGAAAGACTTTGCTACCTACCCCGGTGTCATCCTGGGGACGGTTAATTATGGCGTATTTTTGAATGTGCTTGATGCAAATCAAAACATCCTGTTTGCAACTAGGGCCCAAGTGCTGCCACTGATGGGGTGGGTGTCTGTGTGGCCCAATTTTTGGAAAAAAGGGAGACTCCGCTTGGAGTAACCCTTGCTTGCTGTGTTTTTAAAAGAAGCCAAGATGAACAGAGCTGGGATCTGGAAAGACTTTGCTACCTACCCCGGTGTCATCCTGGGGACGGTTAAGAATAGCGTATTTTTGAATGTGCTTGATGCAAATGTAGCTGTGAAGTGTACAACTGGGGCACAACTGCTGCCACTGAAGGGGTGGGTGTGTGTGGGGCCCAATTTTTGGAAAAAAGGGAGACTCCGCTTGGAGTAACCCTTGCTTGCTGTGTTTTTAAAAGAAGCCAAGATGAACAGAGCTGGGATCAGGAAAGACTTTGCTACCTACCCCGGTGTCATCCTGGGGACGGTTAATTATGGCGTATTTTTGAATGTGCTTGATGCAAATCAAAACATCCTGTTTGCAACTAGGGCCCAAGTGCTGCCACTGATGGGGTGGGTGTCTGTGTGGCCCAATTTTTGGAAAAAAGGGAGACTCCACTTGGAGTAACCCTTGCTTGCTGTGTTTTTAAAAGAAGCCAAGATGAACAGAGCTGGGATCAGGAAAGACTTTGCTACCTACCCCGGTGTCATCCTGGGGACGGTTAAGAATAGCGTATTTTTGAATGTGCTTGATGCAAATGTAGCTGTGAAGTGTACAACTGGGGCACAACTGCTGCCACTGAAGGGGTGGGTGTGTGTGGGGCCCAATTTTTGGAAAAAAGGGAGACTCCGCTTGGAGTAACCCTTGCTTGCTGTGTTTTTAAAAGAAGCCAAGATGAACAGAGCTGGGATCAGGAAAGACTTTGCTACCTACCCCGGTGTCATCCTGGGGACGGTTAATTATGGCGTATTTTTGAATGTGCTTGATGCAAATCAAAACATCCTGTTTGCAACTAGGGCCCAAGTGCTGCCACTGATGGGGTGGGTGTCTGTGTGGCCCAATTTTTGGAAAAAAGGGAGACTCCGCTTGGAGTAACCCTTGCTTGCTGTGTTTTTAAAAGAAGCCAAGATGAACAGAGCTGGGATCAGGAAAGACTTTGCTACCTACCCCGGTGTCATCCTGGGGACGGTTAATTATGGCGTATTTTTGAATGTGCTTGATGCAAATCAAAACATCCTGTTTGCAACTAGGGCCCAAGTGCTTCCACTGATGGGGTGGGTGTCTGTGTGGCCCAATTTTTGGAAAAAAGGGAGACTCCGCTTGGAGTAACCCTTGCTTGCTGTGTTTTTAAAAGAAGCCAAGATGAACAGAGCTGGGATCAGGAAAGACTTTGCTACCTACCCCGGTGTCATCCTGGGGACGGTTAATTATGGCGAATTTTGGAATGTGCTTGATGGAAATCAAAACATCCTGTTTGCAACTAGGGCCCAAGTGCTGCCACTGATGGGGTGGGTGTCTGTGTGGCCCAATTTTTGGAAAAAAGGGAGACTCCGCTTGGAGTAACCCTTGCTTGCTGTGTTTTTAAAAGAAGCCAAGATGAACAGAGCTGGGATCAGGAAAGACTTTGCTACCTACCCCGGTGTCATCCTGGGGACGGTTAATTATGGCGTATTTTTGAATGTGCTTGATGCAAATCAAAACATCCTGTTTGCAACTAGGGCCCAAGTGCTGCCACTGATGGGGTGGGTGTCTGTGTGGCCCAATTTTTGGAAAAAAGGGAGACTCCGCTTGGAGTAACCCTTGCTTGCTGTGTTTTTAAAAGAAGCCAAGATGAACAGAGCTGGGATCAGGAAAGACTTTGCTACCTACCCCGGTGTCATCCTGGGGACGGTTAATTATGGCGTATTTTTGAATGTGCTTGATGCAAATCAAAACATCCTGTTTGCAACTAGGGCCCAAGTGCTGCCACTGATGGGGTGGGTGTCTGTGTGGCCCAATTTTTGGAAAAAAGGGAGACTCCGCTTGGAGTAACCCTTGCTTGCTGTGTTTTTAAAAGAAGCCAAGATGAACAAGTCATGGGTCAGCAAAGACTTTATCTACCTACCCCGGTGTCATCCTGGGGACGGATAAGAATGGCGTATTTTTGAATGTGCTTGATGCAAATCAAAACATCCTGTTTGCAACTAGGGCCCAAGTCCTGCCACTGATGGGGTGGGTGTCTGTGTGGTCCAATTTTTGGAAAAAAGGGAGACTCCGCTTGGAGTAACCCTTGCTTGCTGTGTTTTTAAAAGAAGCCAAGATGAACAGAGCTGGGATCAGGAAAGACTTTGCTACCTACCCCGGTGTCATCCTGGGGACGGTTAATTATGGCGTATTTTTGAATTTGCTTGATGCAAATCAAAACATCCTGTTTGCAACTAGGGCCCAAGTGCTGCCACTGATGGGGTGGGTGTCTGTGTGGCCCAATTTTTGGAAAAAAGGGAGACTCCGCTTGGAGTAACCCTTGCTTGCTGTGTTTTTAAAAGAAGCCAAGATGAACAGAGCTGGGATCAGGAAAGACTTTGCTACTTACCCCGGTGTCATCCTGGGGACGGTTAAGAATAGCGTATTTTTGAATGTGCTTGATGCAAATGTAGCTGTGAAGTGTACAACTGGGGCACAACTGCTGCCACTGAAGGGGTGGGTGTGTGTGGGGCCCAATTTTTGGAAAAAAGGGAGACTCCGCTTGGAGTCACCTTGCGGTGTTTTACATGATTTTAGAATGGCGTGCCATGCCTATATCTGTGTGTCCTCCTCTTTTTCCTTGTCCAGCTGTTTTGTTTTCGCATGAGTATATGTCCTTGTCACTTTCCCATGTGTTTGTGTTGTGTTGTGAGTTGTTTGTCACCTTTTGGACACCTTTGAGGGTGTTTTCTAGGTGTTTTACTGTGTTTGTGATTGCCTGCCATTGTTTCCTATTGGCTCGAGTTCGGTTCGTCGAACGTTCGACGAGCCGAACTCGAACGGGAGCTCCGTTCGGCGAACCGACCTCGAGCCGAACCGGGACCGGTTCGCTCATCTCTACTCCTGGACATAGCATTCGAATTACCAGGTCCCTGAAGGCTGAAATGCGTAGTGGCCGGAAATCATGAACAATTACAATGGGCGTATGTGCTGTAGATCCTGCGTCAGTTTTAGCTTGGAACTTTGTCTTTTCACGGATTTGCCCGTCTCTCATGGTGTTGGGCTATTTTCGGATCAAAATGGTGTGTCCCTCCTTGGCCCGTATCATGGGTTATTTCAGGGGCAAATTTAACTCTCTTAGCACTTTTCTCCTTAATTGTGGCCGTTGAATTGTGGGGTCAAGGTCTATCCAACCAGCATATTTGTTGTTTTTCAGACAATTTAGGGCTCGTGCATAGTAATAATAACACAGGTTTCCAAGGGTAAAAATTTTTGAAAGATGTGATTTTTTTCATACTTTTGATCATTGGACTCAGTAAAAATATTGAAAAAATATCATCACGTACAGTTTTTTCACAAACACTGATTCTATAGGTGTTAGGGCCAGGTGGACGGGCAGACCCAGGAGGTGGATCCACTGGGCCGAACACCTTAATGAAGGCAAGGGGTCCGGTAGCCGGAGCACTACGGGTAGCAGGACAGTCCGTGCAAAAGAGTGGAATGGAGAAGTCCCTGGGACCACGGAGTCACTGATGGTAGTCCGGGTGACGGAGCTCAGGTTCGGAGGCCGAGATGTCAGGCAGAGTCCGGAACCGATGGAGCGAGAGGACGGGTCACCACAGGGATCAGAGATGGTACGGACTGACGGGATGGCAGATAGTCAGCGTTCGGGGTTCGGGAATCGGCAGGACCGGATGGCGAGGCAGGAGCGGCTCTAGAAGAGAGATAGGTAAGTATATCACAGAGACACAAGGAGACCTGACTCCTAGCTTAGGAAACACGAAGAACAGGCCCCGCCCACTTGGACATTAAACCCCTTTATACCCTGTACCTGTGTGTTCAATTTCCTGTCAGTGGACGCTGGCCCTTTAAGAGAGGGTCAATGACCGCGCGCGCGCCCTAATGCGCATGCGCGAGGCCCGGGTGCCAGAAGCCAGGGCAGGGAGCGGTGTATAGGAAGCAGGGGAGCCGGCCTGGAGCAGGGCTGCCGACGGGCGCCGGGAGCGGGGACCGGGCCGCCTGGGGACCGCAGGTGGTGGAGGCTGGAGACCGTGGAGCGGGGGATGTCTGCCAGAGGAGCCGGGGAGCGAAGCAGGGGACCCGGAGAGCGTGACAATAGGTTTCCAAAAGGTTAGAATTCTGAAAAGATTCCCTCCATACTTTTCTGAAGATGGTGCTCTAGTGTATTCAAGCGATGTTCCTGTGCTGATGGAAAATGTAACATTAAGTACAATGTGAGCGAGTGGAGACACGTCATTGTTTCATCCAAAAAGTCTGAAAGCTGTGCTACTGCTCAATGGCAGTAAGTATTCTTCAGTGTGTGTAGGGCATGTGTCGCGGGCAGAGGGGCCACGCACGCTACGCTCGGGTTCGGGGACTTCTGCTGCTGCTGCTGCTCGGTGGCTCGAGCGGAGGGCCAGATCCGGGCACTCGAGCAGCGCTCCTCGCCCACGAGTGAAAAGGGGGTGGTTTGTTTGGGGAGATAGTTAGTGACGTCACCCACAGGTCGTGGTGATAATGGGCACCACCACTGCTGGTGACGGGGATCCCGGGAGCGATGGCAGGGAGCAGCTAGGATGTTGGTTCCCCCTCCGTGGGTAGGGGTTGGTGATCCCGGGGCCCGGTGGCGGTACGGGGAGGCTGGATGGCTGGGGTGTACATACCGAGGGAGCCCGTTTGCCCGCAGGCGCTGGCCCTTGGATCTCTAGCCTATGGCGGTGGCTTTTTATCCTCACGGTGTGGACGGTTGCCTTCTGTCGGGTCTTGGGTGTTAGGGAACCCCTGGGATTCCGGTCACTCTCGGATTTGACCATTGTCGGCGGCTCCTAGCCTGGTCAGGGTCCAATGGCCCTGCCTTTGTGCTTGGTACAGATCCGCTCACCGGTTCAGTTCCCCTCGGGTCACCGCCCGTCCCCGGTCCTACGGTTCAGCTGACTTGTACCACCTCCTGCAGACGGCCACCACCGTCTGCCGACCTTGCTGACAGTGCCTGGGCTCCTACCCAGACACTAACAGTTTCTGTCCTCTCACTTTCCACTACAAAACTAAACTAACTGCTTTTTCCCGCCTCCAGGCCTGTGAACTCCTCGGTGGGTGGGGCCAACCGCCTGGCTCCGCCCCACCTGGTGTGGACATCAGACCCTGGAGGAGGCAACAAGGATTTTGTGTGACTGATGTAGACTATCCAGGGGAGGGGGTGTGTGTGATTTTGTGTTTGTGACTACCTGGCTAGTCCAGGGCGTCACACATGCTATGCACTTGGAAGAAAGCTGTGAGAATTTAGACTTTATTCTCAAGAAACTTAACTACAAGGAGCATGGATGGTCAATATGTGGTGGTCTAAAAATGTTCTCATTGCTTCTTGGGCAGCAAGGAGGATATATTAAATACCCATGCTGTTCTGCCTCATGGCAGCCTGCTAATAGTCATTCATTGAAATTTCTGTTACAACCCCTAGAGGTCATTGTTATTCTTTTGAATTGCTGAGTTTCCCTTTAAGCTAAATGTATTCTGGGTAAGGAATGCCTCCCTGAGCTGAGAAGAAGCCTGCAGCCATTTTCTCTTTGGATTTGTCAGGAAAGGACATGCCGACTTACCTCTCTGTACATTCACCCCTGCCTAGTGTAATCCGGTGAGCAAAGCAAATTACATGTGTTAGTGATAGAATCCTAGATGGAAGAGTGTAGTAAATGCATTGTACATTGTACTTCTACACCTTTAGTGTCATCCCTGTCTTGTTTGTCTAGATAAGATTTCTATGTATTGCAGATGCAGTGACCTTTCACCTACATTCTCGTAAGAACTGCATCTCATGTACTGTTATGCTATGTTAACTCTGTATTAACACTGTACTGACTGTAATCATTTTCTTGTTATAGTTTTTACCCGTATAAAACAGTATCTTGGATATACCGTATTCTGTCTTCAACTGCATCTTGGATATTCCTATATTCACTGTATATTCCATGTATACTGCAATCAAGTTCACGTTACCAGCTAATAAATCAAGGCTATTGAACTCCACAGTCTGTTTATTTGAAATGTGAACTAGGGTTTAGCTGTATGCTAGAGATTCACAGCATTACGTAAAAGAAGGCAGAACACATGCTTTTTGTGTGAATTGGAAAGCCAGGTTAGGACTCTTCACTGGAGCAAAAAAAATTGGCCAACAAGAACATCTTTGTAACCGGGACTCAAGAACATTGTTGCATAAAGCTTAGTTGATCCCACCTAAAGTTCTCTTGCCACCACTCCACTGTAAGCTTGGACTGATGAAGCTGTTTGTGAAAGCGCTACTGAAAGAAGGAGAGATGTTTAAGTACCTGTGTACCAAGTTTCAGGGACTGTCAGAATCAAGTCTGAAGGAAGGTGTGATGCCCTGGCAAAACCAGGTAGTTACAGATAGGCCCCCGCACAACACCTTTCCTCACTTAGGAAACACACAGCCGACCTGAAACCCTAGTCACCTAGGACCCTGAAGCCAGGACCGAAACCAGCGGCCTAGCTAATTAAATGATTGAGGGCAGGATTATAGGTCCTATCCCACCTAAAGTCCCTCAAAGAAGACAACAGCCCACTGATAGGGATAAGGCCACCGCCAGGGCCCTTAGATCCCACGGGCCAGTGCCTGCGGGCACGGCTCCTTAGGCCATATCCAGCCGGGAGCGGACTCCTGAGTTCCAGACCAGGCAGTCCACCATACACAAAAACAAGTGCAGAGTAAAGGACAGCGACCACCAGCCTGGGTGGGGGACCTGAATGCAACCGGCCGGGGCGGCAGGCCACCAGCACCTTTGGTTTACCGAAAGACTCGTGTGATTCATTTACTGTGAGTAACCAAACATCCCCCTGCTTGCTCAGGCGCGCCGGCCCTTGCCATCACCATACCCTGCACAAAGACACTGGGCCCCGGGGCAATCATCCCTACACACGGAGGGGTTAACATCCAGCTGCCACTACATCTCTCCCGGGTATCCCATAACGGCAGCGGTGGTGTCCCACCTCACCACACACCGTTGGTGGCGTCACAAACTTAATACGGCCTAGCCCATACATCTACATTCCTCCTTTTATTCGACATGTCCGCGAGACCCCCGGGTCGAGCCACTCTCTTAGAAGGTCTGGATCCGACCAACGGCGGCTGCTGGCACAGGGGCAGCACAAAAGCATTTTTGTGGGTTCGGATATTCAGAAACCCATGAATGAAGGATGACGTGTTTTAAACAATAATGAAAACTGTTGAAAAAAGGGCTTGGGACTCTTTGAAAGAAGCAATAAATACGTTTCTAGGTAACAACAAAGAATCAAAATTTAAGTCCATCGTGGAGAACATGCTGAAACGTTTCAAAGCCTTGGGTTGTCTAATGAATTTGAAGTTACATTTTTTACATTCCTATTTGGACTACTTGTCTGAAAACCTTGGTGCTGGTGGGAAGAACAAGAAGGTTTTCATCGGAATATCAAGGAGATGGAACGACGATACCAAAGTAAATGAAACGTGAACATGATTGCCGGATGCTTCACAGAGAAGATCCACAGGCCTTCTATAAGAGAAAAGGGGGATTTAGAGAAAAGGAAAAAGTGCAAGAATAAATTTCTAATAAAGTTGCAGAATGACTGTACAATAAATAAATGTATTTTATATATAAAATTGTGAATATTTTTGGTTACAATAAGTATTTTTCTTGTTCATGTCACTTGTATGTAACTTCACACATGGATTGTACAAAATCAATATTTGATGGTTAAAAAAAAATATTTTTTTTTTTTTTAAATCAGGACATTAGAAAACATAATAATCAGTCACTGGATTTGAAGTTTCATAAACCAAAATTTTACATAGCTGTGTAATTTGTCGGGCACCCACCGACAATAGAATAGCGCCAGATTTAGGAAGCTGGCTGAGGTCTGCAAAGTCTGTAGCCAGGTGACAAAATTGTCCAACCTGGGTTTCTTCCTTAAGTAGTCTCTGGTATGATGATATGGTATAATCCTGGCAGCCGGAGTCGAAATCCCTAGATTGCGGTTATGATCTCCAATCGGAATTGGAGCCCCTAGATTGAAGCCATGTAGCCAAGTGATCCTCTAGTTGAAGCCAAAGTCCCTAGACCGAGTCCACAAGGCATCAAGCTGCATGGATAATGTTCATTTAAATGATGTGGATAGAAAGACTGAAGATATCTACATGTAGTCTGAAATCCATCATGAATCAATACTATTTTACACAGTCATAAGCAGCCCATGGGCATTCACCTGCATTCAAACCAATAACAGCTCATAGACCAGACAATCCATCTACCACTGGACCAAAGACAGGAAGTTAAATCCACTGCCTGCGGTAACCAACTTAATCCTATAGGCTACTCACACAACAAACCCAACAGAAAGGAAAAAAACATGGCTTCGATTATCCATCCAATGAAAACGCATAACCATTGTGAGCCATTGGACAATGCAATTGGACACTTGGTGACATGGTGCACGGCCCAATGAATCAAGTCTTTACTTCATATTCACGGTTTAAGCCCTTGGGTTCTAATGTGCCCAGAGTACATATCCAGAAAGATTCTCTTTCTTTGAGCTAAACACAAGTCAACAATACATTGTAAGCAGATTCTATTACCAGTCCCACACCATTTTGTGACGCATAATCACACAGTGATCCAATTAAGATTCCAAGTCATCGAACATGTCCAAGCCATACGCAGAGGAGGCAATAGAATTAGGAAGCTCAAAGAAAGGGAATCTTTCTGGATATATACTCTGGGCACATTGGAACCCAAAGGCTTAAACCATGAATATGAAGTACAGACTTGATTCATTGGGCCATGCATGGACATAATGGACATAATTCTAATTAGCAGGACAGGTAATAAGGAGCACAAGTTATATGCTAAAATGTGTTGTGTGACAAGACAGACACAGGAAAGGACATGATAACAGGTGTAGGGACCAACAAGGTGAGACAAGGGGTATCAGGATAGGGTCAAGTAGGTATGAATGTAGTAATGGGGCAGGCATAGAGAATTGTATGTGAATGTGAATTACAATAAATCACTAAGGAAAGGAATATGTGAGTGTGTGCCTAATGTAAACTAATATTGTACTGGCAAAATTATAGATGGAAAGGGAGAAGGGGAGGGGGGAGAGAGGAGGCTGTAATTGACTACAAGGGTATGAGTTATGAGTGATCATAGGGATAGTGTTACATAAGTGGAAATACCTATGGAGGACCGGATGTGTAAGCGCATACCTTATACAAACCTATAGAGTGCTGATGGGTGAGAGTGTGATGTTAGATATAAGACATCCTATAGTGAATAGTGAGCCGTAATCAAGTGCAACAGGGATATTTCACGTGACTATGGGAACCTGGAAGGTAAAGAAAGGGGAGAAAAAACTGTTAGACAAGGTAATCAGACATAATGTAACCAGTTGATCAGACATGATCACCTGGTTTGAGACCCCCTGCCTTACACTATATAGATATCATGTTCATTCCCCATCTATCTTGCTCAGGAGAGCATCTCCCTCCCCCGGCACCAAGAGCAGCTCATACTGAATTGTTACATTGACTAGTAACACTGCACACAGAAATGCACCTTAATATTCCACTGTTAACCCTTTCCTCCCAGCAGTAACACACAACTCCTCACCTTGATATCATGGTGATTTATGGTCAGAATGACTTCAATGCGATCAGTGATTTCTATTCTAGCTCTGCTCACATAGATTTTATATCCACACTCAACTATAGGCCGTTCTTCATATTTTGGGGGCTTTTAGTCAGATATACTAGTTTGTGCCTGTATAGTATTGGTGTAGATGGGAGTGTAGGGCATGGGTTACATGGCACTGTGGTGGAATACTGATGGGAGGTATTGGTGCTGTGTTTGATGCTTCTACTGGGTATTTTCCTACAAATACTGGAACAGCTCACTGCTTAGAATGATCCTTCCCAGCTCTATAATATATTATATATACCCCACAATGCAGGCTCACACACACATTTGTCTCAAGTGTGTTGTAGGGACACAGATACAGTCTTGGTCATGTGACTAAAGGCTACTTTACACACTGCGATATCGGTCCCGATATCGCTAGTGTGGGTACCCGCCCCCATCTGTTGCGCGACACGGGCAAATCGCTGCCCATGCCGCACAACACCGACCAGACCCGTCACACATACTTACCTGCCCGGCGACGTCGCTGTGTCCGGCGAACCGCCTCCTTTCTAAGGGGGCGGTCCGTGCGGCGTCACAGCGACGTCACTGAGCGACGGCCCAATAGCAGCGGAGGGGCGGAGATGAGTGGCCGGAACATCCCGCCCACCTCCTTCCTTCCTCATAGCGGCTGGGAGGCAGGTAAGGAGAGGTTCCTCGTTTCTGCGGTGTCACACGGAGCGATGTGTGCTACCGCAGGAGCGACGAACTACATCGTTACTGCTGCAGTAACGATAATCGAGAATGGAGACCCATGTCACCGATGAGCGATTTTGCACGTTTTTGCAACGATGCAAAATCGCTCATCGGTATCACACGCAGCAACATCGCTAATGCGGCCGGATGTGCGTCACAAATTCCGTGACCCCAACGACTCCGCATTAGCGATGTCGCAGCGTGTAAAGCCCCCTTTAGTGGGAGTGATGTACAGGGTCTTAGCAGTAAAGAGTATTCCATATTTCTGCCAGATACCCACAGAGATATTGAAATCTGAAAAAAGAGACTTCTGCTCATTGAAGGTAAGAACTACTCACATAGCGTTCAACTCCACAGCAAACGAGTGCTCTAGCACTGGCATCTCAGCAGGGATATTCCCCTACTACACATGTGTGTCTAGGTCACTGTGACAGTTTACAGGACATAACTCAGGGCACCTAGACAGAAGGCAGAGGGACTACTTTCTATTTCTGGTGTAGAGCTTAGTACAATATATATATATTTATACTATTACATGGGACACATGTACCTTGTATTACCATTATTCGCTGTATATGAACCCCTTTTCTCCGGGCATTATTTGTCTATAGCATTTTTCACGAACCTGAGGCAACTGAGAACCCTTCAGTGAAGGAATTCCACTAACCCTCACAATACCTACCAGGGGCCTCCCTGCAGTAACTCAGGTAGTTGTACCCATTCTCTTTCCGCATTCTATGTGTTCTTCTTCTTTCTTCTTTTTTTTCTTTTTTCTTCTTTTTATTTCTATCATGTAGTTCAGGGGTTTATAGATATATGTCCTGCATCTCATATTTCCTTTAGTGGTGCTTCTTACCCATTCTCATATCATTTACCCTAGTATTTCATGATCCTGAGGCGACTGAGAACCCTTTAATAAAGGAATCCTTTTTCACCTGAATTGTCAAGTGATACTTACCAGTGACTATCACGTAATGTTACAGGTAGTTCCATTTTCTTCCTCTTCTTTCTCTCCTTTCTTCTTTGTCACACGGTCCATTGTGTTATAGCCCACGTGTCATGATAACACTTGTACCATCTTTTCATTTAGATTCCACCTACAATTATTTACCGATTCCAGTTCTGGAATAGGCTTTCATCATCTACTCACTAGAATTCTCAAGTTCATAAGGTACTGAGACATATACATGTTCACACCATTATAAAGAACAAAGTATAAACATTGAGGTTTTTCTCACACCCATGTTCCTGTGTTCTTTGATATGATATGTGTTCATTTCCTTCACTATATAGGATTGCAAGTTTTCCATTTGTACCTTAATGGCAATGACGCTATACAATTGAACACATATCATCCTGTTATCCATATAGGTGTGTATTTACCTGCTTGACTATTTTTGGTTGTTTGATAAAGAATGTTTCTCCAGATAGGTCATGTGGAAATTTTCTTTCCTCAGTACAAATGTTTTCACTATGGCTTTGGAAAATTTTTTTGTATGTGCATCATGGTCATTTGACCCATTGTACTCTCAAGTAGCAATATATTGTACTGTTATGTTGTACTATGTACTAATTACGTGTTTATATGGTTTTGTAACCCTTTATGATCTTAGATAACTTTATCCTTGATAAAGACCTAAAAACAAGCTCGAAACGTTGGATGAATTATCCTTTTGCACAAATAAAGAATTTTCAGCATTCTAAGAGTTCTTTTCTTACGTTATTGATCACTATAGTGTGCCAGAGCTATTTCTATTGAATTGACTCTTATTTTTTCTGAGCACCTGCTATATACACAGTGAGCCAGACATATTCAATTTTCATTCAGAAGGCAGAGGGAAGCCTTAGCAGCTGAGCCTATATCTTGGCTTGTGAGCATTAGAACAGGCCGGCGATTACAGGGTAACATGAAAAATGTCCAGCTTGCATTATGACTAGAACATGACAATATCCTTTTAAGTACTAACCTATGATGCGCTCCTAAGCAGTTGATGTTATATGTTCTACATTTCATTTTCTGCATACTTTACAAGTAGTAGAATTTGCTTTGATATAGGCAACTGGATTTTCATTTTTTTTCTGTTTATCAGTAGGACTTCAAAATAACAAAGGTGATCGCCTCCCGTTGCCTGGGAACCGTCCAGGCACAAGAGGGCTATGTGTCACCAGAAGGCGCACACACTCCCTCAAGGCCGGCAGACGTGCAATCCCAGGCACCTTCCAGTACCGACCAAGGTAGCGTCCTCCGAAACTACACTTGATCTTAGCCAAAAGGCCGAGAAGCTATAACCCGAATTGGTTACGGCCTTGAGTGGCACCCTGGCCTATACCGGACACATCTTAGGGAGAGGGAGACAAACCCACGCCTACAGAAGACATTTTGTCACCCAAGCCAAACCCTTGAAAAGGCTGTTTTGCAGAGCAAAAACAAGGAGAATGGTGCTTTTTGCAGCCGCCGCCCACTGCAATGAATCTGAATAACTCCTCCTTTTGGGCACAAGCACCTCCCCTCCCCCTTGCAGTCTTTCCAATTCATGATACAAAAAGACGGACGGACAGGACAGGACAGGACCATCTGCCTGACTTTCCGTCACTGCCACCCTTTGCCATCCTTGCCCGTAGAAAGCCCTTTCATCATCCCCAAACCCTAATCTTTTCCCTTCCCTTCCCAGCTGCGTCTCACTCCCTTTCATTAGGAAGTGAGCGCAGCCTTTTCTCCGTTCTGCACATGCGCGACGTTAAACACAAATGCGCAGGCGTGCGTTCCATTAGCCTCACTGCATTCCACTCCCATACAGGAAGTGGGCACAGCTATTACTACGGTCGCACATAAAAGAACCCACGGCCACCACTGCACATAGCTGACTCCACCACAGGACACCCACTTCTACACCAACGCAGGTAAGACAGGATCGGCACCTCTATGCTCCCGTTACAATCAGGCTCAGTCACCATGTGATAACGCTCTCAACTCTTTAGTTGCAGGCTCCCCTTGCTTCACCTCCACTGGCTGTGCTGCCATTTCCTCTCCCACCTGGAAGGTATACTTTATTCCACTATTTTCCTGTTTCTCTCTTCCCCCTTTTCCCATAACCTACTTTTATCTGCATTTGTGGGGTATCTATATGCTATTTACATCATAGTTTTATTCATTAATATGGAAGGGAAGAGTGCCCATGAGAGTGTTGAACTGCGGAGAGCAAAAGATTAAGCTGCTCCGATTTGCCACCATTGATAAGCTGTTCTCAGTAGATACACATGCTATCCAAACAGCAGCATCCACCATTGCTTCAGCCCACCCATTCAGTGACAGCTCACCAAGTCAGCCAGAGGAGTGGTGTAAGGAATTACACGTAGGCACTGACTCCACACCTTCACATCACAAGAAGGGGGTCTACAGGCTAGTGCAAGAATACGAGCAAGTCTTCAGCAAACATCCGCTAGACTTTTGAAAAATAAAAGGGGTCAAACACTACATCCCCACAAGTGCACACCCACCCATCAAAGAGAGATATAAGCCAAATCTACCTGCACATTACCAGTGTACCAAGGACATGTTGAGCAACATGAAGGAGGCTGGGGTTATCCGTGACAGTTGTAGCCTCTGGGCAGCTCCGTTGGTCCTGTTAAAGAAGAAGGACAGCACCACTCCCCTGTATTGAGGAATAGCTAGCTGCATTGACAACTGCAAATTATTTTTCTACCCTTGATCTCACTAGTCACTATTGGCAAGTGTCCGTTGCTGAGGCAGACCGGGAGAAGACCGCCTTTGCCACCCCGATGGGTCTCTGCGAGTTCAAAAGCATGCCCTTCGAGCTGTGCAATTTGCCAGGAACCTTCCAGAGGCTGATGGAATGCTGCTTGGGACACCGAAACTTTGAAACCTTTAAGGGGATTGATGTATTTCATGGTCAATCCAGGTTTGTCAGTGATGGCACTGACATAATGTATGGCGTCTTTTTCGGGCGTTATCCTTTGCCTTTTCATTGTGAAAATCCAGTTGCCTATATCAAAGCAAATTCTACTACTTGGAAAGTATGCAGAAAATGAAATGTAGAACATATAACATCAACTGCTTAGGAACGCATCATAGGTTAGTACTTAAAAGGATATTGTCATGTTCTAGTCATAATGCAAGCTGGACATTTTTCATGTTACCCTGTAATCGCCGGCCTGTTCTAATGCTCACAAGCCAAGATATAGGCTCAGCTGCTAAGGCTTCCCTCTGCCTTCTGAATGAAAATTGAATATGTCTGGCTCACTGTGTATATAGCAGGTGCTCAGAAAAAATAAGAGTCAATTCAATAGAAATAGCTCTGGCACACTATAGTGATCAATAACGTAAGAAAAGAACTCTTAGAATGCTGAAAATTCTTTATTTGTGCAAAAGGATAATTCATCCAACGTTTCGAGCTTGTTTTTAGGTCTTTATCAAGGATAAAGTTATCTAAGATCATAAAGGGTTACAAAACCATATAAACACGTAATTAGTACATAGTACAACATAACAGTACAATATATTGCTACTTGAGAGTACAATGGGTCAAATGACCATGATGCACATACAAAAAAATTTTCCAAAGCCATAGTGAAAACATTTGTACTGAGGAAAGAAAATTTCCACATGACCTATCTGGAGAAACATTCTGGATCAAACAACCAAAAATAGTCAAGCAGGTAAATACACACCTATATGGATAACAGGATGATATGTGTTCAATTGTATAGCGTCATTGCCATTAAGGTACAAATGGAAAACTTGCAATCCTATATAGTGAAGGAAATGAACACATATCATATCAAAGAACACAGGAACATGGGTGTGAGAAAAACCTCAATGTTTATACTTTGTTCTTTATAATGGTGTGAACATGTATATGTCTCAGTACCTTATGAACTTGAGAATTCTAGTGAGTAGATGATGAAAGCCTATTCCAGAACTGGAATCGGTAAATAATTGTAGGTGGAATCTAAATGAAAAGATGGTACAAGTGTTATCATGACACGTGGGCTATAACACAATGGACCGTGTGACAAAGAAGAAAGGAGAGAAAGAAGAGGAAGAAAATGGAACTACCTGTAACATTACGTGATAGTCACTGGTAAGTATCACTTGACAATTCAGGTGAAAAAGGATTCCTTTATTAAAGGGTTCTCAGTCGCCTCAGGATCATGAAATACTAGGGTAAATGATATGAGAATGGGTAAGAAGCACCACTAAAGGAAATATGAGATGCAGGACATATATCTATAAACCCCTGAACTACATGATAGAAATAAAAAGAAGAAAAAAGAAAAAAAAGAAGAAAGAAGAAGAACACATAGAATGCGGAAAGAGAATGGGTACAACTACCTGAGTTACTGCAGGGAGGCCCCTGGTAGGTATTGTGAGGGTTAGTGGAATTCCTTCACTGAAGGGTTCTCAGTTGCCTCAGGTTCGTGAAAAATGCTATAGACAAATAATGCCTGGAGAAAAGGGGTTCATATACAGCGAATAATGGTAATACAAGGTACATGTGTCCCATGTAATAGTATAAATATATATATATTGTACTAAGCTCTACACCAGAAATAGAAAGTAGTCCCTCTGCCTTCTGTCTAGGTGCCCTGAGTTATGTCCTGTAAACTGTCACAGTGACCTAGACACACATGTGTAGTAGGGGAATATCCCTGCTGAGATGCCAGTGCTAGAGCACTCGTTTGCTGTGGAGTTGAACGCTATGTGAGCAGTTCTTACCTTCAATGAGCAGAAGTCTCTTTTTTCAGATTTCAATATCTCTGTGGGTATCTGGCAGAAATATGGAATACTCTTTACTGCTAAGACCCTGTACACCACTCCCACTAAAGGGGGCTTTACACGCTGCGACATCGCTAATGCGGAGTCGTTGGGGTCACGGAATTTGTGACGCACATCCGGCCGCATTAGCGATGTTGCTGCGTGTGATACCGATGAGCGATTTTGCATCGTTGCAAAAACGTGCAAAATCGCTCATCGGTGACATGGGTCTCCATTCTCGATTATCGTTACTGCAGCAGTAACGATGTAGTTCGTCGCTCCTGCGGTAGCACACATCGCTCCGTGTGACACCGCAGAAACGAGGAACCTCTCCTTACCTGCCTCCCAGCCGCTATGAGGAAGGAAGGAGGTGGGCGGGATGTTCCGGCCACTCATCTCCGCCCCTCCGCTGCTATTGGGCGGTCGCTCAGTGACGTCGCTGTGACGCCGCACGGACCGCCCCCTTAGAAAGGAGGCGGTTCGCCGGACACAGCGACGTCGCCGGGCAGGTAAGTATGTGTGACGGGTCTGGTCGGTGTTGTGCGGCATGGGCAGCGATTTGCCCGTGTCGCGCAACAGATGGGGGCGGGTACCCACACTAGCGATATCGGGACCGATATCGCAGTGTGTAAAGTAGCCTTTAGTCACATGACCAAGACTGTATCTGTGTCCCTACAACACACTTGAGACAAATGTGTGTGTGAGCCTGCATTGTGGGGTATATATAATATATTATAGAGCTGGGAAGGATCATTCTAAGCAGTGAGCTGTTCCAGTATTTGTAGGAAAATACCCAGTAGAAGCATCAAACACAGCACCAATACCTCCCATCAGTATTCCACCACAGTGCCATGTAACCCATGCCCTACACTCCCATCTACACCAATACTATACAGGCACAAACTAGTATATCTGACTAAAAGCCCCCAAAATATGAAGAACGGCCTATAGTTGAGTGTGGATATAAAATCTATGTGAGCAGAGCTAGAATAGAAATCACTGATCGCATTGAAGTCATTCTGACCATAAATCACCATGATATCAAGGTGAGGAGTTGTGTGTTACTGCTGGGAGGAAAGGGTTAACAGTGGAATATTAAGGTGCATTTCTGTGTGCAGTGTTACTAGTCAATGTAACAATTCAGTATGAGCTGCTCTTGGTGCCGGGGGAGGGAGATGCTCTCCTGAGCAAGATAGATGGGGAATGAACATGATATCTATATAGTGTAAGGCAGGGGGTCTCAAACCAGGTGATCATGTCTGATCAACTGGTTACATTATGTCTGATTACCTTGTCTAACAGTTTTTTCTCCCCTTTCTTTACCTTCCAGGTTCCCATAGTCACGTGAAATATCCCTGTTGCACTTGATTACGGCTCACTATTCACTATAGGATGTCTTATATCTAACATCACACTCTCACCCATCAGCACTCTATAGGTTTGTATAAGGTATGCGCTTACACATCCGGTCCTCCATAGGTATTTCCACTTATGTAACACTATCCCTATGATCACTCATAACTCATACCCTTGTAGTCAATTACAGCCTCCTCTCTCCCCCCCTCCCCTTCTCCCTTTCCATCTATAATTTTGCCAGTACAATATTAGTTTACATTAGGCACACACTCACATATTCCTTTCCTTAGTGATTTATTGTAATTCACATTCACATACAATTCTCTATGCCTGCCCCATTACTACATTCATACCTACTTGACCCTATCCTGATACCCCTTGTCTCACCTTGTTGGTCCCTACACCTGTTATCATGTCCTTTCCTGTGTCTGTCTTGTCACACAACACATTTTAGCATATAACTTGTGCTCCTTATTACCTGTCCTGCCTATTAGAATTATGTCCATTATGTCCATGCATGGCCCAATGAATCAAGTCTGTACTTCATATTCATGGTTTAAGCCTTTGGGTTCCAATGTGCCCAGAGTATATATCCAGAAAGATTCCCTTTCTTTGAGCTTCCTAATTCTATTGCCTCCTCTGCGTATGGCTTGGACATGTTCGATGACTTGGAATGTTAATTGGATCACTGTGTGATTATGCGTCACAAAATGGTGTGGGACTGGTAATAGAATCTGCTTACAATGTATTGTTGACTTGTGTTTAGCTCAAAGAAAGAGAATCTTTCTGGATATGTACTCTGGGCACATTAGAACCCAAGGGCTTAAACCGTGAATATGAAGTAAAGACTTGATTCATTGGGCCGTGCACCATGTCACCAAGTGTCCAATTGCATTGTCCAATGGCTCACAATGGTTATGCGTTTTCATTGGATGGATAATCGAAGCCATGTTTTTTTCCTTTCTGTTGGGTTTGTTGTGTGAGTAGCCTATAGGATTAAGTTGGTTACCGCAGGCAGTGGATTTAACTTCCTGTCTTTGGTCCAGTGGTAGATGGATTGTCTGGTCTATGAGCTGTTATTGGTTTGAATGCAGGTGAATGCCCATGGGCTGCTTATGACTGTGTAAAATAGTATTGATTCATGATGGACTACATGTAGATATCTTCATTCTTTCTATCCACATCATTTAAATGAACATTATCCATGCAGCTTGAAATCCATCCAATAAGAGAAGCAACCTTGTACAACCAATCTGATAAGGGCACAGTATATCCTAAGGGAAGGTTATGGCGGATGCAGGAAGATGCGCACTACACCCTACCATGCTCAAACCAATGGTTATCAACCTGTTCAGGACTTTACCCCATATTCCAGATGTGGCCTTACAAGTGATTTATAGAGGGTTAACAATACGTTGGGATCACCGGATCTAATCTCCCTTTTTATACACCCTAAAATCTTGTTTGCTTTAGAATAAACAATAACATCATAAAGGTATAAGATGACGCCATTATTAGCGTCACCATACCGCTACTCTGCCTTCTAAAACGGTCTCTGCTCAAAACCAAACATGATGCATTGCAGGCGGAGCGCGATGAGTTGCAGCAAGAAACAGTAGTGGGTGTGGGTGATAACACACAGCCCAGCCTCGTCTCATCACAACGTGCAGTGGAGGACTATGACGAGGAGGAGGATGAAGACATGGAGCAAATCTCCGGCCAAATTGAGGATATGACATGCACACCAGTCATATCCTCGGTTCAGCGTGGCTGGCCAGAGGACAGGGTAGATGAGGAGGAGGAGGAGGAGGAGGAGGAGGACAGCATGTTCAGTCAACGTGTTGGTCAGGCTACTGAAGTCCTGGCTGTTAAGAGTCTGGCGCACATGGCTGACTTTATGGTAAGCTGCCTGTCTCGTGACCCTCGCGTTAAGAACATCTTGGCCGACAATCATTACTGGTTGGTAACACTGTTAGACCCACGCTACAAGGAGAACTTTATGTCTCTTATTCCCGAAGCGGAGAGGTCAACCAAAATGCAGCAGTTCCGGAAGGCCATAGTCACGGAAGTAGGCAAAGCATTCCCCTCACAAAACGCTAGCGGCATAGGTCAGGAATCAGTGGACAACCAAGGCGTACAGCCGAGAGAGGCACAAGTCCAATCCGCCAGAGGTAGGGGAACAGTCTTTAAGATGTGGGACAGTTTTCTCAGCCCCTCACGTACCACAGCCCCTGAGGTGCGGGGTAGTGCCACAAGAAATCCTAAGTTTGCCCAGATGCTCAAGGAGTACCTTGCAGATCGAACAACTGTACTCCGACATTCCTCTGTGCCTTACAATTATTGGGTATCCAAGGTGGACACGTGGCATGAATTGGCTCTCTACGCCTTGGAAGTCCTGGCCTGCCCTGCCGCTAGCGTTTTGTCAGAGCGTGTTTTTAGTGCCGCAGGTGGAATCATTACAGATAAACGCACCCGCCTGTCAACTGAAAATGCTGACAGGCTGACTCTGATCAAGATGAACAAGGGTTGGATTGGGCCAGACTTCACCACACCACCAGCAAATGAGAGCGGAATTTAAAGTTTGTAACGGGAATTTGCCATGTACCTCCAGTCACCCATGGGTACACACTTCTGGACTTTGGATAATCGCTGGACTGCTCCTCCTTCTCCTCATGCGCCACCATGATGACCGTTACAAGAGTTAGGCCTTTGTTTCAGGTATACCCCCAGTGGTAATTTTTTTCGCCCATTCTTTGCAGAATGGACATTACAACGACAGGAGACCCGCTCCTTTGCAATGGGAACAATGTTTTGAGGCCCTCATGCACGTCTCTATGCAGGGACAACGTGGAGCCTCCCAATTTTTGGCTGCCCTGCCAAAGGGCTATACTATAATACACCCACTTCCTGACAATGGACACTTAATGTTTTGAGGCCCTCATGCACGTCCCTATCCAGGGACAACGTGGAGCCTCCCAATTTTTGGCTGCCCTGCCAAAGGGCTATACTACAAAAGACCCACTTCCTGACAATGGACACTTAATGTTTTGAGGCCCTCATGCACGTCTCTATCCAGGGACAACGTGGAGCCTCCCAATTTTTGGCTGCCCTGCCTAAGGGCTATACTATAATACACCCACTTCCTGACAATGGACACTTAATGTTTTGAGGCCCTCATGCACGTCTCTATCCAGGGACAACGTGGAGCCTCCCAATTTTTGGCTGCCCTGCCAAAGGGCTATACTACAAAAGACCCACTTCCTGACAATGGACACTTAATGTTTTGAGGCCCTCATGCACGTCTCTATCCAGGGACAACGTGGAGCCTCCCAATTTTTGGCTGCCCTGCCTAAGGGCTATACTATAATACACCCACTTCCTGACAATGGACACTTAATGTTTTGAGGCCCTCATGCACGTCTCTATCCAGGGACAACGTGGAGCCTCACAATTTTTGGCTGCCCTGCCAAAGGGCTATACTATAATACACCCACTTCCTGACAATGGACACTTAATGTTTTGAGGCCCTCATGCACGTCTCTATCCAGGGACAACGTGGAGCCTCCCAATTTTTGGCTGCCCTGCCAAAGGGCTATACTACAAAAGACCCACTTCCTTCCAATGGGCACTTCAGGTTTACAGGCCCTCATGCACGTCTCTATCCAGGGACAACGTGGAGCCTCCCAATTTTTGGCTGCCCTGCCTAAGGGCTATACTATAATACACCCACTTCCTGACAATGGACACTTAATGTTTTGAGGCCCTCATGCATGTCTCTATCCAGGGACAACGTGGAGCCTCCCAATTTTTGGCTGCCCTGCCAAAGGGCTATACTACAAAAGACCCACTTCCTTCCAATGGGCACTTCAGGTTTACAGGCCCTCATGCACGTCTCTATCCAGGGACAACGTGGAGCCTCCCAATTTTTGGCTGCCCTGCCAAAGGGCTATACTACAAAAGACCCACTTCCTTCCAATGGGCACTTCAGGTTTACAGGCCCTCATGCACGTCTCTATCCAGGGACAACGTAGAGCCTCCCAATTTTTGGCTGCCCTGCCTAAGGGCTATACTATAATACACCCACTTCCTGACACTGGACACTTAATGTTTTGAGGCCCTCATGCACGTCTCTATCCAGGGACAACGTGGAGCCTCCCAATTTTTGGCTGCCCTGCCTAAGGGCTATACTACAATAGACCCACTTCCTTACAATGGGCACTTCAGGTTTACAGGCCATCATGCACGTCTGTATGCAGGGGCATTGGTGAACCTCACAATTTTGGACTGCCCTGGCAAAGGAAAATACTACAAAGACTCAGTTCCTCAAAATGGGCACATTAGACTCAGAGGCCTTTATGTACGTCTCTTCTCAGGGACATCGGAGTGCCACACAATGTTTTACGTAAAATCTTTCATGTATTGATCTCAAAAAGTAACATACATTAGCTCTATCTCACTATTGGGTATGTGCCCTTAACATTTCCGCTATGAAAAATCATTTTGGTGTCATTTTGGAAGGTTTTCTGGTGAGTCCGTAAAAATGGCGTAAAACGTGGACAAAATTATTCACAGCTGTGACTTTTGAGTGATAAATGCTTCAAGGGGTCTTCCCCATGCTGTTGCCATGTCATTTGAGCACTCTTCGGAGACTTTTGTGCCATTTTTAGGGTTTCTACATGCTGCCGGTGGTCATTTCACAAAAATACTCGGGTCTCCCATAGGATAACATTGGGCTCGGTGCTCGGGCCGAGTACACGAGTATCTTGGGAGGCTCGGCCCGAGCTTCGAGCACCCGAGCTTTTTAGTACTCGCTCATCACTACTAATAAACCTAAAAAATAAAAATAAATTGAATAAAAATCATGAATGTTGTGTTATAACAGGAAATTCGGTGTAAGAATGAATATCCGGGATGAGAGTTCAGCGAATGAGTTATAGAAATTGTTACAAAAAGGAGTGTGTACGGTTTATGCGTAAATTTTCAGAATGCGTACATGAAAATTATATGTATGTGAGAATGTCCCCCATGCTTTGTAAAAAGTTATTTATGAAAATGTAAATAAAATATATAAAAATGCCTAATTATTTATAATTTATGAGAAAGATATATATGTATGGAAGAATGTTATAAGGTGTCCAAGAACCATAAAGAAAAAGGGTGCATATATAATGTTAGAGGTCTAGAGTTCCACCAGGCTATATCACCCCTAAAGAAATAGAAAGAAGACCTTACTACCTGTGTTCCCCAAAAAAAGCTATATTTCTTAGCCAGGATTATGGTGGAGATATGCACAAGTGAAATAAGAATATAAAGTAATACAATAAGATTATAAAACCAATATGTGTGCATTCATGCACCACCCGGTACGCTACCCTTGCCAAATTGTTCACTCTAGATCCCCACACGATCCATGAAGCCGTTCCCCCGGTCACACCGCCTGCTGCCGGTTCCCACTCATCCCTGGGGGAGTTAGGCGAGTGGTATCGAGAGCTACATGTCGGCACTGATGATACCCCCATACACCACAAGGAAGGGGTATACCGGGTGGTACAGGAGTATGAGCGGGTTTTTAGCAAGCACCCTCTAGATTTTGGGCAGATTAAAGGGGTTCAACACCACATCCCTACCGGTACACACTCCCCTATTAAAGAGAGATACAGGCCTATTCCCCCTGCGCACTACCAATGCGCCAAAGACATGTTGAGGAACATGAAGGAGGCAGAGGTTATTAGGGACAGCTGTAGTCCCTGGGCCGCTCCGTTGGTGCTGGTTAAGAAGAAGGATGGCACCATGCGGATGTGTGTGGATTACCGGAAGATTAACCAGATAACGCATAAGGATGCTTACCCTCTGCCCCGCATCAAAGAGTCCCTGGCCTCGCTGAGAACCGCTAACTACTTCTCCACCCTTGACCTCACCAGCGGGTACTGGCAGGTGGCCGTGGCACCGGAAGACCGAGAGAAGACTGCCTATGGGACCGTTTTGCTGTACTTGGATGATGTGATTGTGTACTCACAGACGTATGAAGCCCACCTGGAGCACCTAGCCGAGGTGTTCGCGTCCCTTGCCAAGTATGGGATGAAGTTGAAGCCCTCAAAGTGTCATCTGCTGAAACCCAGAGTGCAGTACCTAGGACATGTGGTTGGTGCGGAAGGTGTCGCCCCCAACCCCGAGAAGATCACCGCCATCCAAGACTGGCCGAGACCGACCACAGTGAGGGAAGTGAGGCAGTTTCTGGGCCTGGTGGGATATTACCGTCGCTTCATTAAGGGGTACACAAAGATGGCTGCCCCCATGCAAGACCTCCTCGTAGGACAGACCAAGGGTGGTAGATCCCTAGTAGCCCCATTGGTGTGGGAAGAAAAGCATGAGGAATCCTTCCGCCAGCTGAGAACAGCCCTGACCGGAGAGGAAATCCTAGCGTACCCTGACTACAGCCGCCCATTCATCCTCTACACCGACGCCAGCAATGTGGGCTTGGGGGCTGTTCTATCCCAGGTCCAAGACAGAAGGGAAAAGGTAATAGCTTATGCTAGCCGAAAACTCCGACCGACTGAGAGGAACCCTGAGAACTACATCTCCTTCAAGCTTGAGCTCTTGGCACTGGTGTGGGCTATCACCGAGCGTTTCCGCCATTACCTGGCAGCAGCCAAGTTCACCGCGTACACAGACAATAACCTGCTGACCCATCTAGATACGGCCAAGCTGGGCGCGTTGGAGCAGCGGTGGGTGACCAGGTTAGCCAACTACGATTTCACCATCAAGTACCGGGCCGGCCGTACCAACGTCAATGCCAATGCACTCTCCCGGATGCCCCACCTGTCGGAAGAGGGGCCAGAGGATGATGACCTCGAAGAGATCGAGTTGCCTGCATTTCACCGGCCATTCACTGAGAAGGTGCACGTCTACCAACAACGGGTGAACCTGGATCCGCTGCCCCGACAGGACTGGCAGGAAGCTCAGGACCAGGCACCTGCTGTCCGCCTGGTCAAGACTCTAGTGGAACAGGGTTCTGCTGGGATAGACCCTGCTGCCCCTGCCGAAGCCCAACGTCTGTGGCAAGAACGGACCCGGCTATACCTACACCAGGGGAAGTTGTATCGCGAGCTGATTAATCCAAAGACTCACGAGAAGATCCGCCAGCTGGTGATTCCCCAGGCTAAAGTGCCCACCGTCCTGCAAGCATACCATGATGGTGCAGTGCACTTCGGGTGGAAGAAGCTAGAGATGTTGTTAAGAGAGCGGTTCTATTGGAGTGGAATGCGGGAATCTGTGGAGGCCTGGTGCCGAGAATGTGGCCCTTGCGCATTGAGAAGGAAGGACGAGGCCAGCCAGAAGGCACCCCTACACCCGATCATTACACACCAACCGCTGGAGCTTGTTCCCCTTGACCATGTAAAGCTCACCCCCAGCCGAAGTGGGTACACCTACGCTCTGACCATCGTAGACCACTACTCGAGGTTCCTGGTGGTTGTCCCAGTTAAGGACTTAACCGGCCGCACCGCTGCTAAGGCTTTCCAGGCTTATTTCTGTTGACCGCATTGGTACCCGGAGAGGGTGCTTACCGACCAGGGTCCGGCCTTTGAAGCAGAGGTATTCCAGGAATTCTGCCAGTTGTACGGCTGCAAGAAAATCCGGACCACGCCTTACCACGCCCAAACCAATGGCATTTGTGAAAAGATGAACCACTTGGTCCTGGGCCTCCTCAAGACGTTACCACTGGAAGAGCGGAACCTGTGGCTGGAGAAGCTACCTGACCTGGTCGATATGTACAACAACATCCCTTCCAGCTCTACGAAATGCACTCCAGCATACCTGATGAGAGCTCGTCCCGGCCGGCTACCAGTGGATCTGGAAATGGGCTTGGAAGCTTCAGAAGCACTCCTGTCGACAGCTGAATGGGACACTCGGCGGAGGACACAGTACCGACAGGTCCAGGAGTATGTTGAAAAGAACTTGTGCCGGAGTCGGGGACAACAGGAGCAGTGCTTCAACAAGAAGGCGCCTGCCGGTTCCTTCCAACCTGGGGATGTAGTGCTGAAGCGGAAAAGAAGGGCCCACAAGCTGGATGATCAATGGGAAAAAACCCCGTATGTAGTCCAGCCCACAGGATGGGAGAATGGGAAGGCCTACCAGATCAGCCGTGACCAGGGGGGGACTTTGGCCACGGTTTCCCGAGACCACCTGAAGAAGTGCCCACCAGCATTGAGAGTAGCGGATGAGGCTCCAGTTCCCAGTCCAGTGGAGAAGGAAAAAGAGGTAATCCACACCATGATGGGTGATTTTCCAGCAGACTGGCCTACACAGAACGGTGCGGTGATCCTTCCAGTGATACTGTTCCCACAACCCGTGGATGAAGAAATGATGGAAACGGTTAACCGCGAGCCAGTGCCCAGGGATGTACCTGTACCCAGCTCCCCTACGCCTCCGCCTGCCCCACATGATAGCAGGGAGGAGGAACTGACTGTTCCCTCTGCCCCACTGCCTGTCACCACTGACACCGGACCCCGAAGGTCCACTCGCTCCAACCTAGGTAGACCCCCACTTAGGTACAGGGAAACTACTCTTTAAAAGGGGGGGGCTTTATGTGTTGAGTGTACCAGTTTGAAAGTTTTAAATGATAAGTAAAGATGATCAACCTCTATAAATCACTTGTAAGGCTACATCTGGAATATGGGAACCAGTTTTGGGCTCCACATTTTAAAAAGGACATTCAGAAGTTAGAGTCAGTTCAAAGGTGGGCAACTAGACTACTACAAGGAATGGAAGGCCTCCCATATGATGACAAGTTGAAAAAGTTATTAAGTGATTATTGGCTGCAATGGGGCTTTCTGGCTGGTGCCAGCCTCTCTTCTTAGCACACAGGAACCACAATCCCTACACCATGCTTCAATGGATTCTCTCATCCCAGCCCAGTAAAACTACATATTTTACACAGTCATAAGCAGCCCATGGGCATTCACCTGCATTCAAACCAATAACAGCTCATAGACCAGACAATCCATCTACCACTGGACCAAAGACAGGAAGTTAAATCCACTGCCTGCGGTAACCAACTTAATCCTATAGGCTACTCACACAACAAACCCAACAGAAAGGAAAAAAACATGGCTTCGATTATCCATCCAATGAAAACGCATAACCATTGTGAGCCATTGGACAATGCAATTGGACACATGGTGACATGGTGCACGGCCCAATGAATCAAGTCTTTACTTCATATTCACGGTTTAAGCCCTTGGGTTCTAATGTGCCCAGAGTACATATCCAGAAAGATTCTCTTTCTTTGAGCTAAACACAAGTCAACAATACATTGTAAGCAGATTCTATTACCAGTCCCACACCATTTTGTGACGCATAATCACACAGTGATCCAATTAAGATTCCAAGTCATCGAACATGTCCAAGCCATACGTAGAGGAGGCAATAGAATTAGGAAGCTCAAAGAAAGGGAATCTTTCTGGATATATACTCTGGGCACATTGGAACCCAAAGGCTTAAACCATGAATATGAAGTACAGACTTGATTCATTGGGCCATGCATGGACATAATGGACATAATTCTAATAGGCAGGACAGGTAATAAGGAGCACAAGGGATATGCTAAAATGTGTTGTGTGACAAGACAGACACAGGAAAGGAGATGATAACAGGTGTAGGGACCAACAAGGTGAGACAAGGGGTATCAGGATAGGGTCAAGTAGGTATGAATGTAGTAATGGGGCAGGCATAGAGAATTGTATGCGAATGTGAATTACAATAAGTCACTAAGGAAAGGAATATGTGAGTGTGTGCCTAATGTAAACTAATATTGTACTGGCAAAATTATAGATGGAAAGGGAGAAGGGGAGAGGGGAGAGAGGAGGCTGTAATTGACTACAAGGGTATGAGTTATGAGTGATCATAGGGATAGTGCTACATAAGTGGAAATACCTATGGAGGACCGAATGTGTAAGCGCATACCTTATACAAACCTATAGAGTGCTGATGGGTGAGAGTGTGATGTTAGATATAAGACATCCTATAGTGAATAGTGAGCCGTAATCAAGTGCAACAGGGATATTTCACGTGACTATGGGAACCTGGAAGGTAAAGAAAGGGGAGAAAAAACTGTTAGACAAGGTAATCAGACAAACATGACAAATAAAAAACAAGGAAGAATGGAACTCCATACATACTGGAACCATATATAGTGTGAACACGAAAAAGAACCGGGCGTTAGAAAAAATGTGCACGGCCCAATGAATCAAGTCGGTTCTTCATATTCATGGTTTAAGCCCTTGGGTTCCAACATGCCCAGAGTATATATCCAGAAAGATTCCCTTTCTTTGAGCTTCCTAATTCTATCGCCTCCTCTGCGTATGGCTGGGACATGTTCGATGACTTGGAATCTTAATTGGGCCACTGTGCGATTATGCGTCACAAAATGGTGTGGGACTGGTAATAGAATCTGCTTACAACGTATTGTTGACTTGTGCTTAGCACAAAGAAAGGGAATCTTTCTGGATATGTACTCTGGACACATTAGAACCCAAGGGCTTAAACCGTGAATATGAAGTACAGACTTGATTCATTGGGCCGTGCACCATGTCACCATGTGTGCAATTGCATTGTCCAATGGCTCACAATGGTTATGCGTTTTCATTGGATGGATAATCGAAGCCATGTTTTTTTCCTTTCTCTTGGGTTTGTTGTGTGAGTAGACTATAGGATTAAGTTAGTTACCGCAGGCAGTGGATTTAGCTTCCTGTCTTTGGTCCAGTGGTAGATTGATTGTTTGGTCTATGAGCTGTTATGGGTTTTAATCCAGGTGAATGCCCATGGGCTGCTTATAACTGTGTGAAATATGTAGTTTTACTGGGCTGGGATGAGAGAATCCATCGAAGCATGGTGTAGGGATTGTGGTTCCTGTGTGCTAAGAAGAAAGGCTGGCACCAGCCAGAAAGCCCCATTACAGCCAATAATCAACCGCTAGCCGCTGGAACTCGTTGCTCTAGATCATGTCAAACTCACACCAAGCAGGAATAGATACATTAGCCCACCATCCCACCCAAAGAGCAACTTCTGCTGCGCAGCTGGCTTTCTAGGCAGCAGCGCTATCGTGATGTCAGCGGGGGACATTGTGACAAGCCAGTGTTCCGTCACTTCATGTTGTGCACTGTTCAAACGGAAAATACATCAACAGGCAGACTACAGAAAAGCTTACTAACAAAGGTTAGAGAGGGGCTTTCTCAGAGGGCTTTTTACAGTTTGTCTATTCCCAATTAGCCGTTTAAGTATGCTTAATGAAAGTACTAATTCTTTCATAGGCCGCCCATTCTTAGTATTTGACGTTCCTTATATTGCGGTATCAGGCTTCGCAGCAGGTTGCAAAACATTCATCACCCATGACTGTCCCCAATTGGGCTCAGAAGCTAAATGTCTATCATGACCTCTCTTTTTGAAAGTCCAAGAGCAAGCAAACTCTTCCTCCAGGAGAGGGAGCCAACAGATCACTAAAGACATCATCATTGCTCAAAGAAAACACCGAAAAACAATGGAAGCTTTAATTGGAGTGGAATCTGATAGACAGCACCTGATGCCAAGTCTGCATCTTCTAACACCTGCAGTCACTGCAGCAGCTGAATCCAATGTGTCCAAAAGGGATCTATTCTATTCAATTGCAAATGATCTAGATAAGACTGAGAATAAGATACTGCACGGGACATAGCAGAGTTGGTCAAGTTGAGTGGAGATGAGTTTGCTATTTGGCACAGCTTTTGCATCAATAAAGCAAGTAAAAGGTGTGAAAGATAAAAAAAAGGGTGAAAGTGTGAAAAGTGAATTGGCCAAATTGAGGTGCATATAAAGTTTTTGCTTTCTTTCAATTCACTAATGGGGCTCATTTGAATCAGGTGAATTGAGTTCTGCTTTTGGAAACTGGGTTAAGAAGGGGTGCACCGGTCCTGGAGGTACTGCAATACCAGGTCAATGCGTGGAGTGGACAGAGCAAGATTTTTTCCATCTCCTTGTTCTAAAAATCCATTTAATATATGGTCCCCAGAGAGGGGACGTATCAGATATTAAACTGATAAGAACAGATTTAATTTTTTTTTTTTTCTGTTTATCAGTAGGACTTCAAAATAACAAAGGTGATCGCCTCCCGTTGCCTGGGAACCGTCCAGGCACAAGAGGGCTATGTGTCACCAGAAGGCGCACACACTTCCTCAAGGCCGGCAGACGTGCAATCCCAGGCACCTTCCAGTACCGACCAAGGTAGCGTCCTCCGAAACTACACTTGATCTTAGCCAAAAGGCCGAGAAGCTATAACCCGAATTGGTTACGGCCTTGAGTGGCACCCTGGCCTATACCGGACACATCTTAGGGAGAGGGAGACAAACCCACGCCTACAGAAGACATTTTGTCACCCAAGCCAACCCTTGAAAAGGCTGTTTTGCAGAGCAAAAACAAGAAGAATGATGCTTTTTGCAGCCGCCGCCCACTGCAATTAATCTGAATAACTCCTCCTCCTCCAAGCACCTCCCCTCCCCCTTGCAGTCTTTCCAATTCATGATACAAAAAGACGGACGGACAGGACAGGACAGGACAGGCTGCCTGACTTTCCGTCACTGCCACCCTTTGCCATCCTTGCTTGTAGAAAGCCCTTTCATCATCCCCAAACCCTAATCTTTTCCCTTCCCTTCCCAGCTGCGTCTCACTCCCTTTCATTAGGAAGTGAGCGCAGCCTTTTCTCCGTTCTGCACATGCGCGACGTTAAACACAAATGCGCAGGCGTGCGTTCCATTAGCCTCACTGCATTCCACTCCCATACAGGAAGTGGGCGCAGCTATTACTACGGTCGCACATAAAAGAACCCACGGCCACCACTGCACACAGCTGACTCCACCACAGGACACCCACTTCTACACCAACGCAGGTAAGACAGGATCGGCACCTCTATGCTCCCGTTACAATCAGGCTCAGTCACCATGTGATAACGCTCTCAACTCTTTAGTTGCAGGCTCCCCTTGCTTCACCTCCACTGGCTGTGCTGCCATTTCCTCTCCCACCTGGAAGGTATACTTTATTCCACTATTTTCCTGTTTCTCTCTTCCCCCTTTTCCCATAACCTACTTTTATCTGCATTTGTGGGGTATCTATATGCTATTTACATCATAGTTTTATTCATTAATATGGAAGGGAAGAGTGCCCATGAGAGTGTTGAACTGCGGAGAGCAAGAGATTAAGCTGCTCCGATTTGCCACCATTGATAAGCTGTTCTCAGTAGATACACATGCTATCCAAACAGCAGCATCCACCATTGCTTCAGCCCACCCATTCAGTGACAGCTCACCAAGTCAGCCAGAGGAGTGGTGTAAGGAATTACACGTAGGCACTGACTCCACACCTTCACATCACAAGAAGGGGGTCTACAGGCTAGTGCAAGAATACGAGCAAGTCTTCAGCAAACATCCGCTAGACTTTTGAAGAATAAAAGGGGTCAAACACTACATCCCCACAAGTGCACACCCACCTATCAAAGAGAGATATAAGCCAAAACTACCTGCACATTACCAGTGTACCAAGGACATGTTGAGCAACATGAAGGAGGCTGGGGTTATCCGTGACAGTTGTAGCCTCTGGGCAGCTCCGTTGGTCCTGTTAAAGAAGAAGGACAGCACCACTCCCCTGTATTGAGGAATAGCTAGCTGCATTGAGAACTGCAAATTATTTTTCTACCCTTGATCTCACTAGTCGCTATTGGCAAGTGTCCGTTGCTGAGGCAGACCGGGAGAAGACCGCCTTTGCCACCCCGATGGGTCTCTGCGAGTTCAAAAGCATGCCCTTCGAGCTGTGCAATTTGCCAGGAACCTTCCAGAGGCTGATGGAATGCTGCTTGGGACACCGAAACTTTGAAACGGTACTGCTATACCTTTATGATGTTATTGTTTATTCTAAAGCAAACAAGATTTTAGGGTGTATAAAAAGGGAGATTAGATCCGGTGATCCCAACGTATTGTTAACCCTCTATAAATCACTTGTAAGGCCACATCTGGAATATGGGGTAAAGTCCTGAGCAGGTTGATAACCATTGGTTTGAGCATGGTAGGGTGTAGTGCGCATCTTCCTGCATCGGTAAAAGCTGCAGAAGTCCTTGAAGATTTCCGCTTCAAAGGCAGTGCCTTGATCTGTGAGGACTCTCTCTGAGTAGCCATGAGGTCTGCATAAGTGTGCTTGGAAGACCTTCGCTGCAGTATGGGCCATTAGATCTTTGACTTGTACCACAACCATAAATCTCGAGTAGTTGTCTACCATCGTAAGTGCATACGTGAGCTCGCCTCGATATTCTGCAACAAAACTCCCTTTTTCGATTTCAGTTTCAGCAAACACTCCTCTTCCTGTAGAAAATATTTATCATTACCTAAGACAGTCATTCTAATGCATGACAATATTAAGGCAATTTAGTTAAAACTTGTTTTAACTCACCTTTAAGGGGATTGATGTATTTCATGGTCAATCCAGGTTTGTCAGTGATGGCACTGACATAATGTATGGCGTCTTTTTCGGGCGTTATCCTTTGCCTTTTCATTGTGAAAATCCAGTTGCCTATATCAAAGCAAATTCTACTACTTGTAAAGTATGCAGAAAATGAAATGTAGAACATATAACATCAACTGCTTAGGAACGCATCATAGGTTAGTACTTAAAAGGATATTGTCATGTTCTAGTCATAATGCAAGCTGGACATTTTTCATGTTACCCTGTAATCGCCGGCCTGTTCTAATGCTCACAAGCCAAGATATAGGCTCAGCTGCTAAGGCTTCCCTCTGCCTTCTGAATGAAACTTGAATATGTCTGGCTCACTGTGTATATAGCAGGTGCTCAGAAAAAATAAGAGTCAATTCAATAGAAATAGCTCTGGCACACTATAGTGATCAATAACGTAAGAAAAGAACTCTTGGAATGCTGAAAATTCTTTATTTGTGCAAAAGGATAATTCATCCAACGTTTCGACCTTGTTTTTAGGTCTTTATCAAGGATAAAGTTATCTAAGATCATAAAGGGTTACAAAACCATATAAACACGTAATTAGTACATAGTACAACATAACAGTACAATATATTGCTACTTGAGAGTACAATGGGTCAAATAACCATGATGCACATACAAAAAATTTTTCCAAAGCCATAGTGAAAACATTTGTACTGAGGAAAGAAAATTTCCACATGACCTATCTGGAGAAACATTCTGGATCAAACAACCAAAAATAGTCAAGCAGGTAAATACACACCTATATGGATAACAGGATGATATGTGTTCAATTGTATAGCGTCATTGCCATTAAGGTACAAATGGAAAACTTGCAATCCTATATAGTGAAGGAAATGAACACATATCATATCAAAGAACACAGGAACATGGGTGTGAGAAAAACCTCAATGTTTATACTTTGTTCTTTATAATGGTGTGAACATGTATATGTCTCAGTACCTTATGCACTTGAGAATTCTAGTGAGTAGATGATGAAAGCCTATTTCAGAACTGGAATCGGTAAATAATTGTAGGTGGAATCTAAATGAAAAGATGGTACAAGTGTTATCATGACACGTGGGCTATAACACAATGGACCGTGTGACAAAGAAGAAAGGAGAGAAAGAAGAGGAAGAAAATGCAACTACCTGTAACATTACGTGATAGTCACTGGTAAGTATCACTTGACAATTCAAGTGAAAAAGGATTCCTTTATTAAAGGGTTCTCAGTCGCCTCAGGATCATGAAATACTAGGGTAAATGATATGAGAATGGGTAAGAAGCACCACTAAAGGAAATATGAGATGCAGGACATATATCTATAAACCCCTGAACTACATGATAGAAATAAAAAGAAGAAAAAAGAAAAAAAAGAAGAAAGAAGAAGAACACATAGAATGCGGAAAGAGAATGGGTACAACTACCTGAGTTACTGCAGGGAGGCCCCTGGTTGGTATTGTGAGGGTTAGTGGAATTCCTTCACTGAAGGGTTCTCAGTTGCCTCAGGTTCGTGAAAAATGCTATAGACAAATAATGCCCGGAGAAAAGGGGTTCATATACAGCGAATAATGGTAATACAAGGTACATGTGTCACATGTAATAGTATATATATATATATTGTACTAAGCTCTACACCAGAAATAGAAAGTAGTCCCTCTGCCTTCTGTCTAGGTGCCCTGAGTTATGTCCTGTAAACTGTCACAGCGACCCAGACACACATGTGTAGTAGGGGAATATCCCTGCTGAGATGCCAGTGCTAGAGCACACGTTTGCTGTGGAGTTGAACGCTATGTGAGCAGTTCTTACCTTCAATGAGCAGAAGTCTCTTTTTTCAGATTTCAATATCTCTGTGGGTATCTGGCAGAAATATGGAATACTCTTTACTGCTAAGACCCTGTACACCACTCCCACTAAAGGGGGCTTTACACGCTGCGACATCGCTAATGCGGAGTCGTTGGGGTCACGGAATTTGTGACGCACATCCGGCCGCATTAGCGATGTTGCTGCGTGTGACACCGATGAGCGATTTTGCATCGTTGCAAAAACGTGCAAAATCGCTCATCGGTGACATGGGTCTCCATTCTCGATTATCGTTACTGCAGCAGTAACGATGTAGTTCGTCGCTCCTGCGGCAGCACACATTGCTCCGTGTGACACCGCAGAAACGAGGAACCTCTCCTTACCTGCCTCAAAGCCGCTATGAGGAAGGAAGGAGGTGGGCGGGATGTTCCAGCCACTCATCTCCGCCCCTCCACTGCTATTGGGCGGTCGCTCAGTGACGTTGCTGTGACGCCGCACGAACCGCCCCCTTAGAAAGGAGGCGGTTCGCCGGTCACAGCGACGTCGCCGGGCAGGTAAGTATGTGTGACTGGTTCTGTTCGGTGTTGTGCAGCATGGGCAGCAATTTGCCCGTGTCGCGCAACAGATGGGGGCGGGTACCCACACTAGCGATATCAGGACCGATATCGCAGTGTGTAAAGTAGCCTTTAGTCACATGACCAAGACTGTATCTGTGTCCCTACAACACACTTGAGACAAATGTGTGTGTGAGCCTGCATTGTGGGGTATATATAATATATTATAGAGCTGGGAAGGATCATTCTAAGCAGTGAGCTGTTCCAGTATTTGTAGGAAAATACCCAGTAGAAGCCTCAAACACAGCACCAATACCTCCCATCAGTATCCCACCACAGTGCCATGTAACCCATGCCCTACACTCCCATCTACACCAATACTATACAGGCACAAACTAGTATATCTGACTAAAAACCCCCAAAATATGAAGAACGGCCTATAGTTGAGTGTGGATATAAAATCTATGTGAGCAGAGCTAGAATAGAAATCACTGATCGCATTGAAGTCATTCTGACCATAAATCACCATGATATCAAGGTGAGGAGTTGTGTGTTACTGCTGGGAGGAAAGGGTTAACAGTGGAATATTAAGGTGCATTTCTGTGTGCAGTGTTACTAGTCAATGTACAAATTGTCTCTCCAGTAAAGGAGACAAACTCTAGCACAGCGCCACCTATTGGAAGTAGCGATCCTAAAAGTCACAAGTGGATTTTCAACAATCCATTGCAATATGACTCAGGATATATAAGCCAGATCAGAATCCCAATTTGCAGACACGGTGTTTCGGGGTGCTTGCCCCTCGTCAGTGCAAAGTATGGGGGTGTCAATGTAGTCATTGTAACAATTCAGTATGAGCTGCTCTTGGTGCCGGGGGAGGGAGATGCTCTCCTGAGCAAGATAGATGGGGAATGAACATGATATCTATATAGTGTAAGGCAGGGGGTCTCAAACTCGGCTGGGTGTATGGGCCGCACAGAGGAAAAAAATAATGTGGGGGGCTGCATTCTTTGCAGGACAAAGTGACATTTTTATTGGTACCATATATATATTTTTTTTTCACACACCTTTGGATGACTGATTTTCAACATTTTTCACTTGTTTATTATAACAAATGTGCACATTCTTTGGTTAAATCTAAAAAAAAAAAATTGATGTTAAAAAAAAGTTATGCCTTATTTTGTTTTTTTTACAGTTTATCCCTTTCTTTTAACTAATAGTGTTACAATTATGACGCTAGCGTTTTGTGAAGGGAATGCTTTGCCTACTTCCGTGACTATGGCCTTCCAGAACTGCTGCATTTTGGCTGACCTCTCCGCCTCGGGAATAAGAGACATAAAGTTCTCCTTGTAGCGTGGGTCTAACAGTGTTACCAACCAGTAATGATTGTCGGCCAAGATGTTCTTAACGCGAGGGTCACGAGACAGGCAGCTTACCATAAAGTCATCCATGTGCGCCAGACTCTTAACAGCCATCACTTCAATATCCAGACCAACACGATGACTGAACATGCTGTCCTCCTCCTTCTCCTCCTCCTCCTCCTCATCTACCCTGTCCTCTGGCCAGCCACGCTGAACTGAGCATATGACTGGTATGCATGTCATATCCTCAATTTGGTCGGAGAGTTGCTCCATGTCTTCATCTTCCTCCTCGTCATAGTCCTCCACTGCACGTTGTGATGAGACGAGGCTGGGCTGTGTGTTATCACCCACACCCACTACTGTTTCTTGCTCCAACTCATCGTGTTCCGCCTGCAATGCATCATGTTTGGTTTTGAGCAGAGACCGTTTTAGAAGGCAGAGAAGCGGTATGGTGACGCTAATAATGGCGTCATCGCCGCTCACCATCTTGGTGGAGTCCTCAAAGTTTTGGAGGATGGTACATAGGTCGGACATCCATCTCCACTCCTCAGGTGTTATGTGTGGAGTTTGACCCATTTCCCGATGGCTTAGGTGATGCAGGTACTCAACAACTGCCCTCTTCTGCTCACATATCCTGATCAACATGTGCAGAGTTGAATTCCAATGCGTGGGGACATCACACACCAGTCTGTGAGCCGGAAGATGCAAATGACGCTGAAAGCCGGCAAGGCCGGCTGAAGCAGTAGGTGACTTTCGAAAATGTGCAGACAGGCGGCGAACTTTTACCAGCAGATCAGACAGCTCTGGGTATGAGTTTAGAAACCGCTGAACCACGAGGTTGAGCACATGGGCCACGCATGGAACATGTGTCAGCTGGCCTCGCCTCAAAGCCGCCACCAGGTTCCGGCCATTGTCACACACAACCTTTCCTGGCTTTAGGTTCAGAGGTGTGAGCCAGTGATCTGCATGCTGTTTTAGAGCTGTCCACACCTCTTCTGCATTGTGGGGTTTGTCACCTATGCAGATTAGCTGCAGCACAGCCTGTTGCCGCTTCGCCGAGGCAGTGCTGCAGTGCTTCCAGCTTGGGACTGGTGTGGAGGGTAAAGTGGATGAGGATGCGCAGGAGGAGGAGGAGGCTGAAGAGCATGACATTCCGGAGCTGTAGAGTGTGGGTGAAACCCTGACTGAGGTAGGGCCTGCAAACCTTGGTGTGGGAAGGACTTGTTCCGTTCCTCGCTCAAACTGGGTCCCAGCTGGGCTGGGCTGGGTCCCTACCCGGCTGGGTAGGGCGTTGTGGGGGGTTTGTCTATCTCCGTTTGAGGTGAGTTTGTTTAAGTTAGCCTTTTCTTTGGCGTTTTTTGGAGCCCTGCGGGTTGGGGAGTTGGTATCGCCCAGTAAGGCGTTCCCCGGGGGCTTGGATTGGGGTGACATTATGTCAGTGGAAAACGGAGTTGAATTTTGGATTAGGAAATCGAAAACTGATCAGAGAGGTGTGGGTAGACTAGTCCGTTTGGGGATGGTTGTGGCATCTGATATGTGCCCGTTCAAGTGTCTCGCGAATTTTCAACAGATCCGTCCGAAGGTGGATGGCCCCTTATTACATATATCTTTTTATCGAGATACCAATTTGTGAGTGTTTTTAGGGCATGTTTGAAGTCGTTGGGGTTAGATCCGAAGTCTTTCGGATTGGGGCAGCGACGGAGGCCTCTATATGCGGCCTACCGGAGGAGACAGTTAAGCAGATTGGTAGGTGGAAGTCGCAGCGCTTTAAGTCGTATGTACGTCCCCAGGTGGTTGTTGGCAATTGAGGGGAAAAGGGGGGGGGTATTAGGGTATTAGGGTAGCAATGGGGGGGGTGAGAGTGTGTGTTTTTTGTCAATTTGGTTTGGTGAGGCAATAAAATGGTGTCGTCTGTACATTTTGTATTGCAGAAGCACCCCCCCTTCCTTCCCTGGTCTGGATCCTTGGCCACTCTTATGTGTATTGGGGAGCCCGACGAGCGGACGCGAGATGGAACTGGAGACAGCTAGGTTTTGAGAAGGACCTGGCTCTCGTGCGATGGCTCGGTGTTCGGGGGTTAGGGTGCAGGAGGTGCATAGATACGCCCGGTTGGACAGACCTCCTGACATCTTAGTGTTGCATGCCGGGGGGAATGATTTGGGTGGGCGTCCTTTTCGAATCTTGATAAAGGACATCAAACATGATTTGTTACGGTTATGGGCGTCGTTTCCAGGTCTAACGATAGTCTGGTCAGAGATAGTAGCGAGAAAGAGTTGGCAGAAAGCGCGGTCAGTTGACAGGTTGAACAAGGCGCGGGCGAAGGTTAATAGGGCGATCTCGAAGTTTGTTAGTCGGAACGGGGGTATAGCAATACGGCATGTTGAGTTGGAAAGGACGGAAGAGGAATTTTGGTTGGCTGACGGGGTACACCTTAATGCGGTGGGAACTGACTTATGGGCTCTTGGCTTGCAGGGAGGTATTGAGAGGGCCCTTTGCTTGCGGGGGGTCTCAGGCACTTGAAGGGTTTCAAGGTGCCTTCGTTGTGGTGTTGTTTATTGGTGGGTCCTTGAAGTTGGTTTAAAATTGGTTCGGGGATTCATCCGGGTATGGATCCCCTCATTGGCAGAATTGATGGTCCCCTGGTGATTTTGGGGGGGAACCCCGACGGGGTATGTCGGGGCCCCTGGGGGTGTGGTTGGGGTTGACGGAGGATTAACCCTTATAATTTGGTGCTCCTGAGCCAGTGTGGGTAACGGCTGGGAGCAAGTTGAGGTTTTTTATTGCTCGGTTATGGGAATCACCAGGGTTTTGGTAGCTTCAAGGACCTTACCACATTGCAAATTTAATTGGTTATGTATTCTTGTTAATAAAATGGCTGCTATGGCCAAAATTATCCAAAGATAAATTTGTGTCTGTGTAATTACTTTTAAATAAGAAATGGGAATGGAGGTGTGGGGTATGAAAGGAAGACCGGAGTCAACAATTCCAGGGTCAAGCATGTTTATTTGCGTAAGCTTCGTTCCAGGGTAGAAAGGGTAAGAGTGCCTTTCAGAATTCGAAGTGGTCAGACTGTACGGACCACCAAGAACTGCAGGAGAGCTTGAACATCTTCCCATGGATTTGCGACATCCTCCCTCATCAGTTACGTAGGTAAGCAGGTTCTCAGCATTGCAGCCCATTTGTTGTCTTAAGTTAGTTAAGCGGGGTTAACTAACCTGTCAGTTCAGCCTCAGGTCTAAAGCAGAGGCCTGGACTCCACTCCTTACTCCTCACTCCACAACTCTCCTTAAAAACAACTGACTCCTTTTTCCTGCCCCGGGGTCTCCAGACCCCTAGGTGGGCGTTTCCTTCCGTCTGGTCCTGCCCACTGGTGTGCCTGTCTTTCCCTAGGGGAGGTGACTAGGGTTTTCTGGTTGGCTTTGTGTGACTTAGGTGAGGGAAGTTGTTATTCGGGGGCCTATGTGTGACTATCTGCAGTGTCAGGGCGTCACATATGTATGTGTGTATGTCTGCTAAAGGAATCCGCACCGTCATATTTACAAACACAAAATTTTGCAGACACCTCATGTGACTCAGGGAACGTTGTAGACTATGTTTTAACAGGAATATTTAACCTTTACAGTTACTCTCCAAAAAACCTGCCTCCATTAAACTGAATGGAGGTGGGAGCTGCAAGTTATTAATAGCAGCTGTGATTGGTTGCTATAGGAACAAAGGACATTCATAGTATAAGAAGCTTATGTGTGAGATAATATGATGTCAGTGGGGAGACAGATAGAGAGAGACAGACACAGACTGAGAGACAAACAGACAGAGACAGATAGGCATAGACAGACAGGGAAAGAGACAGAGACAAACAGACAGAGGCAGACAGGGAAAGAGACAGACAGAGATAGACAGGGAAAAAAGGCAGACAGACAGAGACAGAGAAAGAGACAGAGGCAGATAGGGAAACAGACAAAGACAAACATACAGAGACAGGCAGGAGAAAAGGCAGACCGACAGGGAAACAGACAGACAGGGGAAGAGACAGACAGAGAGAGACAGACAGATAGAGACAGACAAAGAAATACAGAGATAGACAGGGAAAGAGACAAACGGGGAATGAGTCAGACAGAGAGAGACAAAGAGAGACAGGCAGAGAGAGACAGGGAAAGAGACAGACAGGGGAAGAGACAGACAGAGACAGACAAAGAAATACAGAGACAGACAGGGGAAGAGACAGACAGGGGAAGAGACAGACAGGGGAAGAGACAGACAGACAGGGAAAGAGACAGACCTGGAAAAGAGACAGACCTGGAAAAGAGACAGACAGACATAGAAACAGACAGCCACAAAGAGAGAAAGACAGACAGACACAGAGAGACAGACAGAGATAGAGAGACAGAGAGACATGGATAGAGATAGAGACACACAGAGACAGACAGATGACAGAGACTGGGAGAGAGACAGACAGAAGCATAAATCCCTAACTAAAACTTAACATTTAATGATAGTTTTAAAAGGTAAAAAAACACAAATCATGTAAATAGCATGACTCTCTTCTGTGCATAGAGTCAAAATTTTGTGTTTGTAAATATGACGGTGCGGATTCCTTTAGCAGACATACACACATACATATGTGACGCCCTGACACTGCAGGTAGTCACACATAGGCCCCCGCATAACAACTTCCCTCACCTAAGTCACACAAAGCCAACCAGAAAACCCTAGTCACCTCCCCCAGGGAAAGACAGGCACACCAGTGGGCAGGACCAGACGGAAGGAAACGCCCACCTAAGGGTCTGGAGACCCCGGGGCAGGAAAAAGGAGTCAGTTGTTTTTAAGGAGAGTTGTGGAGTGAGGAGTAAGGAGTGGAGTCCAGGCCTCTGCTTTAGACCTGAGGCTGAACTGACAGGTTAGTTAACCCCGCTTAACTAACTTAAGACAACAAATGGGCTGCAATGCTGAGAACCTGCTTACCTACGTAACTGATGAGGGAGGATGTCGCACATCCATGGGAAGATGTTCAAGCTCTCCTGCAGTTCTTGGTGGTCCGTACAGTCCGACCACTTCGAATTCTGAAAGGCACTCTTACCCTTTCTACCCTGGAACGAAGCTTACGCAAATAAACATGCTTGACCCTGGAATTGTTGACTCCGGTCTTCCTTTCATACCCCACACCTCCATTCCCATTTCTTATTTAAAAGTAATTACACAGACACAAATTTATCTTTGGATAATTTTGGCCATAGCAGCCATTTTATTAACAAGAATACATAACCAATAAAATTTGCAATGTGGTAAGGTCCTTGAAGCTACCAAAACCCTGGTGATTCCCATAACCGAGCAATAAAAAACCTCAACTTGCTCCCAGCCGTTACCCACACTGACTCAGTAGCACCAAATGGTTAGGGTTAATCCTCCGTCAACCCCAACCACACCCCCAGGGGCCCCGACATACCCCGTCGGGGTTCCCCCCCAAAATCACTAGGGGACCATCAATTCTGCCAATGAGGGGATCCATACCCGGATGAATCCCCGAACCAATTTTAAACCAACTTCAAGGACCCACCAATAAACAACACCACAACGAAGGCACCTTGAAACCCTTCAAGTGCCTGAGACCCCCCGCAAGCAAAGGGCCCTCTCAATACCTCCCTGCAAGCCAAGAGCCCATAAGTCAGTTCCCACCGCATTAAGGTGTACCCCGTCAGCCAACCAAAATTCCTCTTCCGTCCTTTCCAACTCAACATGCCGTATTGCTATACCCCCGTTCCGACTAACAAACTTCGAGATCGCCCTATTAACCTTCGCCCGCGCCTTGTTCAACCTGTCAACTGACCGCGCTTTCTGCCAACTCTTTCTCGCTACTATCTCCGACCAGACTATCGTTAGACCTGGAAACGACACCCATAACCGTAACAAATCATGTTTGATGTCCGTTATCAAGATTCGAAAAGGACGCCCACCCAAATCATTCCCCCCGGCATGCAACACTAAGATGTCAGGAGGTCTGTCCAACCGGGCGTATCTATGCACCTCCTGCAACACCCTGTTCCACCCTAACCCCCGAACACCGAGCCATCGCACGAGAGCCAGGTCCTTCTCAAAACCTAGCTGTCTCCCGTTCCATCTCGCGTCCGCTCGTCGGGCTCCCCAATACACATAAGAGTGGCCAAGGATCCAGACCAGGGAAGGAAGGGGGGGTGCTTCTGCAATACAAAATGTACAGACGACACCATTTTATTGCCTCACCAAACCAAATTGACAAAAAACACACACTCTCACCCCCCCATTGCTACCCTAATACCCCCCCCTTTTCCCCTCAATTGCCAACAACCACCTGGGGACGTACATACGACTTAAAGCGCTGCGACTTCCACCTACCAATCTGCTTAACTGTCTCCTCCGGTAGGCCGCATATAGAGGCCTCCTTCGCTGCCCCAATCCGAAAGACTTCGGATCTAACCCCAACGACTTCAAACATGCCCTAAAAACACTCACAAATTGGTATCTCGATAAAAAGGACCCATCCTCGTGACATAATAAGGGGCCATCCACCTTCGGACGGATCTGTTGAAAATTCCCGAGACACTTGAACGGGCACATATCAGCAATGCGTGGGGACATCACACACCAGTCTGTGAGCCGGAAGATGCAAATGACGCTGAAAGCCGGCAAGGCCGGCTGAAGCAGTAGGTGACTTTCGAAAATGTGCAGACAGGCGGCGAACTTTTACCAGCAGATCAGACAGCTCTGGGTATGAGTTTAGAAACCGCTGAACCACGAGGTTGAGCACATGGGCCACGCATGGAACATGTGTCAGCTGGCCTCGCCTCAAAGCCGCCACCAGGTTCCGGCCATTGTCACACACAACCTTTCCTGGCTTTAGGTTCAGAGGTGTGAGCCAGTGATCTGCATGCTGTTTTAGAGCTGTCCACACCTCTTCTGCATTGTGGGGTTTGTCACCTATGCAGATTAGCTGCAGCACAGCCTGTTGCCGCTTCGCCGAGGCAGTGCTGCAGTGCTTCCAGCTTGGGACTGGTGTGGAGGGTAAAGTACTGATGGGGTGGGTGTCTGTGTGGCCCAATTTTTGGAAAAAAGGGAGACTCCGCTTGGAGTAACCCTTGCTTGCTGTGTTTTTAAAAGAAGCCAAGATGAACAGAGCTGGGATCAGGAAAGACTTTGCTACCTACCCCGGTGTCATCCTGGGGACGGTTAATTATGGCGTATTTTTGATTTTGCTTGATGCAAATCAAAACATCCTGTTTGCAACTAGGGCCCAAGTGCTGCCACTGATGGGGTGGGTGTCTGTGTGGCCCAATTTTTGGAAAAAAGGGAGACTCCGCTTGGAGTAACCCTTGCTTGCTGTGTTTTTAAAATAAGCCAAGATGAACAGAGCTGGGATCAGGAAAGACTTTGCTACCTACCCCGGTGTCATCCTGGGGACGGTTAAGAATAGCGTATTTTTGAATGTGCTTGATGCAAATGTAGCTGTGAAGTGTACAACTGGGGCACAACTGCTGCCACTGAAGGGGTGGGTGTGTGTGGGGCCCAATTTTTGGAAAAAAGGGAGACTCCTCTTGGAGTCACCTTGCGGTGTTTTACATGATTTTAGAATGGCGTGCCATGCCTATATCTGTGTGTCCTCCTCTTTTTCCTTGTCCAGCTGTTTTGTTTTCGCATGAGTATATGTCCTTGTCACTTTCCCATGTGTTTGTGTTGTGTTGTGAGTTGTTTGTCACCTTTTGGACACCTTTGAGGGTGTTTTCTAGGTGTTTTACTGTGTTTGTGATTGCCTGCCATTGTTTCCTATTGGCTCGAGTTCGGTTCGTCGAACGTTCGACGAGCCGAACTCGAACGGGAGCTCCGTTCGGCGAACCGACCTCGAGCCGAACCGGGACCGGTTCGCTCATCTCTACTCCTGGACATACCTACCCCGGTGTCATCCTGGGGACGGTTAAGAATAGCGTATTTTTGAATGTGCTTGATGCAAATGTAGCTGTGAAGTGTACAACTGGGGCACAACTGCTGCCACTGAAGGGGTGGGTGTGTGTGGGGCCCAATTTTTGGAAAAAAGGGAGACTCCGCTTGGAGTAACCCTTGCTTGCTGTGTTTTTAAAAGAAGCCAAGATGAACAGAGCTGGGATCAGGAAAGACTTTGCTACCTACCCCGGTGTCATCCTGGGGACGGTTAATTATGGCGTATTTTTGAATGTGCTTGATGCAAATCAAAACATCCTGTTTGCAACTAGGGCCCAAGTGCTGCCACTGATGGGGTGGGTGTCTGTGTGGCCCAATTTTTGGAAAAAAGGGAGACTCCGCTTGGAGTAACCCTTGCTTGCTGTGTTTTTAAAAGAAGCCAAGATGAACAGAGCTGGGATCAGGAAAGACTTTGCTACCTACCCCGGTGTCATCCTGGGGACGGTTAAGAATAGCGTATTTTTGAATGTGCTTGATGCAAATGTAGCTGTGAAGTGTACAACTGGGGCACAACTGCTGCCACTGAAGGGGTGGGTGTGTGTGGGGCCCAATTTTTGGAAAAAAGGGAGACTCCGCTTGGAGTAACCCTTGCTTGCTGTGTTTTTAAAAGAAGCCAAGATGAACAGAGCTGGGATCAGGAAAGACTTTGCTACCTACCCCGGTGTCATCCTGGGGACGGTTAATTATGGCGTATTTTTTAATGTGCTTGATGCAAATCAAAACATCCTGTTTGCAACTAGGGCCCAAGTGCTGCCACTGATGGGGTGGGTGTCTGTGTGGCCCAATTTTTGGAAAAAAGGGAGACTCCGCTTGGAGTAACCCTTGCTTGCTGTGTTTTTAAAAGAAGCCAAGATGAACAGAGCTGGGATCAGGAAAGACTTTGCTACCTACCCCGGTGTCATCCTGGGGACGGTTAATTATGGCGTATTTTTGAATGTGCTTGATGCAAATCAAAACATCCTGTTTGCAACTAGGGCCCAAGTGCTGCCACTGATGGGGTGGGTGTCTGTGTGGCCCAATTTTTGGAAAAAAGGGAGACTCCGCTTGGAGTAACCCTTGCTTGCTGTGTTTTTAAAAGAAGCCAAGATGAACAGAGCTGGGATCAGGAAAGACTTTGCTACCTACCCCGGTGTCATCCTGGGGACGGTTAAGAATAGCGTATTTTTGAATGTGCTTGATGCAAATGTAGCTGTGAAGTGTACAACTGGGGCACAACTGCTGCCACTGAAGGGGTGGGTGTGTGTGGGGCCCAATTTTTGGAAAAAAGGGAGACTCCGCTTGGAGTAACCCTTGCTTGCTGTGTTTTTAAAAGAAGCCAAGATGAACAGAGCTGGGATCAGGAAAGACTTTGCTACCTACCCCGGTGTCATCCTGGGGACGGTTAATTATGGCGTATTTTTGAATGTGCTTGATGCAAATCAAAACATCCTGTTTGCAACTAGGGCCCAAGTGCTGCCACTGATGGGGTGGGTGTCTGTGTGGCCCAATTTTTGGAAAAAAGGGAGACTCCGCTTGGAGTAACCCTTGCTTGCTGTGTTTTTAAAAGAAGCCAAGATGAACAGAGCTGGGATCAGGAAAGACTTTGCTACCTACCCCGGTGTCATCCTGGGGACGGTTAATTATGGCGTATTTTTGAATGTGCTTGATGCAAATCAAAACATCCTGTTTGCAACTAGGGCCCAAGTGCTGCCACTGATGGGGTGGGTGTCTGTGTGGCCCAATTTTTGGAAAAAAGGGAGACTCCGCTTGGAGTAACCCTTGCTTGCTGTGTTTTTAAAAGAAGCCAAGATGAACAGAGCTGGGATCAGGAAAGACTTTGCTACCTACCCCGGTGTCATCCTGGGGACGGTTAATTATGGCGAATTTTGGAATGTGCTTGATGCAAATCAAAACATCCTGTTTGCAACTAGGGCCCAAGTGCTGCCACTGATGGGGTGGGTGTCTGTGTGGCCCAATTTTTGGAAAAAAGGGAGACTCCGCTTGGAGTAACCCTTGCTTGCTGTGTTTTTAAAAGAAGCCAAGATGAACAAGTCATGGGTCAGCAAAGACTTTATCTACCTACCCCGGTGTCATCCTGGGGACGGATAAGAATGGCGTATTTTTGAATGTGCTTGATGCAAATCAAAACATCCTGTTTGCAACTAGGGCCCAAGTGCTGCCACTGATGGGGTGGGTGTCTGTGTGGCCCAATTTTTGGAAAAAAGGGAGACTCCGCTTGGAGTAACCCTTGCTTGCTGTGTTTTTAAAAGAAGCCAAGATGAACAGAGCTGGGATCAGGAAAGACTTTGCTACCTACCCCGGTGTCATCCTGGGGACGGTTAATTATGGCGTATTTTTGAATGTGCTTGATGCAAATCAAAACATCCTGTTTGCAACTAGGGCCCAAGTGCTGCCACTGATGGGGTGGGTGTCTGTGTGGCCCAATTTTTGGAAAAAAGGGAGACTCCGCTTGGAGTAACCCTTGCTTGCTGTGTTTTTAAAAGAAGCCAAGATGAACAGAGCTGGGATCAGGAAAGACTTTGCTACCTACCCCGGTGTCATCCTGGGGACGGTTAATTATGGCGTATTTTTGAATGTGCTTGATGCAAATCAAAACATCCTGTTTGCAACTAGGGCCCAAGTGCTGCCACTGATGGGGTGGGTGTCTGTGTGGCCCAATTTTTGGAAAAAAGGGAGACTCCGCTTGGAGTAACCCTTGCTTGCTGTGTTTTTAAAAGAAGCCAAGATGAACAAGTCATGGTCAGCAAAAACTTTATCTACCTACCCCGGTGTCATCCTGGGGACGGATAAGAATGGCGTATTTTTGAATGTGCTTGAAGCCAAGATGAACAGAGCTGGGATCAGGAAAGACTTTGCTACCTACCCCGGTGTCATCCTGGGGACGGTTAAGAATAGCGTATTTTTGAATGTGCTTGATGCAAATGTAGCTGTGAAGTGTACAACTGGGGCACAACTGCTGCCACTGAATGGGTGGGTGTGTGTGGGGCCCAATTTTTGGAAAAAAGGGAGACTCCGCTTGGAGTCACCTTGCGGTGTTTTACATGATTTTAGAATGGCGTGCCATGCCTATATCTGTGTGTCCTCCTCTTTTTCCTTGTCCAGCTGTTTTGTTTTCGCATGAGTATATGTCCTTGTCACTTTCCCATGTGTTTGTGTTGTGTTGTGAGTTGTTTGTCACCTTTTGGACACCTTTGAGGGTGTTTTCTAGGTGTTTTACTGTGTTTGTGATTGCCTGCCATTGTTTCCTATTGGCTCGAGTTCGGTTCGTCGAACGTTCGACGAGCCGAACTCGAACGGGAGCTCCGTTCGGCGAACCGACCTCGAGCCAAACCGGGACCGGTTCGCTCATCTCTACTCCTGGACATAGCATTCGAATTACCAGGTCCCTGAAGGCTGAAATGCGTAGTGGCCGGAAATCATGAACAATTACAATGGGCGTATGTGCTGTAGATCCTGCGTCAGTTGTAGCTTGGAACTTTGTCTTTTCACGGATTTGCCCGTCTCTCATGGTGTTGGGCTATTTTCGGATCAAAATGGTGTGTCCCTCCTTGGCCCGTATCATGGGTTATTTCAGGGGCAAATTTAACTCTCTTAGCACTTTTCTCCTTAATTGTGGCCGTTGAATTGTTGGGTCAAGGTCTATCCAACCAGCATATTTGTTGTTTTTCAGACAATTTAGGGCTCGTGCATAGTAATAATAACACAGGTTTCCAAGGGTAAAAATTTTTGAAAGATGTGATTTTTTTCATACTTTTGATCATTGGACTCAGTAAAAATATTGAAAAAATATCATCACGTACAGTTTTTTCACAAACACTGATTCTATAGGTGTTAGGGCCAGGTGGACGGGCAGACCCAGGAGGTGGATCCACTGGGCCGAACACCTTAATGAAGGCAAGGGGTCCGGTAGCCGGAGCACTACGGGTAGCAGGACAGTCCGTGCAAAAGAGTGGAATGGAGAAGTCCCTGGGACCACGGAGTCACTGATGGTAGTCCGGGTGACGGAGCTCAGGTTCGGAGGCCGAGATGTCAGGCAGAGTCCGGAACCGATGGAGCGAGAGGACGGGTCACCACAGGGATCAGAGATGGTACGGACTGACGGGATGGCAGATAGTCAGCGTTCGGGGTTCGGGAATCGGCAGGACCGGATGGCGAGGCAGGAGCGGCTCTAGAAGAGAGATAGGTAAGTATATCACAGAGACACAAGGAGACCTGACTCCTAGCTTAGGAAACACGAAGAACAGGCCCCGCCCACTTGGACATTAAACCCCTTTATACCCTGTACCTGTGTGTTCAATTTCCTGTCAGTGGACGCTGGCCCTTTAAGAGAGGGTCAATGACCGCGCGCGTGCCCTAATGCGCATGCGCGAGGCCCGGGTGCCAGAAGCCAGGGCAGGGAGCGGTGTATAGGAAGCAGGGGAGCCGGCCTGGAGCAGGGCTGCCGACGGGCGCCGGGAGTGGGGACCGGGCCGCCTGGGGACCGCAGGTGGTGGAGGCTGGAGACCGTGGAGCGGGGGATGTCTGCCAGAGGAGCCGGGGAGCGAAGCAGGGAAGCCGGGGAGCGTGGCAGGTGAGCCGGGGGGCAGAGCAGGGGACCCGGAGAGCGTGACAATAGGTTTCCAAAAGGTTAGAATTCTGAAAAGATTCCCTCCATACTTTTCTGAAGATGGTGCTCTAGTGTATTCAAGCGATGTTCCTGTGCTGATGGAAAATGTAACATTAAGTACAATGTGAGCGAGTGGAGACACGTCATTGTTTCATCCAAAAAGTCTGAAAGCTGTGCTACTGCTCAATGGCAGTAAGTATTCTTCAGTGTGTGTAGGGCATGTGTCGCGGGCAGAGGGGCCACGCACGCTACGCTCGGGTTCGGGGACTTCTGCTGCTGCTGCTGCTCGGTGGCTCGAGCGGAGGGCCAGATCCGGGGACTCGAGCAGCGCTCCTCGCCCACGAGTGAAAAGGGGGTGGTTTGTTTGGGGAGATAGTTAGTGACGTCACCCACAGGTCGTGGTGATAATGGGCACCACCACTGCTGGTGACGGGGATCCCGGGAGCGATGGCAGGGAGCAGCTAGGATGTTGGTTCCCCCTCCGTGGGTAGGGGTTGGTGATCCCGGGGCCCGGTGGCGGTACGGGGAGGCTGGATGGCTGGGGTGTACGTACCGAGGGAGCCCATTTGCCCGCAGGCGCTGGCCCTTGGATCTCTAGCCTATGGCGGTGGCTTTTTATCCTCACGGTGTGGACGGTTGCCTTCTGTCGGGTCTTGGGTGTTAGGGAACCCCTGGGATTCCGGTCACTCTCGGATTTGACCATTGTCGGCGGCTCCTAGCCTGGTCAGGGTCCAATGGCCCTGCCTTTGTGCTTGGTACAGATCCGCTCACCGGTTCAGTTCCCTTCGGGTCACCGCCCGTCCCCGATCCTACGGTTCAGCTGACTTGTACCACCTCCTGCAGACGGCCACCACCGTCTGCCGACCTTGCTGACAGTGCCTGGGCTCCTACCCAGACACTAACAGTTTCTGTCCTCTCACTTTCCACTACAAAACTAAACTAACTGCTTTTTCCCGCCTCCAGGCCTGTGAACTCCTCGGTGGGTGGGGCCAACCGCCTGGCTCCGCCCCACCTGGTGTGGACATCAGACCCTGGAGGAGGCAACAAGGATTTTGTGTGACTGATGTAGACTATCCAGGGGAGGGGGTGTGTGTGATTTTGTGTTTGTGACTACCTGGCTAGTCCAGGGCGTCACACATGCTATGCACTTGGAAGAAAGCTGTGAGAATTTAGACTTTATTCTCAAGAAACTTAACTACAAGGAGCATGGATGGTCAATATGTGGTGGTCTAAAAATGTTCTCATTGCTTCTTGGGCAGCAAGGAGGATATATTAAATACCCATGCTGTTCTGCCTCATGGCAGCCTGCTAATAGTCATTCATTAAAATTTCTGTTACAACCCCTAGAGGTCATTGTTATTCTTTTGAATTGCTGAGTTTCCCTTTAAGCTAAATGTATTCTGGGTAAGGAATGCCTCCCTGAGCTGAGAAGAAGCCTGCAGCCATTTTCTCTTTGGATTTGTCAGGAAAGGACATGCCGACTTACCTCTCTGTACATTCACCCCTGCCTAGTGTAATCCGGTGAGCAAAGCAAATTACATGTGTTAGTGATAGAATCCTAGATGGAAGAGTGTAGTAAATGCATTGTACATTGTACTTCTACACCTTTAGTGTCATCCCTGTCTTGTTTGTCTATATAAGATTTCTATGTATTGCAGATGCAGTGACCTTTCACCTACATTCTCGTAAGAACTGCATCTCATGTACTGTTATGCTATGTTAACTCTGTATTAACACTGTACTGACTGTAATCATTTTCTTGTTATAGTTTTTACCCGTATAAAACAGTATCTTGGATATACCGTATTCTGTCTTCAACTGCATCTTGGATATTCCTATATTCACTGTATATTCCATGTATACTGCAATCAAGTTCACGTTACCAGCTAATAAATCAAGGCTATTGAACTCCACAGTCTGTTTATTTGAAATGTGAACTAGGGTTTAGCTGTATGCTAGAGATTCACAGCATTACGTAAAAGAAGGCAGAACACATGCTTTTTGTGTGAATTGGAAAGCCAGGTTAGGACTCTTCACTGGAGCAAAAAAAATTGGCCAACAAGAACATCTTTGTAACCGGGACTCAAGAACATTGTTGCATAAAGCTTAGTTGATCCCACCTAAAGTTCTCTTGCCACCACTCCACTGTAAGCTTGGACTGATGAAGCTGTTTGTGAAAGCGCTACTGAAAGAAGGAGAGATGTTTAAGTACCTGTGTACCAAGTTTCAGGGACTGTCAGAATCAAGTCTGAAGGAAGGTGTGATGCCCTGGCAAAACCAGGTAGTTACAGATAGGCCCCCGCACAACACCTTTCCTCACTTAGGAAACACACAGCCGACCTGAAACCCTAGTCACCTAGGACCCTGAAGCCAGGACCGAAAACAGCGGCCTAGCTAATTAAATGATTGAGGGCAGGATTATAGGTCCTATCCCACCTAAAGTCCCTCAAAGAAGACAACAGCCCACTGATAGGGATAAGGCCACCGCCAGGGCCCTTAGATCCCACGGGCCAGCGCCTGCGGGCACGGCTCCTTAGGCCATATCCAGCCGGGAGCGGACTCCTGAGTTCCAGACCAGGCAGTCCACCATACACAAAAACAAGTGCAGAGTAAAGGACAGCGACCACCAGCCTGGGTGGGGGACCTGAATGCAACCGGCCGGGGCGGCAGGCCACCAGCACCTTTGGTTTACCGAAAGACTCGTGTGATTCATTTACTGTGAGTAACCAAACATCCCCCTGCTTGCTCAGGCGCGCCGGCCCTTGCCATCACCATACCCTGCACAAAGACACTGGGCCCCGGGGCAATCATCCCTACACACGGAGGGGTTAACATCCAGCTGCCACTACATCTCTCCCGGGTATCCCATAACGGCAGCGGTGGTGTCCCACCTCACCACACACCGTTGGTGGCGTCACAAACTTAATACGGCCTAGCCCATACATCTACATTCCTCCTTTTATTCGACATGTCCGCGAGACCCCCGGGTCGAGCCACTCTCTTAGAAGGTCTGGATCCGACCAACGGCGGCTGCTGGCACAGGGGCAGCACAAAAGCATTTTTGTGGGTTCGGATATTCAGAAACCCATGAATGAAGGATGACGTGTTTTAAACAATAATGAAAACTGTTGAAAAAAGGGCTTGGGACTCTTTGAAAGAAGCAATAAATACGTTTCTAGGTAACAACAAAGAATCAAAATTTAAGTCCATCGTGGAGAACATGCTGAAACGTTTCAAAGCCTTGGGTTGTCTAATGAATTTGAAGTTACATTTTTTACATTCCTATTTGGACTACTTGTCTGAAAACCTTGGTGCTGGTGGGAAGAACAAGAAGGTTTTCATCGGAATATCAAGGAGATGGAACGACGATACCAAAGTAAATGAAACGTGAACATGATTGCCGGATGCTTCACAGAGAAGATCCACAGGCCTTCTATAAGAGAAAAGGGGGATCTAGAGAAAAGGAAAAAGTGCAAGAATAAATTTCTAATAAAGTTGCAGAATGACTGTACAATAAATAAATGTATTTTATATATAAAATTGTGAATATTTTTGGTTACAATAAGTATTTTTCTTGTTCATGTCACTTGTATGTAACTTCACACATGGATTGTACAAAATCAATATTTGATGGTTAAAAAAAAATATTTATTTTTTTTTTTAAATCAGGACATTAGAAAACATAATAATCAGTCACTGGATTTGAAGTTTCATAAACCAAAATTTTACATAGCTGTGTAATTTGTCGGGCACCCACCGACAATAGAATAGCGCCAGATTTAGGAAGCTGGCTGAGGTCTGCAAAGTCTGTAGCCAGGTGACAAAATTGTCCAACCTGGGTTTCTTCCTTAAGTAGTCTCTGGTATGATGATATGGTATAATCCTGGCAGCCGGAGTCGAAATCCCTAGATTGCGGTTATGATCTCCAATCGGAATTGGAGCCCCTAGATTGAAGCCATGTAGCCAAGTGATCCTCTAGTTGAAGCCAAAGTCCCTAGACCGAGTCCACAAGGCATCCTGGTTCTGATCCCCTAGCCAGCTCCTAAGAGCTTAGACTAGATCATGCAACATCCATCAACAACCTGGTGACTCCAAGAAGTCCCCTTTTATAGCCATAACCTTCCCTTAGGATATACTGTGCCCTTATCAGATTGGTTGTACAAGGTTGCTTCTCTTATTGGATGGATTTCAAGCTGCATGGATAATGTTCATTTAAATGATGTGGATAGAAAGACTGAAGATATCTACATGTAGTCTGAAATCCATCATGAATCAATACTATTTTACACAGTCATAAGCAGCCCATGGGCATTCACCTGCATTCAAACCAATAACAGCTCATAGACCAGACAATCCATCTACCACTGGACCAAAGACAGGAAGTTAAATCCACTGCCTGCGGTAACCAACTTAATCCTATAGGCTACTCACACAACAAACCCAACAGAAAGGAAAAAAACATGGCTTCGATTATCCATCCAATGAAAACGCATAACCATTGTGAGCCATTGGACAATGCAATTGGACACTTGGTGACATGGTGCACGGCCCAATGAATCAAGTCTTTACTTCATATTCACGGTTTAAGCCCTTGGGTTCTAATATGCCCAGAGTACATATCCAGAAAGATTCTCTTTCTTTGAGCTAAACACAAGTCAACAATACATTGTAAGCAGATTCTATTACCAGTCCCACACCATTTTGTGACGCATAATCACACAGTGATCCAATTAAGATTCCAAGTCATCGAACATGTCCAAGCCATACGCAGAGGAGGCAATAGAATTAGGAAGCTCAAAGAAAGGGAATCTTTCTGGATATATACTCTGGGCACATTGGAACCCAAAGGCTTAAACCATGAATATGAAGTACAGACTTGATTCATTGGGCCATGCATGGACATAATGGACATAATTCTAATAGGCAGGACAGGTAATAAGGAGCACAAGTTATATGCTAAAATGTGTTGTGTGACAAGACAGACACAGGAAAGGACATGATAACAGGTGTAGGGACCAACAAGGTGAGACAAGGGGTATCAGGATAGGGTCAAGTAGGTATGAATGTAGTAATGGGGCAGGCATAGAGAATTGTATGTGAATGTGAATTACAATAAATCACTAAGGAAAGGAATATGTGAGTGTGTGCCTAATGTAAACTAATATTGTACTGGCAAAATTATAGATGGAAAGGGAGAAGGGGAGGGGGGAGAGAGGAGGCTGTAATTGACTACAAGGGTATGAGTTATGAGTGATCATAGGGATAGTGTTACATAAGTGGAAATACCTATGGAGGACCGGATGTGTAAGCGCATACCTTATACAAACCTATAGAGTGCTGATGGGTGAGAGTGTGATGTTAGATATAAGACATCCTATAGTGAATAGTGAGCCGTAATCAAGTGCAACAGGGATATTTCACGTGACTATGGGAACCTGGAAGGTAAAGAAAGGGGAGAAAAAACTGTTAGACAAGGTAATCAGACATAATGTAACCAGTTGATCAGACATGATCACCTGGTTTGAGACCCCCTGCCTTACACTATATAGATATCATGTTTATTCCCCATCTATCTTGCTCAGGAGAGCATCTCCCTCCCCCGGCACCAAGAGCAGCTCATACTGAATTGTTACATTGACTAGTAACACTGCACACAGAAATGCACCTTAATATTCCACTGTTAACCCTTTCCTCCCAGCAGTAACACACAACTCCTCACCTTGATATCATGGTGATTTATGGTCAGAATGACTTCAATGCGATCAGTGATTTCTATTCTAGCTCTGCTCACATAGATTTTATATCCACACTCAACTATAGGCCGTTCTTCATATTTTGGGGGCTTTTAGTCAGATATACTAGTTTGTGCCTGTATAGTATTGGTGTAGATGGGAGTGTAGGGCATGGGTTACATGGCACTGTGGTGGAATACTGATGGGAGGTATTGGTGCTGTGTTTGATGCTTCTACTGGGTATTTTCCTACAAATACTGGAACAGCTCACTGCTTAGAATGATCCTTCCCAGCTCTATAATATATTATATATACCCCACAATGCAGGCTCACACACACATTTGTCTCAAGTGTGTTGTAGGGACACAGATACAGTCTTGGTCATGTGACTAAAGGCTACTTTACACACTGCGATATCGGTCCCGATATCGCTAGTGTGGGTACCCGCCCCCATCTGTTGCGCGACACGGGCAAATCGTTGCCCATGCCGCACAACACCGACCAGACCCGTCACACATACTTACCTGCCCGGCGACGTCGCTGTGTCCGGCGAACCGCCTCCTTTCTAAGGGGGCGGTCCGTGCGGCGTCACAGCGACGTCACTGAGCGACGGCCCAATAGCAGCGGAGGGGCGGAGATGAGTGGCCGGAACATCCCGCCCACCTCCTTCCTTCCTCATAGCGGCTGGGAGGCAGGTAAGGAGAGGTTCCTCGTTTCTGCGGTGTCACACGGAGCGATGTGTGCTACCGCAGGAGCGACGAACTACATCGTTACTGCTGCAGTAACGATAATCGAGAATGGAGACCCATGTCACCGATGAGCGATTTTGCACGTTTTTGCAACGATGCAAAATCGCTCATCGGTATCACACGCAGCAACATCGCTAATGCGGCCGGATGTGCGTCACAAATTCCGTGAGCCCAACGACTCCGCATTAGCGATGTCGCAGCGTGTAAAGCCCCCTTTAGTGGGAGTGGTGTACAGGGTCTTAGCAGTAAAGAGTATTCCATATTTCTGCCAGATACCCACAGAGATATTGAAATCTGAAAAAAGAGACTTCTGCTCATTGAAGGTAAGAACTACTCACATAGCGTTCAACTCCACAGCAAACGAGTGCTCTAGCACTGGCATCTCAGCAGGGATATTCCCCTACTACACATGTGTGTCTAGGTCACTGTGACAGTTTACAGGACATAACTCAGGGCACCTAGACAGAAGGCAGAGGGACTACTTTCTATTTCTGGTGTAGAGATTAGTACAATATATATATATTTATACTATTACATGGGACACATGTACCTTGTATTACCATTATTCGCTGTATATGAACCCCTTTTCTCCGGGCATTATTTGTCTATAGCATTTTTCACGAACCTGAGGCAACTGAGAACCCTTCAGTGAAGGAATTCCACTAACCCTCACAATACCTACCAGGGGCCTCCCTGCAGTAACTCAGGTAGTTGTACCCATTCTCTTTCCGCATTCTATGTGTTCTTCTTCTTTCTTCTTTTTTTTCTTTTTTCTTCTTTTTATTTCTATCATGTAGTTCAGGGGTTTATAGATATATGTCCTGCATCTCATATTTCCTTTAGTGGTGCTTCTTACCCATTCTCATATCATTTACCCTAGTATTTCATGATCCTGAGGCGACTGAGAACCCTTTAATAAAGGAATCCTTTTTCACCTGAATTGTCAAGTGATACTTACCAGTGACTATCACGTAATGTTACAGGTAGTTCCATTTTCTTCCTTTTCTTTCTCTCCTTTCTTCTTTGTCACACGGTCCATTGTGTTATAGCCCACGTGTCATGATAACACTTGTACCATCTTTTCATTTAGATTCCACCTACAATTATTTACCGATTCCAGTTCTGGAATAGGCTTTCATCATCTACTCACTAGAATTCTCAAGTTCATAAGGTACTGAGACATATACATGTTCACACCATTATAAAGAACAAAGTATAAACATTGAGGTTTTTCTCACACCCTCACACAACAAACCCATGTGTGTTCATTTCCTTCACTATATAGGATTGCAAGTTTTCCATTTGTACCTTAATGGCAATGACGCTATACAATTGAACACATATCATCCTGTTATCCATATAGGTGTGTATTTACCTGCTTGACTATTTTTGGTTGTTTGATCCAGAATGTTTCTCCAGATAGGTCATGTGGAAATTTTCTTTCCTCAGTACAAATGTTTTCACTATGGCTTTGGAAAATTTTTTTGTATGTGCATCATGGTCATTTGACCCATTGTACTCTCAAGTAGCAATATATTGTACTGTTATGTTGTACTATGTACTAATTACGTGTTTATATGGTTTTGTAACCCTTTATGATCTTAGATAACTTTATCCTTGATAAAGACCTAAAAACAAGCTCGAAACGTTGGATGAATTATCCTTTTGCACAAATAAAGAATTTTCAGCATTCTAAGAGTTCTTTTCTTACGTTATTGATCACTATAGTGTGCCAGAGCTATTTCTATTGAATTGACTCTTATTTTTTCTGAGCACCTGCTATATACACAGTGAGCCAGACATATTCAATTTTCATTCAGAAGGCAGAGGGAAGCCTTAGCAGCTGAGCCTATATCTTGGCTTGTGAGCATTAGAACAGGCCGGCGATTACAGGGTAACATGAAAAATGTCCAGCTTGCATTATGACTAGAACATGACAATATCCTTTTAAGTACTAACCTATGATGCGCTCCTAAGCAGTTGATGTTATATGTTCTACATTTCATTTTCTGCATACTTTACAAGTAGTAGAATTTGCTTTGATATAGGCAACTGGATTTTCATTTTTTTTCTGTTTATCAGTAGGACTTCAAAATAACAAAGGTGATCGCCTCCCGTTGCCTGGGAACCGTCCAGGCACAAGAGGGCTATGTGTCACCAGAAGGCGCACACACTCCCTCAAGGCCGGCAGACGTGCAATCCCAGGCACCTTCCAGTACCGACCAAGGTAGCGTCCTCCGAAACTACACTTGATCTTAGCCAAAAGGCCGAGAAGCTATAACCCGAATTGGTTACGGCCTTGAGTGGCACCCTGGCCTATACCGGACACATCTTAGGGAGAGGGAGACAAACCCACGCCTACAGAAGACATTTTGTCACCCAAGCCAAACCCTTGAAAAGGCTGTTTTGCAGAGCAAAAACAAGGAGAATGGTGCTTTTTGCAGCCGCCGCCCACTGCAATGAATCTGAATAACTCCTCCTTTTGGGCACAAGCACCTCCCCTCCCCCTTGCAGTCTTTCCAATTCATGATACAAAAAGACGGACGGACAGGACAGGACAGGACCATCTGCCTGACTTTCCGTCACTGCCACCCTTTGCCATCCTTGCCCGTAGAAAGCCCTTTCATCATCCCCAAACCCTAATCTTTTCCCTTCCCTTCCCAGCTGCGTCTCACTCCCTTTCATTAGGAAGTGAGCGCAGCCTTTTCTCCGTTCTGCACATGCGCGACGTTAAACACAAATGCGCAGGCGTGCGTTCCATTAGCCTCACTGCATTCCACTCCCATACAGGAAGTGGGCACAGCTATTACTACGGTCGCACATAAAAGAACCCACGGCCACCACTGCACATAGCTGACTCCACCACAGGACACCCACTTCTACACCAACGCAGGTAAGCAGGATCGGCACCTCTATGCTCCCGTTACAATCAGGCTCAGTCACCATGTGATAACGCTCTCAACTCTTTAGTTGCAGGCTCCCCTTGCTTCACCTCCACTGGCTGTGCTGCCATTTCCTCTCCCACCTGGAAGGTATACTTTATTCCACTATTTTCCTGTTTCTCTCTTCCCCCTTTTCCCATAACCTACTTTTATCTGCATTTGTGGGGTATCTATATGCTATTTACATCATAGTTTTATTCATTAATATGGAAGGGAAGAGTGCCCATGAGAGTGTTGAACTGCGGAGAGCAAAAGATTAAGCTGCTCCGATTTGCCACCATTGATAAGCTGTTCTCAGTAGATACACATGCTATCCAAACAGCAGCATCCACCATTGCTTCAGCCCACCCATTCAGTGACAGCTCACCAAGTCAGCCAGAGGAGTGGTGTAAGGAATTACACGTAGGCACTGACTCCACACCTTCACATCACAAGAAGGGGGTCTACAGGCTAGTGCAAGAATACGAGCAAGTCTTCAGCAAACATCCGCTAGACTTTTGAAGAATAAAAGGGGTCAAACACTACATCCCCACAAGTGCACACCCACCCATCAAAGAGAGATATAAGCCAAATCTACCTGCACATTACCAGTGTACCAAGGACATGTTGAGCAACATGAAGGAGGCTGGGGTTATCCGTGACAGTTGTAGCCTCTGGGCAGCTCCGTTGGTCCTGTTAAAGAAGAAGGACAGCACCACTCCCCTGTATTGAGGAATAGCTAGCTGCATTGACAACTGCAAATTATTTTTCTACCCTTGATCTCACTAGTCACTATTGGCAAGTGTCCGTTGCTGAGGCAGACCGGGAGAAGACCGCCTTTGCCACCCCGATGGGTCTCTGCGAGTTCAAAAGCATGCCCTTCGAGCTGTGCAATTTGCCAGGAACCTTCCAGAGGCTGATGGAATGCTGCTTGGGACACCGAAACTTTGAAACGGTACTGCTATACCTTTATGATGTTATTGTTTATTCTAACGCAAACAAGATTTTAGGGTGTATAAAAAGGGAGATTAGATCCGATGATCCCAACGTATTGTTACCCCTCTATAAATCACTTGTAAGGCCACATCTGGAATATGGGGTAAAGTCCTGAGCAGGTTGATAACCATTGGTTTGAGCATGGTAGGGTGTAGTACGCATCTTCCTGCATCGGTAAAAGCTGCAGAAGTCCTTGAAGATTTCCGCTTCAAAGGCAGTGCCTTGATCTGTGAGGACTCTCTCTGAGTAGCCATGAGGTCTGCATAAGTGTGCTTGGAAGACCTTCGCTGCAGTATGGGCCATTAGATCTTTGACTTGTACCACAACCATAAATCTCGAGTAGTTGTCTACCATCGTAAGTGCATACGTGAGCTCACCTCGATATTCTGCAACAAAACTCCCTTTTTCGATTTCAGTTTCAGCAAACACTCCTCTTCCTGTAGAAAATATTTATCATTACCTAAGACAGTCATTCTAATGCATGACAATATTAAGGCAATTTAGTTAAAACTTGTTTTAACTCACCTTTAAGGGGATTGATGTATTTCATGGTCAATCCAGGTTTGTCAGTGATGGCACTGACATAATGTATGGCGTCTTTTTCGGGCGTTATCCTTTGCCTTTTCATTGTGAAAATCCAGTTGCCTATATCAAAGCAAATTCTACTACTTGGAAAGTATGCAGAAAATGAAATGTAGAACATATAACATCAACTGCTTAGGAACGCATCATAGGTTAGTACTTAAAAGGATATTGTCATGTTCTAGTCATAATGCAAGCTGGACATTTTTCATGTTACCCTGTAATCGCCGGCCTGTTCTAATGCTCACAAGCCAAGATATAGGCTCAGCTGCTAAGGCTTCCCTCTGCCTTCTGAATGAAAATTGAATATGTCTGGCTCACTGTGTATATAGCAGGTGCTCAGAAAAAATAAGAGTCAATTCAATAGAAATAGCTCTGGCACACTATAGTGATCAATAACGTAAGAAAAGAACTCTTAGAATGCTGAAAATTCTTTATTTGTGCAAAAGGATAATTCATCCAACGTTTCGAGCTTGTTTTTAGGTCTTTATCAAGGATAAAGTTATCTAAGATCATAAAGGGTTACAAAACCATATAAACACGTAATTAGTACATAGTACAACATAACAGTACAATATATTGCTACTTGAGAGTACAATGGGTCAAATGACCATGATGCACATACAAAAATTTTTTCCAAAGCCATAGTGAAAACATTTGTACTGAGGAAAGAAAATTTCCACATGACCTATCTGGAGAAACATTCTGGATCAAACAACCAAAAATAGTCAAGCAGGTAAATACACACCTATATGGATAACAGGATGATATGTGTTCAATTGTATAGCGTCATTGCCATTAAGGTACAAATGGAAAACTTGCAATCCTATATAGTGAAGGAAATGAACACATATCATATCAAAGAACACAGGAACATGGGTGTGAGAAAAACCTCAATGTTTATACTTTGTTCTTTATAATGGTGTGAACATGTATATGTCTCAGTACCTTATGAACTTGAGAATTCTAGTGAGTAGATGATGAAAGCCTATTCCAGAACTGGAATCGGTAAATAATTGTAGGTGGAATCTAAATGAAAAGATGGTACAAGTGTTATCATGACACGTGGGCTATAACACAATGGACCGTGTGACAAAGAAGAAAGGAGAGAAAGAAGAGGAAGAAAATGGAACTACCTGTAACATTACGTGATAGTCACTGGTAAGTATCACTTGACAATTCAGGTGAAAAAGGATTCCTTTATTAAAGGGTTCTCAGTCGCCTCAGGATCATGAAATACTAGGGTAAATGATATGAGAATGGGTAAGAAGCACCACTAAAGGAAATATGAGATGCAGGACATATATCTATAAACCCCTGAACTACATGATAGAAATAAAAAGAAGAAAAAAGAAAAAAAAGAAGAAAGAAGAAGAACACATAGAATGCGGAAAGAGAATGGGTACAACTACCTGAGTTACTGCAGGGAGGCCCCTGGTAGGTATTGTGAGGGTTAGTGGAATTCCTTCACTGAAGGGTTCTCAGTTGCCTCAGGTTCGTGAAAAATGCTATAGACAAATAATGCCCGGAGAAAAGGGGTTCATATACAGCGAATAATGGTAATACAAGGTACATGTGTCCCATGTAATAGTATAAATATATATATATTGTACTAAGCTCTACACCAGAAATAGAAAGTAGTCCCTCTGCCTTCTGTCTAGGTGCCCTGAGTTATGTCCTGTAAACTGTCACAGTGACCTAGACACACATGTGTAGTAGGGGAATATCCCTGCTGAGATGCCAGTGCTAGAGCACTCGTTTGCTGTGGAGTTGAACGCTATGTGAGCAGTTCTTACCTTCAATGAGCAGAAGTCTCTTTTTTCAGATTTCAATATCTCTGTGGGTATCTGGCAGAAATATGGAATACTCTTTACTGCTAAGACCCTGTACACCACTCCCACTAAAGGGGGCTTTACACGCTGCGACATCGCTAATGCGGAGTCGTTGGGGTCACGGAATTTGTGACGCACATCCGGCCGCATTAGCGATGTTGCTGCGTGTGATACCGATGAGCGATTTTGCATCGTTGCAAAAACGTGCAAAATCGCTCATCGGTGACATGGGTCTCCATTCTCGATTATCGTTACTGCAGCAGTAACGATGTAGTTCGTCGCTCCTGCGGTAGCACACATCGCTCCGTGTGACACCGCAGAAACGAGGAACCTCTCCTTACCTGCCTCCCAGCCGCTATGAGGAAGGAAGGAGGTGGGCGGGATGTTCCGGCCACTCATCTCCGCCCCTCCGCTGCTATTGGGCGGTCGCTCAGTGACGTCGCTGTGACGCCGCACGGACCGCCCCCTTAGAAAGGAGGCGGTTCGCCGGACACAGCGACGTCGCCGGGCAGGTAAGTATGTGTGACGGGTCTGGTCGGTGTTGTGCGGCATGGGCAGCGATTTGCCCGTGTCGCGCAACAGATGGGGGCGGGTACCCACACTAGCGATATCGGGACCGATATCGCAGTGTGTAAAGTAGCCTTTAGTCACATGACCAAGACTGTATCTGTGTCCCTACAACACACTTGAGACAAATGTGTGTGTGAGCCTGCATTGTGGGGTATATATAATATATTATAGAGCTGGGAAGGATCATTCTAAGCAGTGAGCTGTTCCAGTATTTGTAGGAAAATACCCAGTAGAAGCATCAAACACAGCACCAATACCTCCCATCAGTATTCCACCACAGTGCCATGTAACCCATGCCCTACACTCCCATCTACACCAATACTATACAGGCACAAACTAGTATATCTGACTAAAAGCCCCCAAAATATGAAGAACGGCCTATAGTTGAGTGTGGATATAAAATCTATGTGAGCAGAGCTAGAATAGAAATCACTGATCGCATTGAAGTCATTCTGACCATAAATCACCATGATATCAAGGTGAGGAGTTGTGTGTTACTGCTAGGAGGAAAGGGTTAACAGTGGAATATTAAGGTGCATTTCTGTGTGCAGTGTTACTAGTCAATGTAACAATTCAGTATGAGCTGCTCTTGGTGCCGGGGGAGGGAGATGCTCTCCTGAGCAAGATAGATGGGGAATGAACATGATATCTATATAGTGTAAGGCAGGGGGTCTCAAACCAGGTGATCATGTCTGATCAACTGGTTACATTATGTCTGATTACCTTGTCTAACAGTTTTTTCTCCCCTTTCTTTACCTTCCAGGTTCCCATAGTCACGTGAAATATCCCTGTTGCACTTGATTACGGCTCACTATTCACTATAGGATGTCTTATATCTAACATCACACTCTCACCCATCAGCACTCTATAGGTTTGTATAAGGTATGCGCTTACACATCCGGTCCTCCATAGGTATTTCCACTTATGTAACACTATCCCTATGATCACTCATAACTCATACCCTTGTAGTCAATTACAGCCTCCTCTCTCCCCCCCTCCCCTTCTCCCTTTCCATCTATAATTTTGCCAGTACAATATTAGTTTACATTAGGCACACACTCACATATTCCTTTCCTTAGTGATTTATTGTAATTCACATTCACATACAATTCTCTATGCCTGCCCCATTACTACATTCATACCTACTTGACCCTATCCTGATACCCCTTGTCTCACCTTGTTGGTCCCTACACCTGTTATCATGTCCTTTCCTGTGTCTGTCTTGTCACACAACACATTTTAGCATATAACTTGTGCTCCTTATTACCTGTCCTGCCTATTAGAATTATGTCCATTATGTCCATGCATGGCCCAATGAATCAAGTCTGTACTTCATATTCATGGTTTAAGCCTTTGGGTTCCAATGTGCCCAGAGTATATATCCAGAAAGATTCCCTTTCTTTGAGCTTCCTAATTCTATTGCCTCCTCTGCGTATGGCTTGGACATGTTCGATGACTTGGAATGTTAATTGGATCACTGTGTGATTATGCGTCACAAAATGGTGTGGGACTGGTAATAGAATCTGCTTACAATGTATTGTTGACTTGTGTTTAGCTCAAAGAAAGAGAATCTTTCTGGATATGTACTCTGGGCACATTAGAACCCAAGGGCTTAAACCGTGAATATGAAGTAAAGACTTGATTCATTGGGCCGTGCACCATGTCACCAAGTGTCCAATTGCATTGTCCAATGGCTCACAATGGTTATGCGTTTTCATTGGATGGATAATCGAAGCCATGTTTTTTTCCTTTCTGTTGGGTTTGTTGTGTGAGTAGCCTATAGGATTAAGTTGGTTACCGCAGGCAGTGGATTTAACTTCCTGTCTTTGGTCCAGTGGTAGATGGATTGTCTGGTCTATGAGCTGTTATTGGTTTGAATGCAGGTGAATGCCCATGGGCTGCTTATGACTGTGTAAAATAGTATTGATTCATGATGGATTTCAGACTACATGTAGATATCTTCAGTCTTTCTATCCACATCATTTAAATGAACATTATCCATGCAGCTTGAAATCCATCCAATAAGAGAAGCAACCTTGTACAACCAATCTGATAAGGGCACAGTATATCCTAAGGGAAGGTTATGGCGGATGCAGGAAGATGCGCACTACACCCTACCATGCTCAAACCAATGGTTATCAACCTGCTCAGGACTTTACCCCATATTCCAGATGTGGCCTTACAAGTGATTTATAGAGGGTTAACAATACGTTGGGATCACCGGATCTAATCTCCCTTTTTATACACCCTAAAATCTTGTTTGCTTTAGAATAAACAATAACATCATAAAGGTATAAGATGACGCCATTATTAGCGTCACCATACCGCTACTCTGCCTTCTAAAACGGTCTCTGCTCAAAACCAAACATGATGCATTGCAGGCGGAGCGCGATGAGTTGCAGCAAGAAACAGTAGTGGGTGTGGGTGATAACACACAGCCCAGCCTCGTCTCATCACAACGTGCAGTGGAGGACTATGACGAGGAGGAGGATGAAGACATGGAGCAAATCTCCGGCCAAATTGAGGATATGACATGCACACCAGTCATATCCTCGGTTCAGCGTGGCTGGCCAGAGGACAGGGTAGATGAGGAGGAGGAGGAGGAGGAGGAGGAGGACAGCATGTTCAGTCAACGTGTTGGTCAGGCTACTGAAGTCCTGGCTGTTAAGAGTCTGGCGCACATGGCTGACTTTATGGTAAGCTGCCTGTCTCGTGACCCTCGCGTTAAGAACATCTTGGCCGACAATCATTACTGGTTGGTAACACTGTTAGACCCACGCTACAAGGAGAACTTTATGTCTCTTATTCCCGAGGCGGAGAGGTCAACCAAAATGCAGCAGTTCCGGAAGGCCATAGTCACGGAAGTAGGCAAAGCATTCCCCTCACAAAACGCTAGCGGCATAGGTCAGGAATCAGTGGACAACCAAGGCGTACAGCCGAGAGAGGCACAAGTCCAATCCGCCAGAGGTAGGGGAACAGTCTTTAAGATGTGGGACAGTTTTCTCAGCCCCTCACGTACCACAGCCCCTGAGGTGCGGGGTAGTGCCACAAGAAATCCTAAGTTTGCCCAGATGCTCAAGGAGTACCTTGCAGATCGAACAACTGTACTCCGACATTCCTCTGTGCCTTACAATTATTGGGTATCCAAGGTGGACACGTGGCATGAATTGGCTCTCTACGCCTTGGAAGTCCTGGCCTGCCCTGCCGCTAGCGTTTTGTCAGAGCGTGTTTTTAGTGCCGCAGGTGGAATCATTACAGATAAACGCACCCGCCTGTCAACTGAAAATGCTGACAGGCTGACTCTGATCAAGATGAACAAGGGTTGGATTGGGCCACACTTCACCACACCACCAGCAAATGAGAGCGGAATTTAAAGTTTGTAACGGGAATTTGCCATGTACCTCCAGTCACCCATGGGTACACACTTCTGGACTTTGGATAATCGCTGGACTGCTCCTCCTTCTCCTCATGCGCCACCATGATGACCGTTACAAGAGTTAGGCCTTTGTTTCAGGTATACCCCCAGTGGTAAATTTTTTCGCCCATTCTTTGCAGAATGGACATTACAACGACAGGAGACCCGCTCCTTTGCAATGGGAACAATGTTTTGAGGCCCTCATGCACGTCTCTATGCAGGGACAACGTGGAGCCTCCCAATTTTTGGCTGCCCTGCCAAAGGGCTATACTATAATACACCCACTTCCTGACAATGGACACTTAATGTTTTGAGGCCCTCATGCACGTCTCTATCCAGGGACAACGTGGAGCCTCCCAATTTTTGGCTGCCCTGCCAAAGGGCTATACTACAAAAGACCCACTTCCTGACAATGGACACTTAATGTTTTGAGGCCCTCATGCACGTCTCTATCCAGGGACAACGTGGAGCCTCCCAATTTTTGGCTGCCCTGCCTAAGGGCTATACTATAATACACCCACTTCCTGACAATGGACACTTAATGTTTTGAGGCCCTCATGCACGTCTCTATCCAGGGACAACGTGGAGCCTCCCAATTTTTGGCTGCCCTGCCAAAGGGCTATACTACAAAAGACCCACTTCCTGACAATGGACACTTAATGTTTTGAGGCCCTCATGCACGTCTCTATCCATGGATTTGGAGCATGGAGACGATTATCTCGGGATTGCAAGATAACCAAACAAAACTTTTAGTGGATTTCTACTTATTTTATTAAATATCATCTCCACCAAACAGGACAAGCTTGCATCTGTTATAGTTTTGGAGAAAAATGTGTTCATTTCATGTATGCGCGAAATGCCTTAAAAATGGCTTTAAAATGGATTTGGAGCATGGAGACGATTATCTCGGGATTGCAAGATAACCAAACAAAACTTTTAGTGGATTTCTACTTATTTTATTAAATATCATCTCCACCAAACAGGACAAGCTTGCATCTGTTATAGTTTTGGAGAAAAATGTGTTCATTTCATGTATGCGCGAAATGCCTTAAAAATGGCTTTAAAATGGATTTGGAGCATGGAGACGATTATCTCGGGATTGCAAGATAACCAAACAAAACTTTTAGTGGATTTCTACTTATTTTATTAAATATCATCTCCACCAAACAGGACAAGCTTGCATCTGTTATAGTTTTGGAGAAAAATGTGTTCATTTCATGTATGCGCGAAATGCCTTAAAAATGGCTTTAAAATGGATTTGGAGCATGGAGACGATTATCTCGGGATTGCAAGATAACCAAACAAAACTTTTAGTGGATTTCTACTTATTTTATTAAATATCATCTCCACCAAACAGGACAAGCTTGCATCTGTTATAGTTTTGGAGAAAAATGTGTTCATTTCATGTATGCGCGAAATGCCTTAAAAATGGCTTTAAAATGGATTTGGAGCATGGAGACGATTATCTCGGGATTGCAAGATAACCAAACAAAACTTTTAGTGGATTTCTACTTATTTTATTAAATATCATCTCCACCAAACAGGACAAGCTTGCATCTGTTATAGTTTTGGAGAAAAATGTGTTCATTTCATGTATGCGCGAAATGCCTTAAAAATGGCTTTAAAATGGATTTGGAGCATGGAGACGATTATCTCGGGATTGCAAGATAACCAAACAAAACTTTTAGTGGATTTCTACTTATTTTATTAAATATCATCTCCACCAAACAGGACAAGCTTGCATCTGTTATAGTTTTGGAGAAAAATGTGTTCATTTCATGTATGCGCGAAATGCCTTAAAAATGGCTTTAAAATGGATTTGGAGCATGGAGACGATTATCTCGGGATTGCAAGATAACCAAACAAAACTTTTACTGGATTTCTACTTATTTTATTAAATATCATCTCCACCAAACAGGACAAGCTTGCATCTGTTATAGTTTTGGAGAAAAATGTGTTCATTTCATGTATGCGCGAAATGCCTTAAAAATGGCTTTAAAATAGATTTGGAGCATGGAGACGATTATCTCGGGATTGCAAGATAACCAAACAAAACTTTTAGTGGATTTCTACTTATTGTATTAAATATCATCTCCACCAAACAGGACAAGCTTGCATCTGTTATAGTTTTGGAGAAAAATGTGTTCATTTCATGTATGCGCGAAATGCCTTAAAAATGGCTTTAAAATGGATTTGGAGCATGGAGACGATTATCTCGGGATTGCAAGATAACCAAACAAAACTTTTAGTGGATTTCTACTTATTTTATTAAATATCATCTCCACCAAACAGGACAAGCTTGCATCTGTTATAGTTTTGGAGAAAAATGTGTTCATTTCATGTATGCGCGAAATGCCTTAAAAATGGCTTTAAAATGGATTTGGAGCATGGAGACGATTATCTCGGGATTGCAAGATAACCAAACAAAACTTTTAGTGGATTTCTACTTATTTTATTAAATATCATCTCCACCAAACAGGACAAGCTTGCATCTGTTATAGTTTTGGAGAAAAATGTGTTCATTTCATGTATGCGCGAAATGCCTTAAAAATGGCTTTAAAATGGATTTGGAGCATGGAGACGATTATCTCGGGATTGCAAGATAACCAAACAAAACTTTTAGTGGATTTCTACTTATTTTATTAAATATCATCTCCACCAAACAGGACAAGCTTGCATCTGTTATAGTTTTGGAGAAAAATGTGTTCATTTCATGTATGCGCGAAATGCCTTAAAAATGGCTTTAAAATGGATTTGGAGCATGGAGACGATTATCTCGGGATTGCAAGATAACCAAACAAAACTTTTAGTGGATTTCTACTTATTTTATTAAATATCATCTCCACCAAACAGGACAAGCTTGCATCTGTTATAGTTTTGGAGAAAAATGTGTTCATTTCATGTATGCGCGAAATGCCTTAAAAATGGCTTTAAAATGGATTTGGAGCATGGAGACGATTATCTCGGGATTGCAAGATAACCAAACAAAACTTTTAGTGGATTTCTACTTATTTTATTAAATATCATCTCCACCAAACAGGACAAGCTTGCATCTGTTATAGTTTTGGAGAAAAATGTGTTCATTTCATGTATGCGCGAACTGCCTTAAAAATGGCTTTAAAATGGATTTGGAGCATGGAGACGATTATCTCGGGATTGCAAGATAACCAAACAAAACTTTTAGTGGATTTCTACTTATTTTATTAAATATCATCTCCACCAAACAGGACAAGCTTGCATCTGTTATAGTTTTGGAGAAAAATGTGTTCATTTCATGTATGCGCGAAATGCCTTAAAAATGGCTTTAAAATGGATTTGGAGCATGGAGACGATTATCTCGGGATTGCAAGATAACCAAACAAAACTTTTAGTGGATTTCTACTTATTTTTTTAAATATCATCTCCACCAAACAGGACAAGCTTGCATCTGTTATAGTTTTGGAGAAAAATGTGTTCATTTCATGTATGCGCGAAATGCCTTAAAAATGGCTTTAAAATGGATTTGGAGCATGGAGACGATTATCTCGGGATTGCAAGATAACCAAACAAAACTTTTAGTGGATTTCTACTTATTTTATTAAATATCATCTCCACCAAACAGGACAAGCTTGCATCTGTTATAGTTTTGGAGAAAAATGTGTTCATTTCATGTATGCGCGAAATGCCTTAAAAATGGCTTTAAAATGGATTTGGAGCATGGAGACGATTATCTCGGGATTGCAAGATAACCAAACAAAACTTTTAGTGGATTTCTACTTATTTTATTAAATATCATCTCCACCAAACAGGACAAGCTTGCATCTGTTATAGTTTTGGAGAAAAATGTGTTCATTTCATGTATGCGCGAAATGCCTTAAAAATGGCTTTAAAATGGATTTGGAGCATGGAGACGATTATCTCGGGATTGCAAGATAACCAAACAAAACTTTTAGTGGATTTCTACTTATTTTATTAAATATCATCTCCACCAAACAGGACAAGCTTGCATCTGTTATAGTTTTGGAGAAAAATGTGTTCATTTCATGTATGCGCGAAATGCCTTAAAAATGGCTTTAAAATGGATTTGGAGCATGGAGACGATTATCTCGGGATTGCAAGATAACCAAACAAAACTTTTAGTGGATTTCTACTTATTTTATTAAATATCATCTCCACCAAACAGGACAAGCTTGCATCTGTTATAGTTTTGGAGAAAAATGTGTTCATTTCATGTATGCGCGAAATGCCTTAAAAATGGCTTTAAAATGGATTTGGAGCATGGAGACGATTATCTCGGGATTGCAAGATAACCAAACAAAACTTTTAGTGGATTTCTACTTATTTTATTAAATATCATCTCCACCAAACAGGACAAGCTTGCATCTGTTATAGTTTTGGAGAAAAATGTGTTCATTTCATGTATGCGCGAAATGCCTTAAAAATGGCTTTAAAATGGATTTGGAGCATGGAGACGATTATCTCGGGATTGCAAGATAACCAAACAAAACTTTTAGTGGATTTCTACTTATTTTATTAAATATCATCTCCACCAAACAGGACAAGCTTGCATCTGTTATAGTTTTGGAGAAAAATGTGTTCATTTCATGTATGCGCGAAATGCCTTAAAAATGGCTTTAAAATGGATTTGGAGCATGGAGACGATTATCTCGGGATTGCAAGATAACCAAACAAAACTTTTAGTGGATTTCTACTTATTTTATTAAATATCATCTCCACCAAACAGGACAAGCTTGCATCTGTTATAGTTTTGGAGAAAAATGTGTTCATTTCATGTATGCGCGAAATGCCTTAAAAATGGCTTTAAAATGGATTTGGAGCATGGAGACGATTATCTCGGGATTGCAAGATAACCAAACAAAACTTTTAGTGGATTTCTACTTATTTTATTAAATATCATCTCCACCAAACAGGACAAGCTTGCATCTGTTATAGTTTTGGAGAAAAATGTGTTCATTTCATGTATGCGCGAAATGCCTTAAAAATGGCTTTAAAATGGATTTGGAGCATGGAGACGATTATCTCGGGATTGCAAGATAACCAAACAAAACTTTTAGTGGATTTCTACTTATTTTATTAAATATCATCTCCACCAAACAGGACAAGCTTGCATCTGTTATAGTTTTGGAGAAAAATGTGTTCATTTCATGTATGCGCGAAATGCCTTAAAAATGGCTTTAAAATGGATTTGGAGCATGGAGACGATTATCTCGGGATTGCAAGATAACCAAACAAAACTTTTAGTGGATTTCTACTTATTTTATTAAATATCATCTCCACCAAACAGGACAAGCTTGCATCTGTTATAGTTTTGGAGAAAAATGTGTTCATTTCATGTATGCGCGAAATGCCTTAAAAATGGCTTTAAAATGGATTTGGAGCATGGAGACGATTATCTCGGGATTGCAAGATAACCAAACAAAACTTTTAGTGGATTTCTACTTATTTTATTAAATATCATCTCCACCAAACAGGACAAGCTTGCATCTGTTATAGTTTTGGAGAAAAATGTGTTCATTTCATGTATGCGCGAAATGCCTTAAAAATGGCTTTAAAATGGATTTGGAGCATGGAGACGATTATCTCGGGATTGCAAGATAACCAAACAAAACTTTTAGTGGATTTCTACTTATTTTATTAAATATCATCTCCACCAAACAGGACAAGCTTGCATCTGTTATAGTTTTGGAGAAAAATGTGTTCATTTCATGTATGCGCGAAATGCCTTAAAAATGGCTTTAAAATGGATTTGGAGCATGGAGACGATTATCTCGGGATTGCAAGATAACCAAACAAAACTTTTAGTGGATTTCTACTTATTTTATTAAATATCATCTCCACCAAACAGGACAAGCTTGCATCTGTTATAGTTTTGGAGAAAAATGTGTTCATTTCATGTATGCGCGAAATGCCTTAAAAATGGCTTTAAAATGGATTTGGAGCATGGAGACGATTATCTCGGGATTGCAAGATAACCAAACAAAACTTTTAGTGGATTTCTACTTATTTTATTAAATATCATCTCCACCAAACAGGACAAGCTTGCATCTGTTATAGTTTTGGAGAAAAATGTGTTCATTTCATGTATGCGCGAAATGCCTTAAAAATGGCTTTAAAATGGATTTGGAGCATGGAGACGATTATCTCGGGATTGCAAGATAACCAAACAAAACTTTTAGTGGATTTCTACTTATTTTATTAAATATCATCTCCACCAAACAGGACAAGCTTGCATCTGTTATAGTTTTGGAGAAAAATGTGTTCATTTCATGTATGCGCGAAATGCCTTAAAAATGGCTTTAAAATGGATTTGGAGCATGGAGACGATTATCTCGGGATTGCAAGATAACCAAACAAAACTTTTAGTGGATTTCTACTTATTTTATTAAATATCATCTCCACCAAACAGGACAAGCTTGCATCTGTTATAGTTTTGGAGAAAAATGTGTTCATTTCATGTATGCGCGAAATGCCTTAAAAATGGCTTTAAAATGGATTTGGAGCATGGAGACGATTATCTCGGGATTGCAAGATAACCAAACAAAACTTTTAGTGGATTTCTACTTATTTTATTAAATATCATCTCCACCAAACAGGACAAGCTTGCATCTGTTATAGTTTTGGAGAAAAATGTGTTCATTTCATGTATGCGCGAAATGCCTTAAAAATGGCTTTAAAATGGATTTGGAGCATGGAGACGATTATCTCGGGATTGCAAGATAACCAAACAAAACTTTTAGTGGATTTCTACTTATTTTATTAAATATCATCTCCACCAAACAGGACAAGCTTGCATCTGTTATAGTTTTGGAGAAAAATGTGTTCATTTCATGTATGCGCGAAATGCCTTAAAAATGGCTTTAAAATGGATTTGGAGCATGGAGACGATTATCTCGGGATTGCAAGATAACCAAACAAAACTTTTAGTGGATTTCTACTTATTTTATTAAATATCATCTCCACCAAACAGGACAAGCTTGCATCTGTTATAGTTTTGGAGAAAAATGTGTTCATTTCATGTATGCGCGAAATGCCTTAAAAATGGCTTTAAAATGGATTTGGAGCATGGAGACGATTATCTCGGGATTGCAAGATAACCAAACAAAACTTTTAGTGGATTTCTACTTATTTTATTAAATATCATCTCCACCAAACAGGACAAGCTTGCATCTGTTATAGTTTTGGAGAAAAATGTGTTCATTTCATGTATGCGCGAAATGCCTTAAAAATGGCTTTAAAATGGATTTGGAGCATGGAGACGATTATCTCGGGATTGCAAGATAACCAAACAAAACTTTTAGTGGATTTCTACTTATTTTATTAAATATCATCTCCACCAAACAGGACAAGCTTGCATCTGTTATAGTTTTGGAGAAAAATGTGTTCATTTCATGTATGCGCGAAATGCCTTAAAAATGGCTTTAAAATGGATTTGGAGCATGGAGACGATTATCTCGGGATTGCAAGATAACCAAACAAAACTTTTAGTGGATTTCTACTTATTTTATTAAATATCATCTCCACCAAACAGGACAAGCTTGCATCTGTTATAGTTTTGGAGAAAAATGTGTTCATTTCATGTATGCGCGAAATGCCTTAAAAATGGCTTTAAAATGGATTTGGAGCATGGAGACGATTATCTCGGGATTGCAAGATAACCAAACAAAACTTTTAGTGGATTTCTACTTATTTTATTAAATATCATCTCCACCAAACAGGACAAGCTTGCATCTGTTATAGTTTTGGAGAAAAATGTGTTCATTTCATGTATGCGCGAAATGCCTTAAAAATGGCTTTAAAATGGATTTGGAGCATGGAGACGATTATCTCGGGATTGCAAGATAACCAAACAAAACTTTTAGTGGATTTCTACTTATTTTATTAAATATCATCTCCACCAAACAGGACAAGCTTGCATCTGTTATAGTTTTGGAGAAAAATGTGTTCATTTCATGTATGCGCGAAATGCCTTAAAAATGGCTTTAAAATGGATTTGGAGCATGGAGACGATTATCTCGGGATTGCAAGATAACCAAACAAAACTTTTAGTGGATTTCTACTTATTTTATTAAATATCATCTCCACCAAACAGGACAAGCTTGCATCTGTTATAGTTTTGGAGAAAAATGTGTTCATTTCATGTATGCGCGAAATGCCTTAAAAATGGCTTTAAAATGGATTTGGAGCATGGAGACGATTATCTCGGGATTGCAAGATAACCAAACAAAACTTTTAGTGGATTTCTACTTATTTTATTAAATATCATCTCCACCAAACAGGACAAGCTTGCATCTGTTATAGTTTTGGAGAAAAATGTGTTCATTTCATGTATGCGCGAAATGCCTTAAAAATGGCTTTAAAATGGATTTGGAGCATGGAGACGATTATCTCGGGATTGCAAGATAACCAAACAAAACTTTTAGTGGATTTCTACTTATTTTATTAAATATCATCTCCACCAAACAGGACAAGCTTGCATCTGTTATAGTTTTGGAGAAAAATGTGTTCATTTCATGTATGCGCGAAATGCCTTAAAAATGGCTTTAAAATGGATTTGGAGCATGGAGACGATTATCTCGGGATTGCAAGATAACCAAACAAAACTTTTAGTGGATTTCTACTTATTTTATTAAATATCATCTCCACCAAACAGGACAAGCTTGCATCTGTTATAGTTTTGGAGAAAAATGTGTTCATTTCATGTATGCGCGAAATGCCTTAAAAATGGCTTTAAAATGGATTTGGAGCATGGAGACGATTATCTCGGGATTGCAAGATAACCAAACAAAACTTTTAGTGGATTTCTACTTATTTTATTAAATATCATCTCCACCAAACAGGACAAGCTTGCATCTGTTATAGTTTTGGAGAAAAATGTGTTCATTTCATGTATGCGCGAAATGCCTTAAAAATGGCTTTAAAATGGATTTGGAGCATGGAGACGATTATCTCGGGATTGCAAGATAACCAAACAAAACTTTTTAGTGGATTTCTACTTATTTTTATTAAATATCATCTCCACCAAACAGGACAAGCTTGCATCTGTTATAGTTTTGGAGAAAAATGTGTTCATTTCATGTATGCGCGAAATGCCTTAAAAATGGCTTTAAAATGGATTTGGAGCATGGAGACGATTATCTCGGGATTGCAAGATAACCAAACAAAACTTTTAGTGGATTTCTACTTATTTTATTAAATATCATCTCCACCAAACAGGACAAGCTTGCATCTGTTATAGTTTTGGAGAAAAATGTGTTCATTTCATGTATGCGCGAAATGCCTTAAAAATGGCTTTAAAATGGATTTGGAGCATGGAGACGATTATCTCGGGATTGCAAGATAACCAAACAAAACTTTTAGTGGATTTCTACTTATTTTATTAAATATCATCTCCACCAAACAGGACAAGCTTGCATCTGTTATAGTTTTGGAGAAAAATGTGTTCATTTCATGTATGCGCGAAATGCCTTAAAAATGGCTTTAAAATGGATTTGGAGCATGGAGACGATTATCTCGGGATTGCAAGATAACCAAACAAAACTTTTAGTGGATTTCTACTTATTTTATTAAATATCATCTCCACCAAACAGGACAAGCTTGCATCTGTTATAGTTTTGGAGAAAAATGTGTTCATTTCATGTATGCGCGAAAATGCCTTAAAAATGGCTTTAAAATGGATTTGGAGCATGGAGACGATTATCTCGGGATTGCAAGATAACCAAACAAAACTTTTAGTGGATTTCTACTTATTTTATTAAATATCATCTCCACCAAACAGGACAAGCTTGCATCTGTTATAGTTTTGGAGAAAAATGTGTTCATTTCATGTATGCGCGAAATGCCTTAAAAATGGCTTTAAAATGGATTTGGAGCATGGAGACGATTATCTCGGGATTGCAAGATAACCAAACAAAACTTTTAGTGGATTTCTACTTATTTTATTAAATATCATCTCCACCAAACAGGACAAGCTTGCATCTGTTATAGTTTTGGAGAAAAATGTGTTCATTTCATGTATGCGCGAAATGCCTTAAAAATGGCTTTAAAAATGGATTTGGAGCATGGGAGACGATTATCTCGGGATTGCAAGATAACCAAACAAACTTTAGTGGATTTCTACTTATTTATTAAATATCAATCTCCACCAAACAGGACAAGCTTGCATCTGTTATAGTTTTTGGAGAAAAATGTGTTCATTTCATGTATGCGCGAAATGCCTTAAAAATGGCTTTAAAATGGATTTGGAGCATGGAGACGATTATCTCGGGATTGCAAGATAACCAAACAAAACTTTTAGTGGATTTCTACTTATTTTATTAATATCATCTCCACCAAACAGGACAAGCTTGCATCTGTTATAGTTTTGGAGAAAAATGTGTTCATTTCATGTATGCGCGAAATGCCTTAAAAATGGCTTTAAAATGGATTTGGAGCATGGAGGACGATTATCTCGGGATTGCAAGATAACCAAACAAAACTTTTAGTGGATTTCTACTTATTTTATTAAATATCATCTCCACCAAACAGGACAAGCTTGCATCTGTTATAGTTTTGGAGAAGAAAATGTGTTCATTTCATGTATGCGCGAAATGCCTTAAAAATGGCTTTAAAATGGATTTGGAGCATGGAGACGATTATCTCGAGGATTGCAAGATAACCAAACAAAACTTTTAGTGGATTTCTACTTATTTTATTAAATTTCACTCTCCACCAAACAGGAC